>NC_141695.1:875999748-876309748 GCF_964263255.1 Lissotriton vulgaris | reverse complement strand
GGAGATGAGAGAGGCCGATTCCTCTCTCTGGTAACATCGCAGAAGCAACACCAATAACGTCGTGGCAGAGCATCCTGCACTCGCAGCATGTAACAATTGGATGCATCGCACATGAACAATAATGCAAGCATGAAAAATATCAAGCTATTAAGCAAAGATGAAAATTCACGGCATAATCTTAAAGACTGTGGTGGTGCATTCTGGGGCCAGTAGGACAATATTGCTGGCATGTGACCACTAGGAGTATATTCACGCTCACCTGTGATCAAGGCGTAGAGGACGCCGAAACGCGTAAGGACTTTGAGCGCGCACTGCCAATGACGTGACGAATAAAGTCAGTTGCTTCATAAGTTCGATGTTGGGCTCTTTCTTGTTCAAGTGGCTAAACCGCATGGTTCCAGGATCTCCATTCCTGTTATTGAGCTCGCCCTGCAGGACAGGGGGCCCCCAGCAAAGTGGAGGTGTTTTCTTGAATATTTATCGAGGGGGCATGGACCGCTCTCCGTTTTTACCAGCTGTAAGGACTTCCGCGGCAATATGGCAATTACGGAGTGAAAGGGAGATGAGAGAGGCCGATTCCTCTCTCTGGTAACATCGCAGAAGCAACACCAATAACGTCGTGGCAGAGCATCCTGCACTCGCAGCATGTAACAATTGGATGCATCGCACATGAACAATAATGCAAGCATGAAAAATATCAAGCTATTAAGCAAAGATGAAAATTCACGGCATAATCTTAAAGACTGTGGTGGTGCATTCTGGGGCCAGTAGGACAATATTGCTGGCATGTGACCACTAGGAGTATATTCACGCTCACCTGTGATCAAGGCGTAGAGGACGCCGAAACGCGTAAGGACTTTGAGCGCGCACTGCCAATGACGTGACGAATAAAGTCAGTTGCTTCATAAGTTCGATGTTGGGCTCTTTCTTGTTCAAGTGGCTAAACCGCATGGTTCCAGGATCTCCATTCCTGTTATTGAGCTCGCCCTGCAGGACCGGGGGCCCCCAGCAAAGTGGAGGTGTTTTCTTGAATATTTATCGAGGGGGCATGGACCGCTCTCCGTTTTTACCAGCTGTAAGGACTTCCGCGGCAATATGGCAATTACGGAGTGAAAGGGAGATGAGAGAGGCCGATTCCTCTCTCTGGTAACATCGCAGAAGCAACACCAATAACGTCGTGGCAGAGCATCCTGCACTCGCAGCATGTAACAATTGGATGCATCGCACATGAACAATAATGCAAGCATGAAAAATATCAAGCTATTAAGCAAAGATGAAAATTCACGGCATAATCTTAAAGACTGTGGTGGTGCATTCTGGGGCCAGTAGGACAATATTGCTGGCATGTGACCACTAGGAGTATATTCACGCTCACCTGTGATCAAGGCGTAGAGGACGCCGAAACGCGTAAGGACTTTGAGCGCGCACTGCCAATGACGTGACGAATAAAGTCAGTTGCTTCATAAGTTCGATGTTGGGCTCTTTCTTGTTCAAGTGGCTAAACCGCATGGTTCCAGGATCTCCATTCCTGTTATTGAGCTCGCCCTGCAGGACCGGGGGCCCCCAGCAAAGTGGAGGTGTTTTCTTGAATATATATATATATATATATATATATATATATATATATATATATATATATATATATATATATATACATATATATATATATATACATATATATATATATATATATATATGTAGAGGCTGCCCCACTAAGTGGATACAGATCTGCTACAAATGGAATGAATATGGTGGAAAGTTGTGTGATCCTCCACCAGCTGGGAGACATAAGGACTTAATAGACCGGCTGTCCGTGAATTGAGATTGTACTGTAATTTTTGGTCATGTGTTTCCAGGTTTGCCGCTCACAAAGTATTGCTAGAGCACTGCATCTGCTCATAAATGTAAGTTGTCTGGATTGTCCAAGCTTGTTCTTAACAAAAAGGTTTATTTATTAAAAAAAAAAGAAAATGAAATGCTCATTTGACAATTTTCATCATTCAATCAGGTGAAATCTCTTATTATTTATATATTTATTTCTCTTCCCCTGCCCTATCTCATCTCCTCTTTCTACACATTCACTTCTCTGCTTTGATAATAACCTTCAACTCTGCAGTAAGAGAAATGTAGGTTTTTATGTCACTACTAAGTATGAGATCTTGATGCAGAGGGTGATCCAATAATGATAGTGCATTTGGCAAATCCTTGCCATTTTATGCACTGTTGAAACCCAGAAAAAGCTGTTCATCCACTCTGTACTGTCAAGTGTGCTTGATGGGGGCCACATAGCTGTGGTTCTGTCCATACAACCGCTCCTTTTCCTTGGCCGAATGTTGGGAGACCAAACAAAGATAGAAGAGTAAATGGCTAAAAGTGCAGCATTTGATTAATGGTGTGGAGGCCCTGGCCATCATTCTGCATTAGCTGGTTCAGTCTGTGTGGGAGATAAAGAGGAGGCTAAATGCTGAATTATAATAGAATGCCAAACAAGATCCTCCTTGACCCATCTTGGGTGATTAGTATCAACTGGTCCAGATCCTGTCACCTTCAGCAGATTATTAAACAGAAGCAGAAAATGTGGAAACTTGTAGCCCAGGATAACAATAAAACCTGGAAGCATCCCACAGGGAATCATTCAGAGCGATATGTATGGCAAAACACTGAGAACACTTCCTGTTCATCTTGGGGCCTAGTTTCCACTTGTGGTCCTGCAGTGAGAGGTTGCTGAGAGCATCCACTCTCATGCTAAAGGAATTTGCAATAGGAGCCACTAACAGAACCATTACCAGTAGTTTCTCCAACTCAGAAAAGGCGCATTCCCTCCCGTCACAGGTTCAATGATCTCACACTGCCCTACTGATATAAATGATGGATGGTGATCATGTCCAACAGAATCTAAATGGTGCTCTCTAAGAAAGAAAGGACAAGTGCTTTCATGGTAAGGTAGATAGGCCGCAGTCCCAGCATATTTATGTGCTGGCACTGCCTTGAAGCAAAGCAACAGCCTTGTGCTTTTGTGTCACCCAGTTTGACAACCCAACCTAGTAAGGAGGTGTCTGTGATAACATGTGTGGAGGTCTAAAAGATGGTTAAAAGAATGACCCACCCAATGGTTAGAGTGGTCCATCCACAGTACAAATCAAACCAAACTGATGGGAGGATTGCACTGGAGAAAAGAGGATTGCTTGATGTTGAAGCCAATGGCCACCGGAAGCTATAATGTAGGTCCCTTGTCTGCCATCCTGAATGTGTGTCACCAGAATGCATGAGCTGATAAAGTCAAACACAGAATTGTGTGAGTTGTGTTTGAGAGCAAAATTTTGCAACCATTTCCCAAATATCTGCAGACTTCTAAGGAGGAGAAAATCCCTTCATTTGGGTTGAGTACAATGAATCCAATGAAAGTTAATCACTGCTTTTGTTTGAGATGGGTCACTGAAAGTAAAGCCCAAGTCATAGAAGGGAGTTCTTGTGTACGGAAGGTGTTTTGTGACCAGCTCAAGGTATTCCAAATTCAGTAGCCAATTGCAAAGTATGAAAATACATAGACTCTTGACTGACACATGGAAGCTGCTACAACTGCGAGCAGTTTTTTGAAAACATGAAGTGTGGTCATCAATCAAAACAGCAGGAACTTGAACTAAAAGTACTGTAATCCGACAGTGCACCTTGTATAATGATGGGGTGGGGAGAAGTAGATGATAGAAGTTGCCGTCCTGAAATCAGGGGGCTTAGAACATTCCTCCTCATTCACAGCAAGCAAGACTTGTCAAAGGGAAAGCATCTGAAAGATGTCCTGCCAAATAAACAAGTTCAGATGGCAGATATCCAAGAAGTATCTCAAATCTTCATCAATCTTGGGGATCAAGAAGTTAGAAAGCACCATAAGAATCACCTCTATGGCACCTTTACTTTATAGAGCAAGGAATTCAGTTCTGTGGGAGAGAGTTTCTGGTGAAAGGATATCAGTCTGGTGAGAGGGACAAAACGTGTAGGCATGGGGGACGTGGTCTTAAGCCATTGGAGTCGGACTCGTGAGTTCGAGGCTCCGGCACCTGGCCCTGTGGAAGATTCCCTTCTCCTGCCCGAACCCACAACAGCACCTGGTGATGTTGCGAGGGTTCTGCTCATACACAGTACTGTGCACAGAGAACCAGGACCTCAGTGAATTGTGGTGTTCCAGAAAACTCACCTCAGTGCCCAGAACCCCAAACCAAATAGCATCAGTGTCTCATTAGCTCTTCGTCCTATAGCAAAGGTACCAATGATTAGACAACCCAGAACACGCAACTTAGGATACACTCAGGAATGGTGGGAATCAAGAACACTCTTTTGTTTGTTATTCGCATACCAGTCTACAGCATGAGTAAATAGAGATACAGAAAAGTCTAAAATGTTTATTTTAACAACGTGCAGTATTTTTGCTACTATAAGCAGGCATATGATTAAAAATAATGTGATCAGCATTGTTACAATTCCATAAAACACAAAAGGAGAAATCATATTATAATGATAGTGGAAACAGGTCCTATAGGGCCTTGTGTACCACCTTCCCTTGCTAAGAACTATGTTTTATAATAATAATAGAAGGTCTCTTGGGCTTGAATGGGGAACCCCATACCTCCAAGATCAGCAGAAGTGAATCACATCAGGATCTGCAAAAGTTCTCTCTCTCTGGAAACAGATTTCCTCTGAGTGTCCTAATAATGCATGAAGTGCAATATTAGAGGCGCTAGAATTTCAGTTAGCTGCAGCTATGTGCATGTTGTGTCTAGAGCATGGGCCGATCAGCCCGAATAACAGCTAACATTGTTATGATAACCTTGGAGGCTTCTGCACTCACAGTACAGAATAAGGTCAGGAAGTGGGAAAAAAGCTGTTCTCATGTGAAGTAATTCAAGCATCCTAACCTACAACAACAGTTATATGCAGTGTTGTGTGCAAAAGCAGCGACAAGGTATAATGATGTTTAAACTTCTATTAAACCCATGCTAACGTTAAACAATGTGTGCAAGTAGGGCCCTGCCTTATCTACAGTACTTGGTTGAGAGTGACTTGCTCACCAGGGCAGAGAGCAGTGAGTATTTGGAGGCTGCAAGGGATAATAAAATCCTGCAAAGACCCTCTCCAACTCGCCAATGGCATCCTGCGGACCGAGCAAGATTGTGTCTGCAACTGGGTCACAAAACCCAGGAAAGTACTGTGGCCCACCCAGAGCCCGCAATGAAGGTTCAGACCCACGATGGAGCCACAATAACTCTTTGGTGCTGCTGTGGGCTGAATGAAGCATGGGGGCCCTTGCAGAGAAGGCGACCTTCTAGGTTGCAGAGGTCTGAGGCCTGATACCTGTGCCACAAGCAGACAACCATTACAGGGAAAGGCTCTGGGACCATGACGGAGATCAAGGTGTCTGCTGAAGAGAGGTGTGAAGGTGCAAATAATGAGTGAGGGGTCCGCACTCCCTGTTTTCAGTGGCTTTCCTCCTTCTTGGGGGGCCATGGGGGCTGGGCAACTGGTCCCCTGGAGATTGGTATTGGACAAGGGGAAGGCCGAGGGGAGGATGGCAGGCCCTCATGTAAGGAAGCCCTGGAGAAGTGGATGTCTGGCCAGCGTCCTAAGGAATTCGCAAGGAGACCAACCTGGACGTGGAGGAGCTGATTTTGGGTCCTAGACCTTCCCTGAGTGTGGCGATGGTGTGTCCTAAATCCATGAAGTGGAGGCCATTCTGGATTTATACCGCCATGGCTAGAAGCCGTGTGGCCACGGGGCTGCATACACTCAGCAAGGGCTAGAGGCTCAAACAGGGGCAATCTTAGCAGCAATATGGAAAACCAAAGAGCCACTAGAAACAAAGATCAATGTAATGGTGATTTGCCTGGGGCATCTGCAAACCACTTCCCAAAAACTGGCAGATCTGAATCTCCTCTGCCCCAGATAGAGCCCCTGATGGCCAAAAGTGTTATGAGAATTGGAGCCATTCAAAAGACCATTGATATGCTGATGGAAAGAATGAAGGATGCTGAGGGAAGCTCCAGCAGTAATAATGTGAGGTTGGTGTGGGCTCTGGAGCGCATGGAAGGCCCCAGTATGGAACTGTTCGTGGAGGACTGGCTGCTATCAGCCATATTATGAGGTAAGGTCTCAAAGATTTTCAGTGTGGAGAGTGTACATAGGCTCTAGGCTCTTGGTGGCCCTGGGCAGGGAGCGTAGGTAGGGGGCCCGGAAGAGGGGGTTCAGGTGGGGCGGAGCGCGCAGGCCAGTAAAGAGGGGAGGGGGTCAGGGAGTTTAGAAGTGGAACAGAGCCAGAGGCCGCCAAATCCCTGCCAGGGGCCACCACGCAAATATGTATCCATTCACAGAGGATTAATATATTAAGGATATATATTGGCGTGGTGGCCCCTGGGGTTTGGTGGCCCTGTGCAGGTGCACAGCTTGCACATGCCTAGAGCCGGCCCTGTCAGTGGTAACTCTGATGAAAGTAGACACTCTAGGTTAAGGGATCCAAGTGCCACCTAGGACTCCCCTCAACACATGTTGCAAAGATTAATTGTGCTATGGCTGTCCGCGTATGCAATGAATGGCAAAATCTCTGCAAGGTTCGGGCCCTCCTCCCCTTTTATCTTTTCTTATGGTGGTTGTTTTTTCAGTTGAGTGTGAGAACACTCCTACTGATTCAGATGTTTTACCTGGTTTGTTTGGTGGTGCAATAGATGCCTCAGTTGTTGGGGAGGCGGATAGTTCTAGATCCGCGGGATGAGGTGATTGGATGAGGGTGGGGTTGAGGATGAGGATGGTTTCTATGCATGACGGGGACACTATAAAAGAGAACGTACTGTAATGGAACATTCACCATAGCAGCATTCGTAGTACAAGGCACTGTCCCAGGGATGCCCCTTAAGATACTCTCCTGGAACATTAATGGGCTGGGCAATAAGCTGAAGAGATACAACCCCAGTATTATCCTGTTACAAGAAACCCATCTTTGAGGCTACAACAGCAGGTTCCTCCAACAAGTGTGGTTTAAACTGTTGGTGCATGAGGGGTTCTCCAGGGGATCCCAGAGGCAGGAGATGCAAGTCAGCAGGTCCCTCCCACTGCAAGTCACCCAGATACGGATGGATGATCTGGGGTGTCAGGGAGTGGTGAGTGGAAGGGGGAATGGAGAGACATTACTTCTTGCTTAATGGTACTTCCCCCAGGGTCTTCAGATGGATGCGCTGGTGAAATTAGGGGGATGGATTGCGAGGCCCTGTATGCTTCATTGCTTATCAAGGGGGACCTCAACTTAATGTCTCAAGGGGACTTGGACAGCATTACAGTATTACAGCATTAGGAGAAAGGTCTCGGGCAGACTCCTGTTTGGCCACCTTTCTTGCCTCGATGGGGATGGCAGACTTGTGGAGGTAAAAGCATCCAGGGACACAACAGTACTCATACACTTCTATTAATATGCACTTACAATCCAGGCTGGATTATTTGTTGGTGCTATGTCACCAGAGGGTAGAATAGGGGACACAGCCCTTTCACCAAGTGGCATTTTGCACCACTCGCCATTGGTCATGAACATATTGACGGCAGTGCCAGGGATGCAGAGCATATAGAAACTAGATCCCTGAGAGCTGACTCGCTGGAATTTCAGGAAATGGTAACAGAGGCCATAGAGATTCATTTTAAGAAAAATGTGGGCCCAGTGGATTCAGAGGTGGATCTCTGGTAGGCTGATAAAATGGGAATATAAAGCCAACTGATTGAACATGTGACCGTAAAGAAGAGAGAGAGGGAGGGGAAATGCAGGGAGTTGGAATCAAAACTAGCCCACCTAGAAGGAGAGTATGTGGATTCTCCCTCACCTGGTCTGGTTCATAGACTGGAGGGGATCAAGTAGGATTTGAGGAGCATTCTCTATCAAGACGCGAGAGTGCACTTCAGGGTCCTGCAGGGTAGATTATATGAAGTGAGCAATAAGGCGGAGAAGCTCCTGACCTGGCTTACCAAAAGAGAAGAGTGGCAAAGGTGGATTCCAGCCATTGTTGTTCGCTAAGCACCTAAAGGAGCATTATAGGAGGCAGCTCGGGATGGGGGATGGAGAGAGTGGAATTTGTGACGATTTCTCAGCCCCTCAACTGACACCAGAGATGGTGGATCTCAGGCCCGAATTGCCTGCTTCCCAAATTTTTTTAATGCATTAAGTCATCGGTGGAGGGCGCATTCTGTGCTCTGTTCCATGGGGTGAGAAGGTACGAGCGGGTCCCACTGGATTTACGGCAGGCAACCATAGTGTTGATCCACATGAAGGGTAAACCGTTGGAGAACTGTGTCTCTTATAGACCAATCTTGTTTCTAAACGGATGTATGATGATACAACGTGATCGTTTAGACCGCGGTACATTACATAGTTGTTTTTACAACGCAAGTCGTTACAACAACTTGCGCTGGAGGGTGCTGGACTTAAGAATAGTGTGATTTACTATTCCAACTCCAGTCTACGTTCAGTAGGGAAGGTGTTGGAATAGTAAATCACACTATTCCTTAGTCTAGAGCGCCCTCCAGCACAAGTCATTGTAATGACTTTCGTTGTAAATATAGCAATGTAAATGTATTGCGGTGTTTTGACAGCATTGTAAAGGTCTTTTTCCTTTCTAAACATGGAAACAAAGGTGCTGGCCAACTGAGTTCAACAAATAGTTCACACTCTTGTGGCATCTGATCAATCGAGCTTCATGCCTTGTAGGACAGTGAGACACTACCTACAGAGACTGGCCAGGTGCCTAGCAAGGAGAGACCAGATAAGGGAACCAACAATCCTGCCATTCCTTGAATTCCTAGAATGGCCCTACTTGATGGCCATTCTGGGCTAGATAGAATTCTGTCTGACTTTTTTTATCACAGGAGACTTTCTCTTTTGCCACAAGGATTATTTTAGCAGACTTTGAAGGCTTCGAGGTCAGGGCCGATAACAACTGCAAAAGTAGAGCTGAGAATCGATTCTGAGCTAGTATGGTAGATGGAGCCAGATGAACTGTGGATTGCGCCCTGGGCTGAAATTCCTTTTTACGTGCTGAAGCCAGAGTCTGAGGAGCCACAGGAGCTCCAAGAGTTCCCAAACCAATAAGATTGGGTCTATTCCTGTGCAGTGGTCCAGACGATACCAGAACCATCCTGAACAAACCCCACATAGCCACAAGGCCAGAAAAAAGGGTTTGACCTAATTGTAGTCAATAAATGAAGCAGGGGACTCTGGACAGTTTTCTTAACCATTGGCGTTGATGATGGGGAAGATCCCAGAATTTGGGAATGGCACCGGAATTCTGAACTCCGGATCTTAACAGAGTACAGACATGCAGAAACTTTGTGGATTAGATATAGTAATCATAATGTTCACAAGAAATACGAAAGAAAAAAACTTCATAACTGTACATCCTCCTAGTTGCAACGACTTCACCCATTTTAGTGGATATGTCCTGAAGCAGTAACTCTGCAAATTAATAAATCATTTCTGGAATTTAGTTCCCATTGAAGGTCTGCCATAAAAAATTAAAAATAAATAGTAAATTCCAATTTCTTTTATTAAATGATGCCGTTTGACTACTTGCTGATTATATTTCAGTACTATTGTCATTATTTTCAGCATTTTGTAGTAACTTCCTTTTTATGTGCCCTTTTTTCGTTACCTTTGAGTAAGGGCAACTTCAAATCACAATGTGGCAAATACAATGGGCAGGGCACAACTGTGATACTACATACATGAAGGTGAGGAGAGGATAAACATGGTCAAATGGAGGGGCATATTTACAAGAATTGCTACGAAACAGTTTTCACGCTGCTTAGCAGCATTTTTTTTCACTGCTGCAGATCACCAAATCTTAATGCTATGTTTGCAACGTATTTACAAGACACCTCTGTATGGCATTTGGATCAGCGAGAGGGCACAAAAATTGACACTAACTCTAGCGTCAAAGTGATAAAATACTACACATTAGCGTGAAGAAAGTGACGTCTGGCCAATTAGCGGCAAGAAAATTCATGCTAATCATGTCCCTTTTCAGTGTCGAGCGGGAAAAAAAACCTCAAATATGCTGATAAGGGATTTTTTCTTATTTATCTGAATGCAGAAAGGAGCAGCCTGGACCCCAGATTCAGTCAGGAGGAAAATGAGATCCTGATTACGATGGTGACGGAGCATCCACACCGGCTATTCGTCAGCTCCAAGGAGTCATTAGGGACCAAAAATGCTATTTGGCAGTCCATTGTCAGCAAGGTGAATTCTGTAGGAGAAGTCAAGAGGACAGTGTGACCGACTGCAAGAAACGATGGCATGATGCCAAGCGCAAGACTAAGCAGAAACTGGCCAGCAACCGATAGGAAGCACTGCAGACCAGAGGTGGGAGTCCTGCATCACAGGAGGAGCCAGATGCCTTGGAGAAATAGGTGTCTGTAGTTATCTGTCTGGAGTCTGTGGTTGGAGTAGAGTGACAGGACAGTGCTGACTAAAATCAACTACATCAGCAACAGGGAAAACACGGAAATTGGGGGGGATGAGTAATGTTGTTCCCGTCCAGGTGCCTATGTCTCAGTGCCCACCCATACTGTCTGCAGATCAAAAGCTAGCCGCATAGGTACTCTGGTGCTTATTCACATGTCCCTTGAGCAGTTGATATCATTTTGAATTACATTGAAAGTCAAATACCGGCGGTGTAAGGGCCCAGAAACTAAGCACTTATGCATACATACAATGACAAGTGGCCAGTCATTTGTCTCTGAACTAAATTTTTGCATCAGGCAGTGTTTCAAGTCTCACAGTTATTCTAGATTAAAACACATTGTATTTGCAGTCATGTGCATCCTTAGCAAGATATGGTGCTAATATGTACTAACTCTGGGACATACATACAATAATATTGTGGAGTGCAGTGTCAAATCAAAACTGGTATCCCAGTGCCCGCACAGAATAGAAATGTAGGGATGTGTTGTGTGCACAGGAAATACAAAACACCTCTGCATGTCCCTAAGTCCTGTTGGCATCAAAGAATGAGTAGCACAGGTGCAGCCACCCTGCTAACATGTTGCTAAGGTGTCTGTGCAGCAATACCAAATGTAGATGTGCAGGTCGTGACACCATTCTGCACATAACCATTAATGCATGCTGGTCTGCTGTTTAATATGTGCTGCACAATGCAGCACACATAAAAACAGAAAAAAAAGTACAAGTAAAGCATTTCTACTTGTTGTGCAGTGTTACAACCCGGTTATTCCTGCTCTTAATCTTGGCGCTGCCACATATTAAAGCCACCCTCAAAATCAATGGGTGGTGAAACACCCACCACAACACCCATTGCCCACCCCTTTCACGCTAAGTATAGCATAAAAGGGCAGTTCAAAGCCACATCAAGTGGGTCCCCACTGCCTTGTCAATAAGGTGATGCCCGTTTTGCCACACTATAATAGTGACGTTCCTGTGGTGATAGGGGCTTCTAAATATGCCATAAATAATACTAATTGGTTATTTGCTGGTTCAATGTGCAGCTGAATACAGCACACATACCTAGATTCAAAAATGTTGAATATATCTTCATGAAGTTGGATTCCACTTATTTATTTTTCCTGAAAATTGGACACTCTCTTTAAAGCACCTTGGATTATTGGTGTCTCTATTTCATAATGAGTAAAAGTTACATACTGGAGGTGCAAGGTGTATTTTAAAATGGCCCTAGTGTTTTCCAGTACTAAGTTGTCAGTTCTGTCCCAGCATTGTAGGAATGGGTTTATTAAAATATCAACATGCCTGTTGTGGATGGAATGCTCATTGAAACACACATGCACTGTTCTTTCCATGGTAAGTGAAGGCTGAGAAGGGACCTCATTCACAACGTTGTACTGATGAATATTAATTGGCTACACTCTGCCTTTCAAATTTTCATACAAATACAGTCAGTCAAAACAAGCTTTATTCGACAGTGTCATAAAAGCTTTAAAAAGATAAATTACATTTCATGATTTAAAAAGTTAAAATAGTTGGGTTGAATTAATAAAATACATCGTAAGTACAATTTACAAAAAGTGCATGAATTTTCCTAGTGGTTTTAGCCAAACATTTAGCAAGGTTTCAGTCCCGGTTCCAGTTTACTTCTGATGACCCATGCCCAGCCTATGAATTTGGCCAGGGCTATACAGATGGCAAGATTATTGCTGGTACGGATTATTCTAGCTGCTACTATGCCACTTCTGGTTCCCAGTAGCTTGGCAATGGGACATAGCCACTTCCTACGTGGGTCTAGATACGCTGGACATTCAAATAGTATGTGGTTTATCAATTCCAAAGCAGCAGGACAACCCGGGCAGGCAGCCTTATTTCCCTGGGCCCATTTTTAAGTAAATGCTCTAACTGGTAAGCTGCCAATCCTTAGTTGGAAAAACAGTTTACGATCCAAAGGTTTGCTAATACTATCCAAGAAAGCTTCGAATGTGGGTGTGTCTTTAAAACCCAGAAAGGTCCCTGTAAGTGAAAGGGGGGCAGCCTTCCTGTACACTTCTAGGGTGGCAGCCTCCCAGTACAAGCCTTTGAGGTCCTTTTTTGAGGGGAACCTGGCATTCGCCGGATCTTCCCAGAGCGCACTAAGTCCCAGTTCAAGCAAGGTTTTGCCAATCCTGGATACCCATACGATTTTGTGGTGGGTGTCACTTCTGATTAAATCCTCCAGTCCCTCAGCATAGGTTTTCAGTTCAGGTGTTGTCCATAGACGCCTCCAATATAGAACTGGTCGAAGGGCAGCTATGTGGGCAATAGGTCTCATCGCCATATCGAGATACAGGGGACACATAGGAGTACTCTGGGGTAAGCTTACAAGATTCCTTAGAAATCTATTCTCTGATGCTGTTAGTTTCCCCAGGTTTTCAAATCTCCATATCTCTACGCCGTATAAGGCTGAGCTAATCACCTTGCCATTGTAGACAGAAAGGGCAGGCGCAATTCGTTTTGTGTGTGACCTAGCATGTCCCTATTTAATGCTCCTGCTAGCTGACGGTGCTTAAGAGTTCCCAATTCCACCTGCTGTTTCCAAGATAAGTCTTGTTGAATGCATACCCCAAGGTAAGTAAATGCTTGAACCTTCTCATGGAGAAGATTGTTCATAAGCATTTTGCCCTTGAAAGATTTGTGCTGATTAAAGGCCATGTATTTTGATTTGGAAACATTTACTTCCAAACCACGAGCGGTACAGAAGCTTTCAAAGATTCCTAATGCCTTCTGTAATCCATTCGGGGTTTTGGATATGATTGAACAGTCATCAGCAAACATTAGTATGGGTACTTTGGCTCCCGCTAGTGTTGGGGCATCTACATTAGCTGCGATCAATATGTTTGCCACATCATTTAAGTAGAGAGAAAAAAGGGTTGGCGCAAGGACACAGCATTGCCGCACCCCTCTTTCCACAGGAAACTGGCTGGTGATGCTTCCAGGGCTACCCCACCTTATCTGGGCAAAGTTGTTTTCATGTAGTCTAATGATTAATGAAAGGAGGGCACTGGGCATTCCCATGTGGTGAAGAACTTGCACCAAAGTTTCCCGGGGAACAAGGTCGAAGGCTACCCTGAGGTCTATAAAGGCAGCGTAAAGACTGCACCCTCCTATTAGGACAGTCTTCCAGTACAGCATGGCAAATTGGAGGACTTGATCAATCGTACTGATTGAAGATCGAAATCCTGCTTGCAGTCGGGATAGGATGTTCCCTTCTTGTTCCCAAACCTGTATCTTGTTTAAAATCAGCCTGCCATACAAATACATTTATCCACATGAAAGTTGCTTAAAGTGATGGTTTGTTGGCCGCATGACATTGTATTGATGGCCCACGGTTTTGTGGTCATTGACACACATTTCCAATAATGGAACATGGGCCCTTGGTAAAGTCAAATGTGGCAGGGAGAAAATGTATAGCTATTGTTTTGTGTCACAGTTCTTCCTGTAACAAATGCATGGAAGAACCGGGGGGCATATTATCAAGGGGGTTTATCGCCGCTTTTTTGGCTGTAAAAGCCAAGAAAGCGGAGATAAAATTATCTCCCTATTACCTAGCTCACAGCTTTCCAAACTTTTCATGTTGGTGACACACCCTTTGGTGAAAAAAAATTCAGGGACACGGTAACGCGAGGAAGCGCAGCGAGCGAGCCCGAACCACCTATGGTGGGTTCGGGCTCCACACCCCATACACGCACACACACCCCACCCCACACACAACCCCACACACACAAATCCCACACACACACAACCCCCCCACACACACAACCCTGCACACCCACAACGCCACACAACCACAACCCCACACACCCAACACACACCACACCCCCCCCAAACACATCCCACACACACCCCCAAACACATCCCACACACACACAACCACACACCCAACACACCCCCCACACATAGAGACTTGAGGGTCACTGTTAAAGGGTACTAGTGAGGGAATCAGTGGCGGAGGTGACCTTTCCCTCCATCTGTCTCCCTCGACCGTCGCCCTCCCCCCCTCTCTGTCTCAATCCCTCTCTGTCTCACTCCTCCTCTGTCTCCCTCCCTCTCTGTCTTCCTCCCTCTGTCTCACTCCCTCTGACGGTCACCCTCCCTCTGTCTCTCTCCCTCCCTCTGTCTCTCTCCCTCCCTCCCTCTCTGTCTCCCTCACTCTCTGTCTCCCTCCCTCACTGTCTCCCTCCCTCTGTCTCACTCCCTCTCCCTCCGACTCTCTCCCTCCCTCTGTCTCTCTCCCTCCCTCTCTGTCTCAATCCCTCTATGTCTCACTGCTTCTCCCTCTGACTGTCTCCCTCTGTCTCCCTCCGTCTCACTCTCTCTCTCTCCGTCTCACTCTCTCTCTCTCCGTCTCCCTCTGTCTCACTCTCTCTGTTTCACTCTCTGTCTCCCTCCCTCTCTGTCTCACTCCCTCTCTGTCTCACTCCCTCTCCCTCTGACTGTCTCCCTCTGTCTCCCTTCATCTCACTCTCTCTCTCTCTGTCTCCCTCTGTCTCACTCTCTCTGTTTCACTGTCTGTCTGCCTCCCTTTCTGTCTCCCTCTCTCTCTCTCTCTCTCTCTCTCTCTCTCTCTCTGTCTGTCTTCCTCCCTCTCTGTCTCACTCCCTCCCTCTCTGTCTCACTCCCTCCCTCTCTGTCTCACGCCCTCCCTCTCCCCCGACCAAAATATTCTGTGGGTTCCATAAGGGTCTGTGACAAAGAGGAAGAAATGTTGCTTTAATTCTTTTTGCCGAAAAAGCGCTTTGAACCTCGTCAGGGTTAGTAAGGGCTATATAAACGCAATTACAATACAATACAATACATACAGGGGATACCTAGTTGCTTGGTGGTACCTAGAGACACAAACAGGATACCTGGACTAACCATAGCATTTATTGACATATTAATGGCTCCTGGGCCTTTCCTGGTATTGCCCGGGGATGCGAACAAAAGTGAACTTGCTTGAAAGTGATACAGCATACCTGGGCACATCTTATCTGTATCTGGGCTACGAAAGAGGAGGCCTGGCCACCTGAGGGAATTCACTGCCATGCGATGGCTTAATTGAGCAACATGATGGCAGTGACTGACAACTGCAGAGGATCACTGTAAACATGATTGGTATGAACAGCATATATATTTATTTACCGACATATGTGGTCAAGCTGATAATTGCGGACAACATAAGTTACTTTTAAGAAACTCTAGGACAAATATTTGGAAACAAACACATTAATTTACTAAAAATGAAAAGTTGTTATAGGGCGACAAAAAATGATGTATAATTAAGAAAAATTACAAGGTATTTTTTTTAAGGATAATAATTTACTAAAAATGACAAACTGATATTTTGGAACAAAAGTCGTGTGCTTAAATATATTTCAAGATGATAATCGATTAATAATTTGAGGACACATTAGTGATGATATTGAACAATCGGTCAATTGCCGAATGATCTGCCTTACTGCTGAGACGGTTGTTGCATCGATAAAGTGGAGCCATCTTATGTTCTATATCGGTAGATTTTACTGGCTTTTTAAGAACACACATAACAGCTGCCTGAGAACAGATTCTCTTCAAGCAGTGTTCTCTGTCTCTGGTCTCTCAACTAGCAAGATTTAGCTAATCTGATAGACATCTCTGCTAACTGCTGAAAAGTGTGAAATCAGTAACGTTTCATGCTTTCATCAAATATAGCAGATAATCTATCGAGAGAGGCAGGCGGTAAAACTGAATGCAAGAGGAGCTAAAAACGAACACAACGTTTTCCGGGTGTAGGCAGTTTCACACTGCACACACACATTATTTCAACTACTGAAGAAAGCTGTTTTTGAAGATTTGAAAATTGCACTGGCAATTCTTGTTGTAAAAGGCACCATTTGGTCCATTTATTTTCCTTTGTGGAGTGGGTGTGTGATGGGATGTAGACAGGCGCGCAACACTCATTGGCCTCAAAGAGCTTCAGCTTCTGTCCCGTCCCCCCGCACACACCCCCTCTGTCGTGTGTGTGTGCCTGGGCCGAGAAACTTTCCGGGCCCGCTCACAGCCGCACCCGAGCACTTCACAGGTCGTTAAAGACCTTGTGCATGTTAATAGGGCTTTGTTGTTGCTTCGCCCCTTCTAAGAGCCCCTGCAGCTCGACTCTACCGATGCGACACACCTACATATGGGGCGCGACACAGTAATGTGTCGCGCCACATAGTTTGGAAAGCTGTGACCTAGCTGTTGCTAACACCAGTTAGCGACAGATAGTAGGAGATAGCGACCATCTTGGGCCTCACTTTGCATGTCAGAGAAATTTATCACTAATGACATGCAAAGTGGGCGTGCCAAGATGTTAGCGACTGGAAACAGTCGCTAACATCGCTATCTCCTATTACCAACTTTTGGAGATATTCGCGCTAAGCACGAATATCTCCAAAAGCTAACACCTGCCCTGAGCAGTTCTTAGCCATGTTATCCAATGGGAGGTGGATAACATGGCTAAGAGCATTAGCTTGGTAATGCATGATTGATTGATTGATTAATTGATTGAATATTCCTGTCTTTTCAGCGATATTCAAGCATTGCGGCCGATTTTTATCGCATTTCGATAAACCTTGGTAATACCAAGGTTTATCTGCGAAAAAAATCGCCGCAGGTCGGCGATACATTTTTGTCTCTAACCAAGCAATAGCGATAATTATCGCTATTGCTTGATAATATGCCCCCATGTACACTACAATATGTCTCATCCATATGCTCACCCTTATGATGTTCTACAAAGGTCAGCTGTGCATCAGTACACCCATCCTTGAACCCTGCCTCAAAGTTCTCTGTTTTGCTGCTTGTATGTTGTCATCATTGTCACTGCTGTGGAAAACACAAGGGGAGGGCACACACCATTTTCACCCTGGTTCAATCCTGTGTATGGAGAAATATGCTGGGTTGCACAGTTAAAGTTGTTGCCGTACCATGTCTATTCAAAATCTAGCCTAAGGAGTCTATGTGGTGAACTCTCACCATCATCCCCAGAAAAACATCTTCTGGTGTACTGCATGACACGTCACTTCCTAACAAATTACAAAATCATTCTGTTGTGGCATGCCACAAATTATGCAAGAGTTCAGAAGAAATACATAAACTGTCTCACATCTTGCATAACACCTACTGTGCAAATGATGAAACATGAAGGATGTAGGTGATTCCCATTCGAAAACTAGTTTAGGACATAGCCACTTTGCTGGAGTTTTACAACAAAACTGCAAAGTGTGGGGTTAATCAAAAATTCCTAACACCACGCTTCATCATTATGAAACATCTGAGATGCATCAATTGTCAAATTTATGGTGCACCCCAGCATTTGCAATTGTGCCTATGGGTATCTAAGTTACCTTGCACCAATACAGGCACCCTTGCACCAAGTGCAAGGGTGTCTGTGTAGAGGTAATGATTGTTTATGTACAGGAAGGTGTACCTCCCAGCTAATAAACATTATTTTATGGGATTGTGTTGTTATTATGTGTGCTGCACACTGCAAAACACTTAGAGCTGGTGATGGATTATGAAAAAAGATAAAACTGTGGCACAGTGCAACTTAGCATGACTTGGCCCTTCTTATAAATATGGCTGTTAGCACTGCTTTCCACTACAGCAAAGGGCAGGAAATAAGTTTGGTGTTTGGTATGGAAAACAATAGCCAGATATTGTGTTGCTATTCCAGATTATCAAGTCTGTGACTAACTCAGTTCTAACAGCTCAGAGTAGGAGGTGTTAGGATGAACCTACAAGATCAAACGTTAACCTTTCTACATGCATGATGCTCAAACTATGGATCGTAGTAAGCAACAGCACATACAATAGCAAGATTTAACATTGTGGAATAGTTGTTGTGCAGGAAGGTGACCCTTCATGCACTTTACTAATCGCCACTACATAATGATTTGCAAAATCTATGTGTGTGACATGTAGCAGCACACATTAAGGTTCAAATGCAAACTTACAATTTGTCAATGTGCAGAAAGGGCCACCTACGTGCTCATTAACAATCTTTCTCTATAACCCTGCTAGACTTGCAAAATAGTGCAAGAGTTCCTGGGTTGGTGCTAGTCAGCAAACATTTGCACCCACAGATTGTGAAATGCATGCTTCTAAAGTAACATATCAACATTGTGTACAGTTGTTTCCATGGTACACACAGTGTAAAAGCAGACAACAATTTTTATTTACTTACCAACTTGCCTGCCAACGATGATCCGTAGGTTGTCCAATACGTCGCCCTCCCAGCCAATACAAACCTGCCACCGATGTTTGAGCTGTTGGACAGTTCTGTCCACACCAAAGATACTCTGCATGTGGTGGCGAATGCGGTACCATCGCAATTTTTTGACATTGACATCATACCCCTTTAGTACACTTCCCCCTCTCTCAACCATTCTAGGGAGGAAACTTTAATTAGCCAAAGGAAAGCCCTAAAGACTTCCTCAGACATCCTCCCATCCCAACCTTCACCCAACATCTCCACAACACTACTAAATCTACTAGTAAAATAAAAACCCAACTAAATGAACAGAAACTTACAAAATCTTTTAACTATATGGCCCGTAGACACACACCTGACAAAACAAAAGACAAAATGTAAAAAACATGACTTAACAGCAACATAGGATTTGACAGGGACAGCACACTTTCACCCCACAGAATAACCACACTCCTCAAAACACAACCACAAGGCTCAAAAGACACTATTAGTGTCATTAAAAGTGAAAATGAAATCACTATTCCAGGAAACAGGATGCATGCTGACATCACTTCCGGTGTGTTTGTGGGCTGTTTTGTGAGTTTGAATGAATTTTTTTTACCACTAAACGTTTAGCGGGAAATTACTATTGTCGTTGCAGGCACTTTGCAAGTGTAGTGTATAGCTGTCATGTAATGATACATAGGATTTGCATGTTTAGACAACATAAACTAAGGGATTGGTGTTCAGACTGATTCCAGACACCACCAAAGAATATGTTAGCCTTTAGACCAGAGTGCCACTATAAGCCCCTTACCAATGAGAGAATAGTTTTGGGATACGATCGAACATGACAGCCCATGATCCCTCATGGATCGTGGAAACAATATATTACTTTTCGCTCAGTCACTCGTGCTCATTTGGTCTCAAAGAGAGATACAAAGAATAAATGATGGGGATATTTTCAATCAGTATTTTTTGAACTAGTGTCATTCTAGTATAAAATATGTGTACTGCAACCGCCATTAGACAGAAACAGATATATATGATTACAAGCACCAACAGAGTGAATAAAAGGTAGAATTCTACCATGGTGCTAAACAGTGAATATATGCAGGTATATAGATACATGGCTGTACTTGTGCAAACTCCTAAAATGCAACCCTAGCTAAGTGTACCTAAGTGAAACTAACATGTATGTAGGTGTAAAGCCAAGACTGCCCCTAGGAAAGAGACCACCCATTACCTGATTGGAAAGAATGAAGGACCCTGTCTTGATCTCGAGTTCACGCCCCGCAAGGGATGTCAGACCGCTGCGTGCTGGAGATTCTGCGGGCAGGAATCTCAGCATCTTATGTCAGCATGGAAGCTTCTCCTGTTGGTTACCCAGTGAAGATATGGTGCTTATATACCCAAAAGGTACCCCCTCAGATGTGGCATGGTGCTGTTGGCCTGTCGTCCAAGGATGATAATAGCAGTGACGTTTGTACAAAGTTATTGTACAGAAAATGGTAATTGTGCTGTGATACTGAGAATCCTCATGCATATAAAATTAGGCTAGTTTTTGAAGAAAACCACACAACATTTATTCTGCACCTAACTAGGCAAAGGGTCTGTGCCAAGCCGTTATGTAGAACAAGTTAGGACAAATGTAGGTAAAAGGTCGTGCAGCTACCTAGGCCTATATTGGAGTACATTGGGGCCAAGACAAAGTTAATGCTAATATAAATGCGGAAAACAATTCCCACTAAGTGGTAGATGATCTGTAAATGTACAACTTTTCAAGCTATTGTATGCCTGGTAACAGACTATGGCTATGGCATACGACCTGTGTTGCATATGTGACTTTCTTTGATCAGATGTATTTAGTTCAAATAATGTCTAGGCTTGCAACATGCAAACCTATACACATTCATGCTGCACCATAATTCACAATGTTTGATTGGCAATGCATGCTTAGTTGGAGTCATACTGGTTTCCATCCGATGTATGTGTATATACATATGAGGCAGTTACGTACCCCATTTCAGGAAGGTGTATACCTCTGTCATGGGGTTGAGACACACACATATTCATCCACCAAACATTTAATACTTGTGAAAATGATTTGGTTGCATGCATGCATGCAATGCAAACATGTGAAAGTTATATCTTTTTAGTATTTGCTTGGATGTAAAAAATTACATGACCATATTCCCAGGGTTGTGCAAAGGCACTTAACTTGACTTTGCGCCACCTATTCCATTTTTTCCTTGCCACACCAGTTTACTACAGTGATTGGGTGTGACATTGGTGTAGTGTTGGACAGTTTTCCACTACATACATGACGTTTGATGCTTGTCAAGATATATACGTCTGTGGCTGTGTCAACTTTGACAACTCTGACAGTGTGACATTAGACAGGTAAAACTAGTTGACATGTAACGAGTATTTGTGAGTTTCAGATCATTCCATGTGCAGTTTAGATTAATGGAAACGTTTTAACATGTATCTTTTATGGTTGAAATCGACCAAAATAAAAGGTTTTTTGAATGTAACATTCAGTCACATTATGTGGTTTGACACTACTTTGAAAATCAGGAGAGGGTAAGTTTGACATCAAAACATTATAAAAAGTGACAATCTGTTGGCAGTTTCCACTGGCAAATGGGCCCCTGAGTGGGTAAAACACACATTATACATGTCCCTTTCATTGTGACAATATTTAGACATATGTCCTGTATGTTGTAGCAGAAGTTGCAAACGTGACACTATGTGGCAGTGGCCATATGTGCATGAATGTGTGAGTAGACCATGGCATAGGATGATGTGACCCACATAGGAAATTTGGGGGTGTGTTCATGAGTGCTGTGCACATTCTTGGAGACATTATAAAAATACAACGTTAGAGAAGGGTCCTAGGGCTAGATTAACGACCCAACAGACAAATGCCCTGTTAACACTATAGAAACGAAAGAGATGTTGAGGGCCAAAGAAAACTACAATCCTACTGTGAAAACATCAGACAAAGTACTGTGAGATGGACCAATACATACAAATATGTGTCATGCTACACTCAAATTCCTAGATTTGGAAAAAAGTGCCCATCAGCTCCCGCAGGTACCGCCCTATACATCATTTGGGCTCTCCTTACCCAGGAGAAAGTGCAGTGTATCTAGCAGTGTAGTATTGTTAGATAGACAACTTCAGAAAAATCAAAAGTTGTACTTAGGGTTGGACCGGAGAATTATTTTTATATGGGTAGCTGAATAAAGTGCCAAAAGTAAATTTGTGATGAAAAAAGTGCAATATTAAAATTAGGTAGTAATTGAGTGGATTAGAGAATTTTTTATTAAGTTCCCTCAATACTCCTAATATTAAAATGTGAGAAAACAAGCAGATTTAACATAATATCTGCAGGTCAGTAGGGTCAACATGTTTCAGCAATTGTGACTCTAAATATGTCACTGCTTTCTTCAGGACCTTGATATTAATGGCTACTGCACAAAAAAGGAAAAATATCACCTGTATATTTTTCTTGAAATCGTTCAGTCCTCTCCTCCATGACTAGTGAAAAAAGGAAAATAAAACAAGACAAAGAACGGAAACAAACGAAAACACAGTAGAATTAGTACCAAGGCAAAAACAATTTGTTTAGCCATACGATGTAGATACTTCATTATATCTGTAGAGATATCATCTCTACAGATATACTGCACTTTCTCCTGGGTAAGGAGAGCCCAAATGATGTATAGGGCGGTACCGGGCGGGAGCTGATGGGCACTTTTTTCCAAATTTAGGAATTTGAGTGCAGCATGACACATATTTGTATGTATTGGTCCATCCCACAGCAATTTGTCTGATGTTTTCACAGTAGGATTGTAGTTTCCATTCTTGGAGACATACAACAGTATGTGACATGACCATTTCCTAGGAGTGGATACTCTTATTTGTGTCCAACTATGCTCGCAAATATGGTGATATGTTGATGTTGGAAGACGAGGCAGTATCTGTGAGGCCTGCACAAATAATATGACTACATTTGTCCTTCACTGGGAACCAAACACCCAATTGTAGCACCTGACTCTGAGAGGGTAGTGTTGCAGAGCAGTCTGAGGCTTACTCAAGGGAGGTGGTGTGGGCTAGTAATCCCTTGTGTGTGGGTGGACCTGCACACCTGTATAGTTAATATTTATATAGAACTGAAGTTGTTTTAAACATACTGTGTGATGTGTCTGTGTGCTATCTCTCTGCAGGGTACAGCCCTAACCCCTGTTCAACAACAACTAGTATCAAGGCCTGGGAAACCCAAACCTGCGAAATGCACAGCCTTAGTCCCTAAGGTTTCACGCCATTTCTCTATTCTTATATGCGCTTGCTCTCTTGTACTATACCCCTATGCGTCGGGATTTATATGTTTGTTTCACATTTCGTTTTTTAGAGACACATCATTGCAAAAGCCTACCTTTGCGAGGGTAGGATTCATACGTCACATTGGCTCTCACACACTGGGTGACGTATGCGCTCCTTCCTGGTATCACTTTTAATTACCATATATAATTTTTTGTCTATCCAGCTACTTTGAGGTTACTGGTTTTACAAACACACTTTCATTCTCTGCTTTAAGCGCACACTATCTTGGGAGCATTTTCTATTATAATTATGTGCAAATCCGATCTTATGACCATATGTACAGTCACCTTTTGCAATCTCCTCATACTCTCAATTTTGTTGTAGTTCCACAAGGAGGATATCAAAATACTGTCTTCTCTACATCGTTGTTATGAAATACCCCTGAGGAAGGGTTAATTTAACCCGAATTGCATTGGGACTTATTTTGGAATTCTTTGTTATATTTGTATCACGTGTTTGAAAACACAGTATTATGTAACAGAAATTTGTACATGTTCATTTCCAGTCCATATAGAGTGATTTATGTTGTTATTCACGCTGTATTATTGCAATTACAAGCAATATACGTTTTCGCTCTACATTTGTGTTACAGTTTCTTTAAATGTATTAATCAAAATATATAAAATGTGCAGAAATTTGAAACCTTAGGGACTAAGGCAGTGCATCGCGCAGGTTTGGGTCCAAGAACCTGAGGGAATTACTAAAACCTAGATCCGTCTCGGCAACACTGAACACCAAAGAGATGAGGAAATGTTGGAATAGCGGCCAGTGCAGCAATATAATCCCTGGAAACACCTTTTCTCACCCCATACAGGCAAAAAGATTCTTCTAAGACATACATCAGATTGCAACACTGAAGGTGTCATTTACGCCATGCAATGCCCATGTGGGCTCATTTACGTGGGCAGAACATCAAGGAAAATTAAAACACGCATAATAGAACATAAAAGCATGATTTGCAATAAAAATCTAAATTCCTTCTTAGCCGCACACTGGGTTAACACATCACACACCATTTCCCAGATCAGATTCACCATTCTTGAAAAAATAGATCTCGTTCCTGGTACAGACTACAACACATCTTTATCATGCTGAGAGACCTTTTGGATTAAATATTTGGACACGCCTATCCGGGGAGGTCTCAATGATCACTACGAATTATTATGCTTTTTATGAACATTCATGTCAGTTTTTATGTAACTGTGTATATATGATTGCATCATTCACAACTGGGATGCTAGGCATTTGTGTTCATTACACATAAGCTACTCTGTACAGGATGTGCACATGAATACTTTCTCACCTATCTTTTCCTTGACTTTATCAAGCTGTTTATTATTCTCTTTTTTTCATTTTCAAAAAAAATTCTTCATCAGTTTATTCCATGACGTTATGAGCTGGAAAATCTACTTTTTAATAGTCACGCGATGTTAGATTAGCATACCTAGCATCCATCTTCTCACAGACTTTCACCATGTGCCTAGTCGGGTTTTACACCTTTTTCTTCGTTCTTTTTTAATAAAACTGCTTCACAAGTTGCTTTGATGGCTTCTTTAGCCGGAAAACCTATTACTCATAAGTCACGCGTCGTTAATATCGTTTTGAAGCAGCACTCTCCTTATGAGTATCCACTCGTAATTATCACAATACTGTGTATGATTTTTCGTCATCTTCCAAAGCATCACGCACTTGAAGCCATACAGTGATTACATTTCACCAAAGGTTAATGCCATCAGCATAGCAATAAAGTTTCACTGTTGCTAGGTCACATTTTTGTTGGGTTGCTAGGTTCCGTTTTTTAAATGCATCTCATACATGCACTCGTCATCACGCACGTTTTGAACGGCAAGGTTTTGGAGTTGTGGCGGACAGTTGTAAACACTTGGAGGTGAGCGGTCCTTCCTCGCTGTAATAGCGGGCTTCGCTCGCGTTGAATCTCACGCGGGTTTAGCTCGTGGGGTTTGGCTCGTGAGTTCGACTCGCGTCCATATCACGAGCCAAAACCCGAGGCTAACATTGTTTTCTTTTAAAAGTTGCATTCACGAGCCACGGCCCGTGCCTACTGTATTAACATGTTGTGTTTTAAATACTCTCCTCGCGCACGGTCGGCTGTGTCTCCCTGTTCGCCATTGTAACCACCGGCTGAACGGAGACCAGACGTCCTTGACAGGTGGAGTCAACTAATTATGGAATAAACTTTACTTACCGGATTCCGCTGCTTCTTCCTCTCATTTATAACATATTTTGGCGACAAGACGGAGACTCCACCTCACCCACGCTGATTTTTCTCCTGATTCAGCACCTCGTCAATCTCAAACTTTTCCATTGGACGGTCGAGTCTCTTGGTTTTCCAATCAACAAGAGCTGCCTCTACAAGTTTCTTCAACCGGCAACTCTCATTGGACGGTGGCAATCTTCTTCAAACGATCAACCTCATTGGATATCAGTTATGCAACTCTATTGAGGTATCGTACGAAGACCGTTTTCAAGACGCAACCACAAGGTACTGTGTTGATCTTAAGTGTTTATTTGTTGTGCGCACCTTCAACGATACGCACGTTGTAATTAAAAACATTGCGTGTCACTTCAGCGACACGCACGCTTTCGACTTACAACGCATTTATCTTTTAAATAATTTATTTAAAGATCCGATCATTGCGTGTCATTTCCAACGATACGCACGTTATTATTGGATCAACAAGTAAACATTGCGTATCATTTCAGCGATACGCACGCTTTCAACAGATAATTACTTGGCATTTACAAGGTTGTATACAGCGTATCTTTACAGCGATACGCACGCTTTTCATTTGTCGAATTTGCATATTTACAATGTTTAGACGTTATTGGAAACATTCTCTTCATTGTTTAAACGTCTGTTCCACATCTTAAATTATAAATACTCATTTTAAAAAATGACATCTTGTTATTACTAAGGTTATTGTGGTTTTAGATTTATAAACCCACTCATATTTCTGCATTAATATTTAACATGGCTAATAATCAGTGGCATCAGATCACTCAACCTCCACCTTTCTTGAGCAAACCAGGCACTCCGGACATAATTTGGTCTGAGTGGTTTGGGTTGTTCGAGAATCATTTAATTGCTATTGATGCCAGTGAGTATTCTGATAAAAGAAAGTTCGCTATTCTTTTCGGTTGTTTAGGACAAGCTGGTCAACGAATCTTTAAGAGTATTGTTCCCATAGCACCACCTATTTCACTAGATGAAAGTGGAGACAACCTTTGGAACGTTTACATTGAAGCCATTGCAAGATTAAAAAAACAATTTTGTGATGAACCTAACATTATGTTAGAAAGGCACAATTTCTACGCCAGGAAACAAAATGAGGACGAGAAGGTGGAAGAGTACATCGCTGCACTCAGAGTTTTAGCAATCACTTGCAATTTCGAACCTTCTCCTGATAAATTTATAAGAGACCAGTTCGTATTTAATTGCGCATCAAGGAAGATTAAACAGAGAATTCTGGGGTGCAAGAACCCATCTTTAAGTGAAGTCATAGACCTTGCTCTTAGCATTGAACGTTCTACATTAACCAGCAAAGTTGTTATGGATCAACCTAAACAGGGTGTTAATGCTATAGACTGCTACGACTCTGATGAAGGAGAAACTCTCTGTGCCATTACTAATAAAGGCAAAGTTCAACCAAATAAATTTAACCAAAGAAAGAAAACCTACTTTTGTTATAGGTGCGGTTCAAAGGATCACATTGGGAACGCCCCAAATTGTCCTGCTCTCAAGAAGCGATGTTCCATTTGTAAAAAAATTGGACATTTTCAGGGGGTTTGCAGATTTGCAAAGAAACCTCCGAATGTTAATATGGTAGACTTTGACGCATGTACTGAATCCTTTAAGAACATTATTGTAACTCTTGATGCTAATGGTGACATTGATTCTATTAAGGGTCCATTATGTGCAGCTATTATTGACAACGTACACCTTCAAGTCATGGCAGATTCAGGCTCCCCATACACTATCCTTAGAGACTCAACCTTTTACGAAAAATGGGACAAAAGAGTCGAACTGATTGAATCTGATGTTAATCCTCTAGCATTTGGGGAGAAGAATATTAACATGCTGGGATATTTTGTAGGATTAGTCCAATGCTTGGGGAGGGAGACTGTCACTAAAATCTATGTAGCAGAAAAAGGCAAAGACATCGTGGGCTGGAAAGACTTAGCCTTGATGGGTCTTTATTTAGTCCCAGGTGATGAGAACCCCATTAAGGTTGGGAAGTTACCTACCTTTAAAACTGATTTAGCTATTGCTGTAATTGATGATCATAACGCAAAGGTTCAAGAAATTTTGGCAGAATTTAAACCTGTATTCATGGAAACAGTAGGTAGTGTCAAAGGATTTGAGCATAAGATTAGACTGATACCCGGTGCACAACCAGTTAGTCATAAAGTTAGAGCTGTCCCACTGAGTGTCAGATCTGAATTAAAAATGATGTTGGATGATTTGTGTAAACAAGGTATCATTTCCCCCATCAATTCTTCACAATGGGTCGCACCAATTGTAGTCGCACGCAAAAAGACTGGGGAAATTAGATTATGTGCGGACTTACGCTCATTAAATAAGAACATTATTGTTGACTGTCACCCGCTACCGAGAATCCACGAGCTTCTGGCTAACATAGGCGACGCTAAATGGTTTTCTTTGATCGATCTGAGGTCAGCGTACCATCAGGTGTCTTTAGCGAAGGAATCCCAAGAACTTACCTCTTTTATTACTCCTTTTGGAGCTTTTAAATTCCTTCGCCTCCCTTTTGGGTTAGCGTCTGCTGGAAGCGTTTTCCAGAAGCTGATGGATGTGATGTTTCAAGGCATAGCGGGTGTGCAGGCATACCTTGATGACATCCTGATTTTTGCCAAATCACTAAATGAACACGACGTTATTCTTAGAAATGTGCTTTCAATTTTAATGTCTAGGAATATGACTGTTCGTGCAGACAAATGCAAGTTTGCAGTTAACAAAATTGATTATCTAGGGCATACAGTATCGGACCAAGGTATCACTCCCAAGTTTTCAGTCATTAGAGCCATTGAAGACGCAAAACCTCCTCCTGATAAGGATGCCTTACGGTCCTTCCTAGGACTTGCAGAATATTATGCAAGGTTTGTCCAGTCGTATTCTCAAATAGTGGAACCTTTACGAAAACTTTTGAGGAAAGGGTCTAGTTTTGTTTGGACGCAAGAGTTAGACAAGGTTTTTTGTGAGATCAAGAAGATGATTGTTTCTGCTAAAGCCATACACGCCTTCAGAGAAGATGCCACCTCAGTTATCACTGTAGATGCGAGTATGTCTGGTCTAGGGGCAGTTCTTACACAAAAGGTGAATGGTCAGGAACAAACTGTAGCATTTGCGTCTAGAGCACTCAAAGAGTTCGAACAGAGATACAGCACTATCGAAAGGGAAGCCCTAGCTTGTGCTTGGGCGGTCCACAAGTTTAAAATGTACATTTGGGGTAGAAGATTTGAGTTGGTCACTGATCACAAACCACTTATTTACATCTTTGATAAATCCAGTTCAACGTCCATGTCAGCTAGACTGATGAGGTTAGTCTCGAAATTACAAGAGTTCAATTTTTCTGTCAAGCATATAGTTGGTGGCAAGAATTTTCGGGCTGATTGCCTATCTAGAATGGCTATGGAGAAGGACGATGAGGAGGATTTTCTGGTAGAGGACGTAGAATGTGTTACCTTGGTGGATGCAGTGGACGTGGTTAGTGATGTGATTTCTGAGGGCGATTGGAAGGATGCCACTGCTTCAGACAATGTGTTGTTAAAAGTGATAGAATTTACCACACGGTGTTGGCCTGAACCTAGAAGTCTGAATGGCGATCTACGTAGTTTTGCCCAAATTTCTGAGGAATTGTCTGTTGAGAACGGCATTGTACGAAGAGGTGAGAAATTTGTTCCCCCCTTTAAACTGAGGGAGTCTATTATTAATAAGGCACATCAAGGGCATCTGGGGACAACTAAAACCTCTATGCGCATTAAGCAGCGCTATTGGTGGCCCTCAATTGATGCCCAAGTTAAAAATTTGATTGATTTGTGCCCGGAGTGTTTATTATCCGATAAACATTGGCGCACACTGAAAGTTCCCCTACATCCCACGGATTTTCCCAGCTCTCCCTGGGAGAAAGTTGGGGTAGACTTTTCGGGGCCATATTCCATTCTCCAACAAGAAAATAAGTACATTATTCTTTTGGTGGACTATTTTTCAAAGTGGATGTACTTCGATTTTGTTAAGACTCCCGATTCAGATTCCACAATTACCTTTCTCAAAAGGGTGTTTGACCTAGAGGGATCTCCCAAGTTTATCGTCTCAGATAACGGAACTCATTTTGTTTCGGATAAAATGTCCAAGTTTTTGAAACAATTGGACATCAAACAACTCAAAGTCTCTCTTTATTCCCCAGCTTCGAATGGTCTTGTCGAGAGGGGGAATAAGGTGGTTAAAGAAGGTGTTCAGACGGCGATTTCTTGTGGTTACAATGTGGTTGAATTTGTAAAGCAAAAAGTGTGGCACTACAATACCTCCCCTCACTGCGTAACTGGGGTCTCCCCGTTTTCCTTGCTGAGAGGTAGAGAGAATCGCTCTGTCCTATTTCCTTCATGGTTACACCAGGGATCTGCTGATAAAATTATCGATTTGGATTCTGTTAAGAAATCTGTTCTAGAAAAACAGAACCAAATGAAGTTACACTTTGATGGTACCTCAGATGGTAAATTGGTGGATCTGCAGGTTGGTGACTGGGTTTTAATCAAGAGTCCAGGTAGAGTAGTGAAAGGACGCTCAAAATTTTTTGCACCCATTCAGGTAGTTAGAGTAAGTAAGGGAGCAGCCTTTCTGGGTAAAAAGGGTTGGTGGAACAAACGCCAACTTGTGAGAGTCTCTGATCACCAAGCACAGATTATCAAAGGAAGGAAGCATAATGGGAACTCCAGTAACTTGGATTGGAGTTTTTGGATGGATACTCCTTCTGTTCCCAGTGACCCTATCCATTCCTTTTCACAAGCTCCCCAGCCTTCGGTACAACTATCAGGGGAGGCCTCTGTGGATCCTCCAAACGTTGTCGTTGACCAGGATGTTCCCTCCCACACAAAAGTTTCTTCTTTTGGCAGGCGCATCAGGGCTCCTGAGAGATATAACGAGTTCATTAAATTTTAGGCTATTGTGTTATTTCTGGTTTGACCCATTTCTATTCGACAATGTGTTTTTTTTTTCCCATTTTTTTTTTGACTGTTGTAAGGGGGAAGGTGGTGTAATAGCGGGCTTCGCTCGCGTTGAATCTCACGCGGGTTTAGCTCGTGGGGTTTGGCTCGTGAGTTCGACTCGCGTCCATATCACGAGCCAAAACCCGAGGCTAACATTGTTTTCTTTTAAAAGTTGCATTCACGAGCCACGGCCCGTGCCTACTGTATTAACATGTTGTGTTTTAAATACTCTCCTCGCGCACGGTCGGCTGTGTCTCCCTGTTCGCCATTGTAACCACCGGCTGAACGGAGACCAGACGTCCTTGACAGGTGGAGTCAACTAATTATGGAATAAACTTTACTTACCGGATTCCGCTGCTTCTTCCTCTCATTTATAACACTCGCCAGTTCATCGAGCGACTATTTTCTTTAATAACCTTTATACTTTGAATATGGGTTAGACAGCTGACGTCTCGTTCTGCTTGTCTTTGTAGTGACGAGGCTTAACTTCACGGATCTCGGTAAGCCATTGCTCTATTCTTATATGTGCTTGCTCTCTTGTACTATACCCGTATGCGTCGGGATTTATATGTCTGTTTCACATTTCATTTTTTAATGACACATCGTTGCAAAGGCCTACCTTTGCGAGGGTAAGATTCATACGTTGCATTGGCTCTCACACACTGGGTGACGTATGCGCTCCTTCCTGGTATCAATTCTATTTCAGGACAGGAGGCTCCGATTATGCTTTTCTCATTTCATTATAGAATGCTCAGCAGCCAATAAACAATAACCAAAAAACGACATTACCCATAACTACCAGGGTAACAACCATAGAGTACTCAGTATAAAAGGTCCCAATGATAGTCTTTCTTCCTCTTTCTTTGCTGCTCCGCAGCCAGCTAAGTGCTTTTTTGGTTCTTACCTGTATTTGCTTCTATTTGCAGCATTGTTGTGCTTTAATATTGCTTGGTGCTTCACGCTTCCATCGCGCTGTGTGGCGCGTCTTTGCAGCGCACTCTGGCTCCGGTTGCACGTTTGTTAGCGTTTTGCCGATTTTCGTCTTTTCTGCCGGTTTGCATGTGCGCATTGCGGGGAGAATGTGCTCACCTCCCATAGACCGGGCACTTGCTGCCGAGGTCTTATTTCTAAAGTGGAGCGGGAGTTTGGGGTTTTGGTGTCTCGCGCTGGGTGCACGAGCTCTTCCGACTCTATTCTGGTGGCGGCTGTGTCGCGCATGCGCGCCAGCTATTTCCGGCTTCTCGTAGTGTCTCTTCACTACGCCGGTTGAGTGCAGGTCGTCTCTGACGTCGTAGCCCACAGCCTGACAGAATTTAACCCCGTGTGACCCCTTGGCTCGCAGAGTGCTTGGGCTGTATTGGTGTGCATAGGCTTTGCCTAGAGTGTGGTTTTCTGTCGTTTTCAGCAGGTCCTCTCCCTCCACATTTGAATTGTTTGTGGCCAGGTTTATTCCTGCACTACTGGCTTGCTGAGGGGTTCTCACGCTCCCCCTTGCATTGTGCCTTTGGCATTCCTGGAAACTATTAGTCATCTTGTGGGCATTACTGTACACTTTGTGTATCATGGAGGAATATGATTATGAGGATGATGACTATTATTATGGGGAGGATGACTCTGGCTCATTGGAGCAGGATTTGGTCGCAGAATTGGACAAAGGTGTCCAGCAATCAGTTAATAAGGCACTGGTGCGTGCCATCAACCCACTGAAGCGTCATTTAAACCAGTATGCACAGCAACAAGGTTGGTTACCTGCTTCCAAGAAATCCTCCAAATCTCCTGTAAATCCCCACAGGTCAGATTTTCAGAAATTGGCTAAAACTTTGGCGGCGGATGCTTCCAAGTCTTCTGTAAATAAGTCCTCCGTTATTCAACACACTGCCACCGAGGACACTCACTCCATTGCTTCCTCGGATCACGAGGATCCACCACCTAGAAAGAAGGTGTGCAAAGAACATTTTGTTGATGCTCCCACACATCCCCCTGTATTGACCTTTGAGCCTTCAGAAATTGTTCATCCTCTTTCTTCATCTTGGTTGCCTTCCCCTGCGGTTGCTGCGTATGCCCAGGTTCACATACGTCAACCTTTCGACAGGGATGTTCGAGCCAGGCTTCGTTCGGAATGCCCTAGGCTGGATCTTGCTGACCATTTGGCTGTGACACCTGAGGTTGACTGAACGATGGTCACCTATCTGAAAAAATATTCAAAAGACCCTAAAAAGGGGCTTGACAGATCTTGGCGCTCATGTCAGGACAAGTTGCTTGATTTGTTGGGTCCGCTGACCAAAATACTGGATCTTGGGTTCCTGGCCAAAGAGTCTGCGACTCTAGTGGATCGCAATGAATTAATTGAGTGGGCACAAAGGGCGATCTGCCAATTGGGTAACGCCAATTGTGCGATATCTTGCGAGCGACGTCGTTCCATCCTGTTAAAACTTGATCCTAAATTGGCGGAGCTCTCTACATCAGAATCGGGTCCAGAGGCACAGGGCCTCTTGTTTGGACAACCATCTTGAAAGAACTAACAAAGTTTGTGGCAGCTTTCAGTAGTATGGACAAAGCGCAGGCTTCGTTGCGACGAGCCATGCGTCCGGTTTATGCCAAGGTCGGACGGCATAGAGGACGCTTGTTCAGCCGAGGTTCTCAACAACAGTCCCACAGAGGTTCAAGACTCCGGTTATTCTTCCAGATTGAATTTCTATCCCTCTCGCAAGGGTAAAGGATATTACGGAAAAGGACGTTCCGGAGGACAGCAGGGCCATTACCAGGACTCCAACACTTCAGGTGAGCATAATTCCTGCTTGCAATGTGGTTTTGGGGGGCAGAGTACGTTTTTTTCTCCACAATTGGCGTATGATCTCCAGCGATGCATGTGTGCTGGAAACTGTTCAAGGTTTCAAAATAGAGTTTTACTAGCCCCAGCATCAGGCCCACCCTCCCAATCCCCTATGTTTTTCCCTTCGAGATCAGGATTTCATTCTGCAGGAAATAGATGTTCTCCTCAAAAAAGAGGCGATTCTTCCTACTCTCCGTCATCCACAGGGGTTCGCCAGCACAGTGTTTCTGCTCAAGAAGAAAGGGGGTGGTTACCGCCTTGTTCTCAACCTGGAAGACTTCAACGGGGGAGTCATTTACAGGCATTTCAAGATGGAGGGCATCCATCTGTTGAGAGATCTCCTTCGAGAGGGGGATTGGATGGTTGGTCTGGACCTCAAAGATGCATATCTGTCGATTCCAGTCTTCGGGCCTCATTGTCGTTTCCTCCAATTCCTTTGGCAAGGGATTTGGTAATAGTATCAGGTTCTCCCATTCGACCTCTCGTCAGCACCCTGGTGCTTCACGAAGCTTCTACGGCCGGTTGTGGAGCATCTTCGAGCTCGAGGAGTGCGTCTCATTATTTACTTGGATGACATTCTGGTTTTGGCAGACTGTCCGCTCAAACTCCTGACTCATCTGGAATGGTCCATCGATCTATTACAGTCTCTGGGTTTTCTGGTCAACGTTCAGAAATCCGTTTTGACTCCGACACAAACAATAGATTTTCTGGGTTTCCGGATCGATTCCATTGATTGCCAACTTCTTTTACCCAACCAAAAGATTCGGTATATCAAGAGGGAGTTAACTTCCATTATTTCCAAACCGACTGTGTCATTGAGATCGTTAGCACGTGTTGTAGGTCTGTTGGCGTCCTCCATACAAGCGATCTTCCCGGGTCCTCTACATTATAGTGCAATGCAACGCTTGAAGTTCTGTCATCTCCAGAAAGGCCTCAGATATTCAGATCTGATTCCTCTTTCAGAGGAGGTGAGGTGGGAGATGCAGTGGTGGCTGGATCACTGGATCACATGGTGGCTTGGAATGGTCGAGCCCTGTTCGGGGCATCGCCGGAACTTGTGATAGAGTCCGATGCCAGCCGCTGGGGTTGGGGAGCCCGATGCGGTCCTGTCTCGACGGGGGGTCGTTGGTCTTCGCAGGAGTTGTCTCTCCACATCAATTGCCTGGAACTCCTGGCGGGGTCCTTCGCGATCAGATGTTTTACTCCCCATCAGTCCAATTGCTGCATACTTCTCCGCATGGACAACGTATCAGCAGTTCGCTATGTCAACAAGCTGGGCGGCACTCGGTCCAAGGTTCTGGCGGAGATAGCCAAAGATTTTTGCCACTATAGCCTGTAACAGAAGATCACTGTTATTGCAGAGTATCTTCCCGGCCGCAAAAATCAGATTGCGGATTGGCATTCACGACATCTTCGGGATTTCAGCGACTGGATGCTTCACCCTCGCGTTTTCCGTTATCTCCTTCTGAGCTGGGGCCACTATCATATCGACCTGTTTGCCTCTCGCCTCAATACCCAACTCCCGTTGTTTTACAGTTGGAGGCCGGATCCGAAGGCCCTGGCCACGGATGCCTTTCTGCAAGCTATGCCGACGAGTCTGTGTTATGCCTTTCCCCCGTTTATGATGATTCCCAGAGTCCTGGCTTACGCAAAAGATTATCAATCGGAACTGATTCTGATTGCTCCGCTTTGGAGAGCTCAAGCGTGGTTCCCGGTTCTACTGGAAATGTGTTGTGCTGTGCCAATCCTTCTTCCCCAGAAGTGGAATCTCTTGCTGGATTCTCTCGAGGATCCGCATCCCCTGATTCTGTCCGGCAATCTCCCACTGCTGGCGTGGTGAATTTCGGGGATCGTTGGTCGATCCCAGGCCTTTCTAGAGACGCTTCCAGATTCATTAGTGAAGCTTGGTCTCCCAATACTCACAAACGATACAAAGGATCTTGGAAGCGTTGGTGTGACTGGTGTGTTCAACGGAAAGTTGATCCCACTTCGGTGAATGTCTCTTTGATCATTAACTTTCTGGCTTCTCTTGCCTCTTCTGGTCTGGCTTATAGGACGGTAAACAATTTTCATTCTGCCATTTCAGCTGGTCATATCCAGGTAGAGGGTAAGCCTGCAGGGGAGCATCCTTTAACTACCAAATTACTTAAGGGTATCCGTCTGGCGAAACCGCCGTGTCCTAAGTACGTCTCTTTATGGGATGTTTCCATCGTCTTACGGTTTCTAGAGGCTTGGCCTCTTAATCCTTTGCTGTCCCGCAAGCAACTATCGGCAAAATTGAATATGTTGTTGTGCCTTGTTTCTTGCAAGAGAGTGTCTGATGTTCGGGGCATTAGACCTTGCGGGTCGAAGCTTTACGCCCGGTGGTGTAACGTTTCTCGTTTCCAGATGTACAAAATCTAATACTACTTCTATTACCTATCCATCCTTTCCTACTCACCCCAACCTTTGCGTTGTTCAGTGTGTCAAGGATTACGAAGTAAGTACTGCTCCTTTACGTTCAGATATGTATGGTCAATTGTTAATTGCTTTGCAGAAACCCTTTCGCCCTGTTACCCCTGCTACATTAGCGTGCTGGGTACGATGGCTCATGTCGGTGGCTGGCATTGATGTTTCTGTTTTTTGTGCACATTCAGCACGTGGGGCAATGGCTTCTAAAGCTTTCTCCATGGGTGTCACTCTTTTTGACATTATGAAGGCCGCAGATTGGTCTTCTGACTCTGTTTTCAAAACTTTTTACTATAAACGAATTGATCATATTGCATCTGTTGTGGTGGATCAGCTTTGAACAAGCATAATCGGAGCCTCCTGTCCTGAAATAGAATTCAAAATTTGCAAACCTACGTGACAAGAATTTTCAATTCTATTGAGGACAAGGAGGCGAGGATTATCTAACCCAGTATTATTGATTTGCATTGTTACATTGCTCTGATCTTTGTTGTTGATATTGGATGTCTTCATATCCCTTGTTTTTTCTTTCCCCCCTTATTTGGATTACTGACTTCATGCACTATGTGTGTATTACGGCTGTACATCTCTTTTCAGGTTCTGACCCAAAGTAGAGGTTTGCCAGTATCATCTGCCTTCGTTTCCCTTTTCGTGGCTTTGGGAATCCAGTGTTCTTCTGCTGTCTACATCCAGTTCGTTTGGACATCTGCAGCATTTGTTGCTTTCGTCCCTGAGGATTTAAATTTGACTTTCCTGTTTGATCTGAACTGTTTCCTCGACAAAGAAAGAGGAAGAAAGACTATCATTGGGACCTTTTATACTGAGTACTCTATGGTTGTTATGGGTAATGTAGTTTTTTGATTAGTGTTTATTGGCTGCTGAGAATTCTATAAAGAAAAGAGAAAAGCATAATCTTCTCCTCCTTGTCCTTAATAGAATTGAAAATTCTTGTCACATATGTTTGCAAATTTTGAATTCTAATTACCATTTAGAATCTTTTGTCTGTCCAGCTACTTTGAGGTTACTTATTTTACAAACCCACTTTCATTCTCCGCTTTCCGTGCACGCTATCATGGGACCATTTTCTTTTATAATTGTTAGTGCTAGTGCTAGTGCTAGTTGCCGTGGCCCCAACACTATTTAGCCTGAAGTATTCTGCTCGCACAGTGGACGTGGCAGTTTCAGATAGCTGGGACGCTACTAGCTGCCGCAGGTAACTTACCTCACAAACTGCAAAAAAATATTTGTAACCTTTTTTAATCACTTGTATTTTGCGCACTTTAGGAAGATTTCAGTAGTTGCTACTTACATTGTCTGGGCACTCCCCCGCCCCGGTCCGCCATGGCAAGTGCCGTTTGAGCGGAGGGCTCCTGGGAGTTGCTCAACATCCTCACTTCCGGTCGGGGGTTAGCATGCTAGTTGCCACGCCCCCAACACTATTAAGTTAAATGACAGCACACACGCGCATCAGACTTGCGTAGCGGGCGCGCCGGTGCGCGCCAAAGGCAAGCCCATCTGCGCCGTCTGCGCCTGGACCGGGTCAAGGGCCCCCACCCCTGGCCCAACTCACTCAGACAATAAGGTAATAACTTACTCAAGTAGTACCTAAAATATCTTCACTCAGTAACCAACTGTCCCCGGGAGGATTTAGATACCTCCCTGAATTACCTACACAGTACCTGCCCTATCTGTGAAGTACCCATATTCATCCAGCCTAACTTAAGGACCGCCCAACTACATCCCTCTCCCATCACTCAGAGAACGGTTACTGCAGCAATGGTGAAGGCTCGATCAATTGTCAAACATAAATATGAGATATATAATTTTACCACGGAACATGACCTTGATGTGATGTTCATAACCGAAGCTTGGACTGATGCATCCTCAGGTCCAGACCTCATGGCCACCACTCCTGAGGGTTACACATCCGTCCGTCAAGATAGACCCATCAAAAAAGGGGGAGGGCTAGTGATAATCCACCGCAAAAAATTCTCCATTAATATTGAAAATATATCTCCTCAAACTTGCGAAGAAATGAGCTTTTCCATCCTGCTCACCCCTTCCCAAATCTTCAAGGGCATCCGGCTGTATCAACCTCCAGGATCGTGGGCTGCCTTCCTTGCTTCACTAAATAAATTTCTGGAGCTTGTGGCCACAGAACCCACCATTACCATCCTGGGTGACTTTAATTTTCATCTCGAAAATAAACCTGATAACGATAAAATCTTGCTATTATCAGAATTAGAGGCACTGGTCTCTCACAACAAATAGCTGACCCCACATGCACAGCTGGACACACGTTAGATGGCCTTTTCTCCAATGAACTGAATATATCCATAAAAAAACATTTTCCCCCTGGTCTGGACTGACCACTACGCTATTATGTTTATTATTATTAATGACAAAAAATCAACATCGAACATTGTTCCTACCACCCATATACCCACTAAAGGATGGAAGAGTATGGACCCTGAACTACTCAAAGCACACCTAACTCTCACCCAACCAGAACCCTGCCCAGATCCTGATTTAGCAGCATCAAACTACTCTATCTGGCTGAATAATGCTTTTTGATGTACTAGTGCCAAAAAAACATTTTCGAAAAACCGCTGCTCCCCATCAGCCCCCTGGTTTTTTGAAACCCTAAGAGCATAGAAGAAAATCTGAAGGAATCATGAAAGGCAGTGGCATAAAAACTACAATAATCAAGAGAAAACTCGTTACAAAGACTCCCTCAACAAATACAAACTATTAATTGCTCAGGAGAAAAGCAAGTACTACACTACTCAGATTAAGACCGACCAAAATTCCAGTAAACAGCTTTATAAGGTAGTTGCTAAACTAAAGTCCCAAATTGTAATCCATCCCCTTCTCAGGCATTATGCAACTCCCTTGCTGATTACTTCTATGAAAAGGTTAACGATATCTACATCAATTTTTCATCTCAAACGCAAAAAGATAGCCAGTCATTAAACCACGAAACCCTAGATTGCGAACACTCTTCAGTAAAATTTGAAAGTACCACTCCTGAACAGATCTCAAACTTAATAACTACTATTAAATCTGGATCTGCTACTGACCCTTGTCCCCCATCAATACTTAAGCCACTAGCGGACATAGTCGCACCCACACTATCTAACATCTGCAATGCTATGTTTGCATCTGGCACATACCCAAAGATTTGGAAGAAAAACATTATTAACACACTACTAAAAAAATCTAATCTAGACATGAATGAACCTAAGAACTATAGACCAATAGCAAGTCTTCCTTTCCCTGCCAAAATTTTTGAGAAAGTGATCAACACACAGCTCTCTAAACATATTGAAGATCACCAACTCTTAGATGATACTCAGTTTGGCTTTCGTAAAGGCCACGGTACAGAGACTGCATTAATTAAAGCATCAGAGGATCTAAGAATCACTCTCAATCAAGGAGGAATGGCTGTCTTTATACTGCTGGATTTATAAGCAGCTTTTGACACGGTCGATCACACCATCTTAATCGACTGTGTCTCTCACATGGGCATCCAGCAGACAGCCAAAGCTTTACTATCTTCCTTCCTTACCGACCGTACTCAATCGGTAAACATCAGCCCCTTTAACCCCTCTCAACTAGCCCTCCCGTGTGGTGTCCCCCAGGGATCATCCCTAAGTCCAACACTCTTTAATATCTATGTGTCAGACTTAGCTAAAGTCATCAAATCACATGGGATGGGACTCACATCCTACGCCAATGACACCCAACTGGTGCTCAAGGTACATAATGACGGTGACATAGTAGCAGCCAAGTTTCAGAAGGGCATGCTCGCCATCAGCAGTTGGATGACTACAAACTGCCTCAAGTTGAACTCTGAGAAAACAGAGGTCATGATATTTGGTAATTTACTGCCTACTTGGTCACCCAGTTGGTGGCCGTCATCATAGGGTCCACCCCCGTACCTGTCACCAAAGTCAGAAACCTGGGTGTCATATTTGATGACAGATTCTCCTTTGCACCTCACGCAAATAGGGTGGCCCCCTCTTCCTCAACAATGCCTTAGAAACATACGTCCCCTCTAGAGACCTCCTGTCCTCACGGCTAATCTCCTCTTGATCCCAGGCTCAAGAACTGTTACCTGGGGAGATAGACGCTTCACTGTGGCCACTGCAAAACTCTGGAACACCTTACCAGCAGAGATTAGTTCCAGCCAATCTCTATTGGTTTTGAGAAAAAAACACAAAAACCTGGTTATTCAACCAATAGAAGGAAGACAATAACTGGTTACTCAGCCAGCGGCTCCCTGATATTTGAAACCAGTCCACAATCCTTTAGCGACGAGACACCCACGGGTATTTGCACGCTCTATAAATCGTTAAATAAATAAATACATCATTATGTGCAAATCCTATCTTATGACCATATGTACCGTCACCTTTTGCAATCTCTTCATGGAGTAGTTCCACACTGAGGATATCAATATACTGTCTTCTCTACATCGTTGTTATGAAATACCCCCGAGGAAGGATTAATTTAACCCGAAATGCATTGGGACTTATTTCGGAATTATTTGTTATATTTGTATTACGTGTTTGGAAAGCACAGTATTATGTAACAAAAATGTGTACATGTTCATTTTCAGTCCATATAGACTAATTTATGTTGTTGTTATTCACACTGTATTATTGCAATTGCAAGCGATATAAGTTTTTGCTCATTATGGGGTGCCTTCTCCAGCCCTGTGCATACTAGAACAGCGGCTCTCCCGCTGTGCTGGGGAGAGTGGCGCAAACTGCTGTCCTTTGCGGGAGCCCGGTCCCACCCGGGACCTCCTGCTTTGCCAGGCTCGTTGTGGGGGCCTGGTCCCACCCGGACCCCCCAGGTGAGTGCTACAGCGCGGGAAGCCCACCCCCAGTTGCTTATTCCAATCTTCAGGAACTGGGCCTTTGGCATCTCCTGTTGCCTTTCGGGGTCCCCGTCCCACCCGGGACCCCCGCAAGGCCCCCACTGTGGAGAACCACCAAAGGAGCCCACCCCCGGTGGCTGCCGCTGGCTACCTGCACGGCCAGCACTCTCATGTGATGCCACGGGAGCTGGCACGGCAGTTCTGTTCTGCCCGCTCCAGCAGGCAGACACGGAGGCCAGCTCTGGTCCAGCTGGCCTTGGGGGAGTGCGGCAGCACTCCCCCTCCTACCTGCAGCTGCGGGGGAGTGCATCGGCATTCCCCAGTCCTCCTCCTCACTTCGGGGGCCGGGGATGGGGTCCCGGGCCCCCAGGGGGCATTCTTCACAGCACTCCCCGACTTAGTTTCATGCCGCGGGCCCAGAGTTGGGGTCCTGGGCCCTCTCCAGGGGTACCATCTCAGGGAGTGCAACGGTGCTCCCCGACTTATTTTCTTCGGGGTGGCACGACAGCACTCCCCCACCCCCAACATCACCGAGGGCCAGAGTGGGCACCTGGCCCCCCTTTTGGCACTTTCACGGGGAGCACAATGATGGTCCACAACTTTACTTCTTCGGGGGGCACAGTGACGCTCCCCCTCTTCCCACATCAACAGGGGCCAGGGTGGGGTCCTGGCCCCTCTCTGGCAATTTCCCTGACTTTACTTCACCTGTGGCAGCTGTCCCACCCGGAAGGCATAGCTGAAACCAGCGGTGGAACCCCACACGCTTTGCGGTTGGTACCCTGAGGGGTCAAAGGTCACCTGCCTTCTCGGAGGCATATCTCGGCACCCAGGCGGCTGACTTTCACAATATTTTCCTCATCATGCTCCTGGTGGTGCTCCCCAGCCAGTCACTGGGAGCACTCTCCTTTGCCCTCTTTGTCTCCAAGAGGGTGCGCTCATCAGGGAGCAGTCTTCACTGGCTCCCTGCACCAGCCTTTCACCTGGCTCTCCTCCTGGGCCTCTCTTCTCCTTGCGCAGAGGCCCAGGCTTCTGCTCACTGGTCCTGGACTCCTCTCCTGGCGCTATTCCTTCTAACTGCCCATTACGCTAGGCTCCAGCACCCTCTGCTGCAGCAGACCACACCCCAGAGGGAGATCCTCTTCCTGTGCAAGTTCTTTTAAGAAGTTGGTAGGGGGCTGGCAGGAAGTCTCTGTTTGCCCTATCACACAGCGACACATAACTTCTCTGCCCCTACTCCCTCCTTCCTGCCTAGGCCTCTGGGTTTGTTCAAAATGGCGTTGTCCAGGGTCTTCTGCCACATGGTCTCTGAGAGCCCCTTCCCCCCAAGCTGCCTCCCTCCAGAGGGGACTGGTGCCTGGCACCAGATATCAGCTTCTGATGGACGAACTTGTAGCTCGACCCATCTTCTCTCCTTGGCGTGGAGGCCTTAGCTCTTGGAAGAAAGGTTATCAATATAGCCTGCTGAGGTCAGCCCCCAGCCAGGTCTTGGTTAGGGCTGACTCGGAGAAATATGACATTTCTTGATGACCAAAAGCAGTACAAATATTACTTTGGACTCTGCAGAATACTTCTTCTCACACTTGTTACAGTGGACTTTAGTGCGAGTCTGGAATCTATAGGCCTTAGGAAAGTTACTCTAGCCCATGGGCTCCACATCCCCATAGGCGAATAATGAGGTGAAAACAGTAAAACACACTGAGTTTCCCTGGCATGTTTCTTCCCAGTGTATAAAGCCTATTCCATGTCACCACCCAATTCTGCATACGTCCTACCACACCATTCACTTTGTAGCTGCTCCTGGGCTGCGCACACCAGGAATCTCCCCTGCGCAACCTGTAGACTTGTACACACGCATGGACACATGTGTCTGCATGCAGCCAGCACCGTTCCCCTTACTCCCGCTGCTGCGCAACGGCCTAGTCAAGCTAGGGGGACACCAGGAAAATCCACATTCAGTCTCTTTCATCATGAGTTCACTGTGGGTGAGTCCCAACTTATGAGGCTCTCCCACAGTAAAAGCTTAACAAATAGGTGCTCAAAAAGTGAAAAATCTGTGCGGGCCAGAGTGTCAGAACCCCCTTCTAACAGTTGACATGTACCTTCTTTACATTCAGTAACCTATCCTCATGTACTATGGTTGTATGGCCTTACTTAGCCAGGTGTTACATCTTCATTGTGGTACCATAATTTTGTTGTAAAATTGGAGCACTTTGTATTTGCCTTTGAGGCTGTGATGAGTTGTAGGTTACTTGCATGTATTGGCCATGCTTATTGGAATCCCTGACGCAGTACACTCATGAGTCTAGCATCATTTTGTTTGAGGTCGTAGACACACCGTAAGGGTGATGTGATGAGGATAGCGCCAGTTGTCAGAATTACTTGCCATGGCACACTCATGGTGCTGAGCTTGGACATCTACACATTTATTTCATTGCATTGTCATTCTATTTGGACTGCATACACAATAGTGTGTGCTGTTGCTTTCTCAGGTGTCCAAAGGCTAACTTATGTGTCCGTGTCTGTGCATTGAGTTTTATGGCAATTTAAGGTCAGTACAGTGTTGAAAGATGATTCATACACAGTGTTTGCTATGCAAGACATTTACAAATCTATTGTTACAGTGACACATGTGTGAGGTATAGGGGAAGTATCATCTGCAAGACTGGCCATTATGTTTCGAATTGGTGTACAAAGCAGTACCTAACCTGTATTGATTCAACAGGTAGTCTTTCTCCCTTATCCTTTAAATTTCAAGTCTCCCCTCCTTCAAGTAGTTGTTCCTGCTCACCATTGTCATGTATGTATGGTCATTTTGTCAGCGCACATTTTCAGTGTGACACAATACACAAAGATGGTTTAACAAACCTTTGGCAGTATTTCGAGCAGTCTCACCCCAGATACATCTATGCATCATAAGCAGATGATCTTGAATCCTAAACTTTAAAAAAAGATGCACCAGATGGTGCCTAGGACACAACGCACCAAGCACATTGTATTTCACAATGATGCTCCATCTGCATTTTGTAGTTATGATGCACACAATATTTTAACAATCCAGCTTATAGTTTAGTTGTTGTCTCTGTGATTGCTCTGTGTGACACTATTTGTGGAAAAATTACAGTATGACAGATTAGTGACCTTCTCATTACAAGCACAAAGCATACATTATATTGGTCAAGTGATTGTTTATTTGCATACATTGTAAGATAAAATAATTTGTGCACAGTTGAACGTGAAAAAATATTTCATGTGACATTATGTGAAAAAATGATAGATAATTGCATCCCTCCTCAAATATGCTGCTGTACTAGCAGGTTGCATCTGATCCTCTTCTTCATCCACCCCATCATCTGGATTTCGCTGATCTTGTATATCATAAGGCAGTGGTGTATCAGTCCTGATGCAAATGTCATGTAGTATGCAACAAAGTAGTATAATTTTCCATAACAAGGGTGGTGGATACAAAAGCCTCCCATCTGAAATGTCCAGGCATCTAAACCTGGAATTTAGCACTCCAAAGGTCCTTTCTACAATGGCTCTGGTGCGGCCAAGTACCACATTGTAGTCCCTCTGTGCCTCCGTGTGTGTAATTTTGATTGGTGTCATCACCCATGGCACGAGTGTATAGCCTTGGTCAGCTGAAACAGAAAATGGAGATAAGGTAGATTAGTGTTTTAGCATGATGTGGGTCAGAATTAAATTTTTTGTCGCTTTGTATCCTGTGTCCAGCATTCTACATTCCCTTTGCACATGGACTGGTACATGCAATTAAACTGCATCTATGTATGCCATACATTGCTCAGTTGTTAACAGCTTACACATAACTATGCTGCCATTGGCATGGTCCTCTGTGATACCTTCATAGTTTTATATTCAGCAATGTGCAAATGCCTTATATGATGTGATCATTCAACAATGTCAATGTGTGCCTCGTGATTTCTGGGACACTTGTCTGTCATGGGTCACTTTTTTGGATGAATGGGTACCATTCCAAAGAGAAAATCATCATCGTTATGATTACATGACACGTGGCAGTATCAGTAGAAGTTACTAAATTTTGCTACAAAATTTGGTAAAACTTTTGTTCTGGACGTACAAGTTTTAATGTGTCCGGCATGGATATGAAAGTGGATGTATTTGACCCTGTGCGATATTTGTCAATACATGTCGGTGCACACTGTCCGCTGTGTTGTGAGGTTGCACAGAAACATTGAAAAAGTAGACTGCATTCATTGCAAGGCAAGACACCTTGGTGCCAATGCGTGCCAGACCTTTGACAATATTTGGTATCCATTCATTGTGTGTCTGCGCTGGTACCAGCATTGTAGATTTCCACTATGACACTCATGTTATGCCCTTGTAGACATTTTTGTCAGCTGTAATAGGAGATGTGTTGTGACTATGAGGGAGTACCTTGCTGCACAGTCTGGGACTTTGGATGATAGCTTAGGTGATTCAGTTACCACAATACTTTGCCTGGTGTGTAAATTGTATGAGATAAGTGTCTGTGATTTGTGATGTAATGCTACATTGTTGTGCGTAACTACTGCAGTACTACTTTCTGTAATTAATTTGCTATCTCATAGAAGTGTGTAATGTTATATCTCCTCTTGCCAATGGGAATTACTTGTGGGAAACTGAGGTCACACTGGGGATGCTTTGCTTTCTCAATGTCTAGTTGTACCTGATCATTATGAAGTGTGGTGGTTAAATGGATGTCCTAGACAATATCTAGATGTGCACATGGTTCCTCATGTTCTTTGTTCTGCCATTGTGCATCGCTGATTGTATAAAAGGCCGAGCTAACCAACTGCAAAGTGTTGATATGTGCTTTACTTTGACATATAGAACATCCATGATGTTCTCTGTCCAATTAATGATGATGTTTTTGCCTGACTGGGCAGCCACCATGGCCACAAAGTGAACATGTAATCTTGTTGTCTGGAGATGACATTAGGTCATGTAGATTATATGTCACAAACCTTTCAATGGAACCTGAGTTAATCCCTCTTACAATATGTGAGTCAAGTTACAGTACTAATCATAGTGTAGATTAGGGGTGGGCGGAGAACTCCACTCCGGCCGCTGAGTGTTTGGTGATTTGCCTACTCTGCATTCCGCAGAGAAGGCAAATCTCAGATACTCGACAGCAGAGCGGAGTTGGCCAGCCCCGGCCTCCACCCGCCCTAATTACAATTAAACCTACATTATTTAAAAGTAAATTAAAAACCACCTACCTGTACTGCGGAATCCCCGAGCTGCCCTCCTCCTCTTCTTTGCCGACCCTGGTAATCCTTGCGAAAACTGCGCATGCATTCGCATGTGTAATTGTAAGGCAGAAGGAGAAACTTATCAACAGCGGAGGCATGTAATAGTATGCTATAATTGTGCATCAAAGGCTTTAGAAACAGTGATCCAAAAAAATGAACTTAAAATAACTGTATGTGTAGACTTATGTTAGTTGCAAAGGTATAGCAACAGAGGACAGAAGGAAAGCAGACTGCAAATGAATAAAGAAGGGAAGGAAGAGGAAGCAGGACAGAACTCAAGTACACACACAGCATGGATTGTGGTTTGCAAAAGGGAGGGTGAGGGATAGAAAGACTTAAGTTTGGAAAATGGTTTAGTTAGAAACACATCTTCGTACACATATAAGTTTTTTGTGATTAAAAACGGAAGTCGACTAAGTAAGTTGGAAAGCAGACAAATAAGATTGAACGTAGAACTGAGTGATGGATGGAAGGGCAAGAGAATGAAAAAAGGCAAAGTAAGATTTGATGAATGGAAGAAAACCAAATGGTAATGTAAGATGGTAAGAAGGTGTGATGGAAGGGCTGGAGGGTGATTAACTGCAAGACAAAAAATAAAATAAGAGAAGATTGAGAAAATGGGAAGCAGAAATTAACGTATATGGAATAAGATTAATGAGAAGGGTAGAAAGGTGGAAGGTGAAGTCATAAAATGTTAAGTGAATGAAGAAAAGTGAGGTATGATTCCCGAAAGTTGAAGATGAAAATGGAAATGAAGGACATAAATATAATGCTGGTAAGACATATAAAGTGGAACTATGCAAGATTTTAATGTAAGAAATGAATACTGGATAAGTGCAGTTTTGCACAAACCTTTAAATGTATAGCTGCGATATGCATCATTTTAAAAAATAGTGGTAAGGGGAGCTAGAGACACAGGCACTTGAATGGTAAGTGTTGGGATCAATAACTTTGGAGTGATATTTGTTCTTTGAGGTACAAATTGGGTGGTAAAGTGCTTTCCTAACCACTCCCTTGGCTTGACTTTTCTGGAACCGCTGGTTGATGGCAGATTGATGGAAGATATATGAATCATGAACACTTCCAGGGTAATTTGCAATGACATTGATGAAGACACCAAGATGGTCAACGATAGTCTGCACATTCATTGAGTAGGTGTGCTTCCTGTTGCAGTATATGTGTAGAGTTTCCACAGGAGGCACAAGTTGCACATGGATGCAGTCCATTGCCCACAACACATGCAGAATTCCTGCAATGGCATAAAAAGCTTGCTTGGTGGTGAGTTGTTATGCGCAATGTTGGGGAAGTGGAGGTACTGCAGCACCAGGCTGGCTATGGCATGCAAGGCAGTGGGTAGGAACCTGGAGAAGCATGTCTATGATACTCCTGCCACTCTGGCAGGGGTTTGTTTAAGAGTACAGCAAGTAGCTTTGTCTGTGGTGGGATGTTGTTGCAGCGCTGGGATGTGGTCTGCAGCCTTGGTGCAATCTGGTTAAGGAGACGGACAATGGACCCCACTTTTTAACCTGTAATGGGCTATGTCGTCCTATGGCCAGAGATAATTGAGGGTGATCTTCTGTCAGTAGATCTGTTCCCTTCTCCAGCACTGTCTCTGTAGTGGTGGTGGTGGTGGCTGTGGTCTTCTTGGTTCTTCTAGTTGTAGTAAAAGAAGCTCAATGGCATTGTTGAGGTTGCAAAATATGATTTGGGAGTGTTCTCCTTATATACAAGTGTGTTAGCCTCCTTTATAACACCAGGTCATTTTTTACGTACAAAAACTGCTGCTATGGGACTTAGCAGCAGTTTTCCTTTTTTAGTGACGTACAAGGGATTCCTTGTAAATATCGCGTTGTGTGTCTTGTGGGAGTTTTTACAGGGAAACGCCTAACTTGCATCTCATTTTTGGTAGGACACGCTAACAGAAATAGCGTGTGAAAAAATGTTATTAACGCTGAAAAAATGCAGCTAACTGGACTTTGCAGCAACTTGTACTTATGGCAATAAATAAAAAAAACAGCTGTAACGTCTAAAAATTGATGATACGGTGGTGTTAAATCCATGTAAATATGCCCCTGAGAACCTTAAGGATCAATCGGGTGTAGAACTTGACAGAAGTAGGAGTTAAATACTATAGGATGCGCGTGAAAAATGCAAAAGATACAATGGGAATTGAAAGTCGGGATCGCCCTGTAGTGATAGAGCAGTATCACAGTAAAATTCTAACTTTGATTTAGGCAGTCACTGCTTATCAGAGGTAATTGGGTGCTCCTGTCAGTGAGTGGCATGAAATTGCAGACTTACAGCCAGAGAATACAAGCAAAAATTTCAGGTGATGGCAAACACAACTCATGTGACAAGAAATCACTCTGCAAAGGTCCCAGCCATTGTAAAAGAACGAAAAAATACTTTATGCTTGAGATAAAGCCAAAATGACAAAAATAGGATGGGTCTCTTCTAAGTTATAGATTTTTGTGTAATTCTGTGAACAATCACTTCATTTGAGTTCCCATGAAAGTTTTTAGAATTCTCTGTGCATTACTTTCCACGAGCACAGTACAGTTTCCAATTTGATTCTACCTCTTGCACCCGAAGGCAGGCTTAAGCGCAGCATGGGGTCAATAACTTTGTGCAGGCTAGAACAGTTCACAGCGTCCAAACATCAAGTGTATTTGGCTTCAGACTCCACTATACGCAGAGTTTTCCCTTCTTTTTTGGTTTACGCCAAATGGCAGTAAATCGCGGCCTGCTTTTTCAATTGCCAATTTTGTCTTTGATGCTGATACCAGGAGCTCTCAAACTTTAATGTGAGGGGTTTATCAGGTCACCGCGCCACGGAAGATTGGATTTGTTTCACTATTTATTTCCAACCAAGACCCTTCGTAGCTGGGTGTACAAACAATTCCAAACTGGTCGTTTTCCCTTGAAATGTACTTTTCATTCCTCATCTGATCCTGACGGAACAGGCAGGCTAGGGCGCTGATAGCTCTCTCCCACACATCAGACCTTCAAGAAGAAGTGTGCTGTACTCTAATATCTGCCCCACGTAACCTCATGGGCTGACTGTGTTCATGACATATTAATACCATAAATGCAAGACCTCTAGCAATGGTGGTAGGTATCCTACTATCTTTGCCATCTTTAGCCTGGTTTACCACCATGTTGTCTGTTTTACTAAATGGTTAAGGCCTTTGAAGTGCTAGACATTTCTGAGCTTTTGAAAATGCAAGAAAGATCTTTCTACAGGAGCAAATTACATTCAGTGTTATTGGACTTTTTTTCAGTTCATAGTTTTGTATATTATTAACAACGTGCAGAATGTAGATATACTTTTGGATTACATGTATACACTTATATAGTGTTAATGCCTTTTAACCCCTTAGCTGCGGCGGCTATTCCGCCGCAGTGCTAAGGGGGAGGGGAGGCCGCGCGGCGCTCCCGTACTCGTGATGGAACCGCTCCATCACGAGCCTCGGGTGGGCTGTGCTTGTGACAGAACGGTTCCGCCACGGCCCCGCCCGCTTAATAGAACACGACACGCAGGCGCGAAATCAGCGCTGTGCAGGCGCGGCGAGCGGGCCGTGATGGAACCTTTCCGTCACCAGCACAGCCCACCCGAGGCTCGTGATGGAGCGGTTCCGTCACGAGCACGCAAGGGGTTAAACAAATTTGCAACACTTGTAAGAGTGGGTTTATCAGGTTTATGTTAACTAGGCCCCTATTTAGGCCTAGACACCATTGTATCTAAAACAGATGTCTCCTCCTGCCTTCAGACTGTTCATTATTAAGGCTGGGCGGATAACTCTGCTCCGCCAGTGGAGTTTGCAGATTTTTAAAACTCAGCACTCTGTTGGGAGTGCAAAGTTTTCCAAAACTCCGCAATCGTAGTGGAGCGGATTAACACTTACCTTCCTTCGGTGTCCTGCTCCTGCTTGCTACTGTTGCTCCACTCGCCTTCTGCTGCGCTGCTCTGCCTCCGGTTCAATTTATTAACAGGAAGAACTGCAGTGTGCATGGCGTGCTGCGTGAATGGCATGCCTAACGGCCTGACGTCAGGCATGCCTTCACGCAAGAAACCTCTTACAGGGACTCATTTCTCCATCTTTGAAGCCTTGCCTTCACATTCCTTGAAACAGAATCTCCTCCTTCATAGCTCGTTTGTGCTACCCTACACCCATGACATGGTCATTACACTTAGAACTTGGCAAGGCTGCTCTGCTTAACCCCTTCAATAAAAGAGAACAAGAAGGTTTCACACTTTAGCTGAGAATGTAGAAATGTATAAAAGCCTCCATGATGAGTCGGTCCAGTCGAATACAGCTAAACAGAGCTTCAGGGAAGGATACGAGCCAGCCTTTCTATATGTAATCTCTCTCAGTGGTGCAAATCTGTACTGCAGCTCTCATGTTCTTATAGTGTTACACAATACAGAGCATTTCACTGAAGAGTTAAATTAAACAATGGGAATTAGTCAATCTTTCTCCATGTGTATTGGCAGGGTGTATGCCCTGGTCTGGTGATTAGCAGTCTCTCAGTACCCAAAGTAAAAAATACCTGCCCGATCTAGCAGAAAATAAACCTGGCAAAAATGTGGATGTTCATTGTGAAAAGGAAAACTTTCCTACAAATAGCTGTTAGGAACAATTTCATTCTATCTCGGATAAGAATGGGTGCCCTTCCCATGTAACTGCATCCAATGGGTTTAATAAGCATTTAAAGTCTTTTCTGAACACATTACTTTTAATAGATTCAGAGCAACAGAGGACTTTACTTTAACTCCACTGATACATTAAATTCAGAAGGTTGAGATGCCTAAGAATCCGGACTGAGTGTAAGTGTTGGCTCTATCGGTAAACTGGTTATTTGCCATATAAGTGTGGGCTGAAAATCCGTTCCATTCGCAGGATTTGTGGATTTTTGGCAATTTCGCGGTCCGCAATCCGTGAGCTGGCGGATTTTTTTCCTTGGTCGCGCTTCAAAAATACAATCTCGCGTGCGTGGCGTTGACTTACTGTGAATATGAGTTTGTCAAGTTGTTTTTCCTCCCGGTTTGCATGCGCTGCGCCGTTTTGGATCTGTCTGCGTGAATGATCAAGACTTTTTGACCGCGAGTACGTCATAGCGGCCCGTCATCTGCAAGAGTTTGAGAACGCGACTACATCATAAGGGCCCGCTATCACGCATCGCAGCAATAAACCATTGCGAACACGTAGATGCAACGCGCAGCTGACTTCCGGCGGGAGATTTGAACAGCTCGCTTTCCCGAACTTGCAAAAATTGCAATTCTGCACAAAAAATCTACCACAGGCAGCATAAACCTTCTGAAAATGATGATTTGGATCAGAATAACTCCTCAGATTGACATTTGGATACACTTTTTTGTGCAAGGAGTCCATTTTGGGGGGGGAGGTTGGAGGAAGGAAGTGCCCTAGAGTCTCCAACTTCCTGTTCCTGTCCAGCAGGGTCCTCCCAGTGCTTTGTCCATGTCCTGGTCACTTTTCATTTGGATCTGGAGCTGGAAGGATAACTTTTTGTGGCTGCTGCTGGATATTTGTAATTGAGGACTTTTTGTTTGGATCACTTTTGGATTACTTTTGGATTTGAGATTTTACAAGTAAGTTGGTGTTGTTTGTTGGGGGCATTGCAGTTGCTGCAACTACAATTCTTAAACTTTTTCTCAACTTAAAAAAAAAGAATATTGTGGGTAGGAACAGAATCCAGTAGGCCCAGGGTTAGTCATGGGTGCATGATACAACTGTTTCTGTGAGTTTTGTAGAACCTAAATATCATTTATTTAATGGAATTGAATAGCTCACTGTTATATGTGGAATTTTCTTTTCATTTTGGGGTGCATGTAAAGCCACACTAGCCAGTAGGCCCAGGGGTACTCAGTGGTGCATGGACCAAGGCTTTCTGTGGGGTCTCTTGAATATTTTAAACATCATTTAGGGCATGGATGGCATTGGATTGTGGTATTGTATTTTTTGTGTGTTTTTCGTTTTTTTGGGCTGGTGTTGGGGCCTGGCCATGTGGGTGGGGGCCATTTTGAGGCCTGGTCCAGGCAGGCCCTGGCAATGTGGGTGCGGGTCAAGGGGCAATTTTGAAGCCAGGGAGTGTGCTTTGTGCCACAGGCCTGCACCCAGTCTGCCCTGCTTTCATCCATTATGCCCAAGGGTACTCAGTGATGCATGGACCAAGGCTTTCTGTGGGAGGTCTCTTGAATATTTTAAACATCATTTAGGGCATGGATGGCATTGGATTGTGGTGTTTTTTCGATTTTTGGGGGTGGTGTTGGGGCCTGGCCATGTGGGTGGGGGCCATTTAGAGGCCTGGTCTAGGCAGGGCCATGTGGGTGGGGGTCAAGGTGCCATTTTGAAGCCAGGCAGTGTCCTTTGTGCCATAGGCCTGCACCCAGTCTGCCCTGCTTTGTTTCATCCATTATGCCCAGGGGTACTCAGTGGTGCATGGACCAAGTCTTTCTGTGGGGTCTCTTGAATTTAAACATCATTAAGGGCATGGATGGCATTGGATTGTTGTGTTTTTTGTGTGTTTTGTTTATTTTTGGGGGTGGTGTTGGGGCCTGGCCATGTGGGTGGGGTCCATTTTGAGGTCTGGTCCATGGAAGGGCCATGTGGGTGGGGGTCAAGGGGCCATTTTGATGCCAGGCAGTGTGCTTTGTGCCATAGGCCTACACCCAGTCTGCCCTGCTTTCATCCATTATGCCCAAGGGTACTCAGAGGTGCATGGGCCAAGGCTTTCTGTGCAGGTGTCTTGAATATTTTAAACATCATTTAGGGAATGGATGGCATTGGATTGTGGTGTTTTTTGATTTTTGGGAGTGGTGTTGGGGCCTGGAAATGTGGGTGGGGCCATTTTTAGGCCTGGTCCAGGCAGGGCCATGTGGGTGCGGGTCAAGGGGCTATTTTGAAGCCAGGCAGTGTGCTTTGTGCCATAGGCCTGCACCCAGTCTGCCCTACTTTCATCCATTATACCCAGGGGTACTCAGTGGTGCATGAATGCATGGACCAAGGCTTTCTGTGGGAGGTCTCTTGAATATTTTAAACATCATTTAGGGCATGGGTGGCATTGGATTGTGGTGTTTTTTGATATTTGGGGGTGGTGTTGGGGCCTGGAAATGTGAGTGGGGGGCATTTTTAGGCCTGGTCCAGGCAGGGCCATGTGGGTGCGGGTCAAGGGGCTATTTTGAAGCCAGGCAGTGTGCTTTGTGCCATAGGCCTGCACCCAGTCTGCCCTGCTTTGTTTCATTTATTATGCCCAGGGGTACTCAGTGGTGCATGGACCAAGACTTTCTGTGGGGTCTCTTGAATTTAAACATCATTTAGGGTATGGATGGCATTGGATTGTGGTGTTTTATGTGTGTTTTTCAATTTTTGTGGGGTGGTGTTGGGGCCTGGCCATGTGGGTGGGGGGCATTTTGAGGCCTGGTCCATGGAAGGGCCATGTGGGTGGGGGTCAGGGGGCCATTTTGAAGCCAGGCAGTGTGCTTTGTGCCATAGGCCTGCACCCAGTCTGCCCTACTTTCATCCATTATGCCCAGGGGTACTCAGTGGTGCGTGGACCAAGGCTTTCTGTGGGAGGTCTCTTGAATATTTTAAACATCTTTTAGGGCATGGATGGCATTGGATTGTGGTGTTCTTTGTGTGTTTTTCGATTTTTGGGGGTGGTGTTGGGGCCTGGAAATGATGGTGGGGCCATTTTTAGGCCTGGTCCATAGAAGGGCCATGTGGGTGGGGGACAAGGGGCCATTTTGAAGCCATTCAGTGTGCTTTGTGCCATAGGCCTGCACCCAGTCTGCCCTACTTTCATCCATTATGCCCAGGGGTACTCAGTGGTGCATGGACCAAGTCTTTCTGTGGGGTCTCTTGAATTTAAACAACATTTAGGGCATGGATGGCATTGGGTTGTTGTGTTTTTTGTGTGTTTTTGATTTTTGGGAGTGGTGTTGGGGCCTGGCCATGTGCGTGGGGGGCATTTTGAGGCCTGGTCCATGGAAGGGCCATGTGGGTGGGGGTCAAGGGGCCATTTTGAAGCCAGTCAGTGGGCTTTGTGCCATAGGCCTGCACCCAGTCTGCCCTACTTTGTTTCATCCATTATGCCCAGGGGTACCTAGTGGTGCAAGGACCAAATCTTTCTGTGGGGTCTCTTGAATTTAAACATCATTTAGGGAATAGATGGCATTGGATTGTGGTTTTTGTGTGTGTATTTTTCTATTTTTGGGGTATTGTTGGGGCCTGGCCATGTGGGTGGGGGCCATTTTGAGGCCTGGTCCATGGAAGGGCCATGTGGGTGGGGGTCAGGGGGCCATTTTGAAGTCAAGCAGTGTGCTTCGTGCCATAGGCCTGCATCCAGTCTGCCCTGCTTTCATCCATTATGCCCAGGGGTACTCAGTGGTACGTGGACCAAGGCTTTCTGTGGGAGGTCTCTTGAATATTTTAAACCTCATTTAGGGTATGGATGGCATTGGATTGTGGTGTTCTTTGTGTGTTTTTCGATTATTTGGGGTGGTGTTGGGGCCTGGCCATGTGGGTGGGGGCCATTTTGAGGTCTGGTCCATCGAAGGGCCATGTGGGTGGGGGTCAAGGGGCCATTTTGAATACAGGCAGTGTGCTTTGTGCCATAGGCCTGCACCCAGTCTGCCCTACTTTCATCCATTATGCCCAGGGGTACTCAGTGGTGCATGGACCAAGTCTTTCTTTGGGGTCTCTTGAATTTAAACAACATTTAGGGCATGGATGGCATTGGGTTGTTGTGTTTTTTGTGTGTTTTTGATTTTTGGGGGTGGTGTTGGGGCCTGGCCATGTGGGTGGGGGGCATTTTGAGGCCTGGTCCATGGAAGGGCCATGTGGGTGGGGGTCAAGGGGCCATTTTGAAGCAAGTCAGTGGGCTTTGTGCCATAGGCCTGCACCCAGTCTGCCCTACTTTGTTTCATCCATTATGCCCAGGGGTACCTAGTGGTGTAAGGACCAAATCTTTCTGTGGGGTCTCTTGAATTTAAACATCATTTAGGGAATAGATGGCATTGGATTGTGGTTTTTGTGTGTGTATTTTTCTATTTTTGGGGTATTGTTGGGGCCTGGCCATGTGGGTGGGGGCCATTTTGAGGCCTGGTCCATGGAAGGGCCATGTGGGTGGGGGTCAGGGGGCCATTTTGAAGTCAAGCAGTGTGCTTCGTGCCATAGGCCTGCATCCAGTCTGCCCTGCTTTCATCCATTATGCCCAGGGGTACTCAGTGGTATGTGGACCAAGGCTTTCTGTGGGAGGTCTCTTGAATATTTTAAACCTCATTTAGGGTATGGATGGCATTGGATTGTGGTGTTCTTTGTGTGTTTTTCGATTTTTTGGGGTGGTGTTGGGGCCTGGCCATGTGGGTGGGGGCCATTTTGAGATCTGGTCCATCGAAGGGCCATGTGGGTGGGGGTCAAGGGGCCATTTTGAAGACAGGCAGTGTGCTTTGTGCCATAGGCCTGCACCCAGTCTGCCCTACTTTCATCCATTATGCCCAGGGGTACTCAGTGGTGCATGGACCAAGTCTTTCTGTGGGGTCTCTTGAATTAAAACATCATTTAGGGCATGGATGACATTGGGTTGTTGTGTTTTTTGTGTTTTTGATTTTTGGGGGTGGTGTTGGGGCCTGGCCATGTGGGTGGGGGGCATTTTGAGGCCTGGTCCATGGAAGGGCCATGAGGGTGGGGGTCAAGGGGCCATTTTGAAGCCAGGCAGTGTGCTTTGTTCCTTAGGCCTGCACCTAGTCTGCCCTGCTTTGTTTAATCCATTATGCCCAGGGGTACTCAGTGGTGCATGAAACAACTCTCTCTGTGTGGTCTCTCTTCTATCAATGTAAACATCCATTTTTGATTAGAAATAATTGCAATTTTTATTTTTGGTCTTTCCGTTTTTGGGTGTGTTGTAATAATAATAAATGCCTAGTTGCAAGTATTAATTGAAGTACGACATAGGCAACATTTATTTAACTGATGTTCCTCTGGCTTCCTATGCTTTAAGGTGCACAAAGAGAACCACAAATCAATCATCCTCCACGTTCATCATCAGTGCCAGGAAGAAGTCTGCTGCGGTGTGTGCAGCACAACATCACATGACGTCACGTGTGGCCACAGACAACTCTGCAACTAGTGCAACTGCGGCCTGCTTTTCTTTTAACATTTTAAGAAGATGGGCCCAAAGAAAGGTGACAGCAGCTCCTCTACCAAGAAAGTTGCCAGTGCCACTGCCAGTAAGAAGGAGCAGAAGAAGCAAGTGGCGCCACTTACCAAGGAGACTGGTGTGCCCACAGACACTTTTTTTGGGAAACATAAAACTACGCATGCAGCAGCGGTGTCCACCGGGGACCAACCAGGGAGCAGCACCTCAGCTTCATTGGTCTCAGTGCCACCACGCCAAGTTAGGCCCAAGGCCATGAGTGCCACAGAGGCAGACACTTTAATTGCTCAATCACCATCGACCAGTGATGTTGGCGTTGACTCATCGCAAGAAAGTAGCATCCAATCAACGCAGGGTGGAACTCATCTGACGAGTGTTCAACCACAGCCGCAACGACAACCACAGGTGCAACAAGAAGAGGCGCAAGGAGAGGCGCAAGGAGAGGCGCAAGGAGAGGCGCAAGGAGTGGCGCAAGTAGAGGCGCAAGTAGTGGCTCAAGTAGAGGTGCATGGAGAAGCACATGGAGAGGTGCATGGAGAGGCACAGCTGCCCACAGTGCTTGTTCCTCCAGCCAGAAGTAGGGGCACATCAGGAAATCGAGATTCAAGCGGAGGTATCATCTGAGCAAGCTACTCCTCCTGATGGTCCATTGTCTTCCAGATCCCCGGCAAGAAAAAGGTCAAGGAGGGCTAGTACAAGTTCTTCTTCAAGCCCTCTTCCTTCTGATGATCTTGATCTTGATGGGAACCCACCAATGCAGTCTGAGAGGGAGGCACGCCATGAGCCGACAAAGGTAGCTAAGCCTAAAAGGAAGGCTTCCGCAAGGCTTTCACTTATTCGGTGATGACGACGAACAAGAAGTAGAAGTGGTGGATTCTGCTGCTGATGAACAGTCTGACGATGATGATCCAGTCATCACAGTCGTCACTCCAACCCCAGCGGGCATGCAGCAGACAGACTTTTTACCCTATCCCGAATTGCTGCTGAGCGGGATGTGGGCAGCGTGGCACTGGTACCATCACCAACACAGGTAACTACTACAACAACACGACCTACAGCTGCCATATTTTCTCTTCAGAAGTGCCGGCAGTGAACTCCATCCAGTTCGACCTCCGTTACCTCAAGTAGTGGTGCTGTAACTGTAAGTGCACAACAGAGTCAAATTCGGCCACGCCCATCCTCCATTTCATCTGGCATTGAAAGTAGAACCTCCACCACCACTACCAGACATCTCAACTCCCCAGTTTGGGACTTCTTTAGTGTTAGCAAAAAGGCGGAAAACCTAGTTATTTCTTCAATTTGTAAAACTGTAGTTAGTCGGGGTAAGCTTGGTACCAACTATGGTACCGGAGGCCAGAGAGCTCATCTCCAAAAACACCACACTATCCAGTGGGAGGCGCACCTAAGTAAGATCCGGGAATCCAAAAGTACAAATCCAAATGTAGACATTGATATTGCATCTGATGATGAAGAGGAGCTGATCATGCAGGGGGGAGGTGAACAACCGAGAGACATTTTTTCTGGTACACACAGAACCCCTGGCAGCAGCACTGCAGTGGTAGCGCACACACCCTCCTCTACCTCAACAACATCAAGGAGGCACAGTAGTCTGGTAGTGACACCAATGCGAAAAAGTACATCAATGAGCTAACTGGGTTGAAGAGGTCTGCATCCTCATCACATATGGAAACGGTCCAGACCACCATTAAAAGCATGTTTTGGTCGGAGGCGCTATTGGAATGCAACCACCTAACGGCCCGTCTTTATAATGCAATGCTGGCTAAAATGTAACCCTGGGTGCAGTGCTACGCTCCGCCCACGGAGTGTACGTAGTGTTGCCTACTTCGCACTTTGCAAAGTAGGCGTAGTAGGCAACCCTACGCACACTCCGTGGACAGAGCGAAGTTGGCCACCACCTGCCTCCCTCCCACCCTCTTCTACATGCTTCTATTAATTTAAAATACATTTAAAGTACATTAAAAGCACTTACCGTATATGCGGCGTCCCGGGGCTCCCTCTTCTGATGACGCAGCGAGTTCTTCTAGCCAAATGCGCATGCGCGGGCACCTTCGCATGGGCATTTCTCGTAAGAAATGCGCATGCGCATTTGGCTAGAAGAACTCACTGTGTCATCAGAAGAGGGAGCCCGGGGACGCTGCATATAAGGTAGGTGCTAGTTTTAATGTACTTTAACTGTATTTTAAATTAATAGAAGCATGTAGAAGAGGGCGGGAGGGAGGCGGCCGGCACGTAGTGGGACTACACGAAGTGTGTGGGTGGGCATAGCACCCTCCCCACTTCACAAAGCTCCACATAGCCTCACTGCGCTCACTACGTCCACCCTTACTAAAATGTTAGCGCTGGACCTTCTCCCTTTTTCTTTCGTGGAAGGGGTGGTTTTCGACAATTTGTGGCAATAGTCTACCCTAAATGGAAGGTTCCTAGCCTGTCCTATTTTGCCAGAGTTGCGGTTCCAGCACTACATCAAAATGTGCTGGAGGTGATTGGGACAGCTTTGCAGAAGAGTGCTGTTCACACTATCCACCTGACAACAGACAAGTGGACCAGTTCCCAAGCCTTTGATTACATGTGCATCACTGCAAACTGGGCCTCTTTTGCAGGGGTTAGAGAAAAGATGTCTGCAGGTGTTGACCCTGCCACCATTTTTCAAGCTAGTCGGAAACATGCAACAGTAGCCATGTTTGCCACGGAGATATCTCATACTGCAGTAAACATTTTGGAGGAGTTTAACAGTAAGGTCTTTGAATGGCTGGATCCAAGAAAGCGCATGATTAGTTATGTTTCCACAGATAATGGCAGTAATATAGTTAGGGCCATGAATGATGGTGGCTATTTCAGAGTGCCGTGTTTGGCGCACAGTATTAACATTGTTGTTCAAGATTTCTTGAAAAAAGAAAGCACAGTCAGCAAGTTACCGACCACCTGCCGAAGAATCTGCACACATTTCAGCCATTCTTTTAAGGCCCGGAAGCAGCTGAGGAAACTTCAACATGAACGTAGAGTGCCAGTCAGAGTACTCATCCAGGAGGTGGTAACACGCTGGAACTCAACCCTCCACATGCTTGAGCGTCTTTCTGTGCAGTGCTTGGTAATCAAGCAGTATGTCTTTGCACTGGGTTCTTCTATGAAAGACATGAGGCAAGAGTTGGAGGAATGGGACCTAGTTAAAAGCTTGACAGACAAGCTTCATCCTTTTGAGGTCCTCACTCGTGAAGTCAGCAGGGAGGACTGTGCTTTGGGCAAAGCTATCCCATTTTTGCGCATGCTAGAGCACCAACTGAAGTTGGTGTCTTCAACGTTCAAAGATGATACTGACAAGCAAGACGCATATCCGTTGGCGGAGAGCTTATTAACCCGCCTAGTTGACAATGAAAGGCTTAAAAAAATACATACAGAACAACATTACATTTGTGCCCCTATTCTGGATCCACGGTACAAAAAGGCACTGGCCAGCAAAGCATTAATTCATTTTTTCTGAAGCAGATGTTACAAAGTACAAACATTGGCTAGCTCTGTCTGCCACTCGGTTAGAAAAAGAGCGGCAGAAAATTGAAGGAACCGGCAGAAGTACTACTGAATCAGCAAGCCATCCGGCGTCAAGGTCCACTTCTGTGGCCGAAGGCTGTCACTTTCCCTCACAGCCGTTACCTACACCAGCAAACGTATCATCATCCTCACCTGCACCAGGTCCAGCCATAATATTGTCAAAAGGGATTGGATAACTCATCAAGGGTTTGCTCGTTCTAATGCTGATGCAAAGGCCACAGATGGTATGCAAAGTGGTGCAGCCCCGCATGACCTTGAGTGGATGGTGCAGACCTATCTAGGTGACCCAACAGAGGTCTACATTGATCACAACCAATTGGTGTATTGGCATGGGAAAAGACCTCACTGGCCACTGATCACCAAGCTGGCTCTAAATTATTTGTCTTGCTCACTCGCAAGCGTGTCTTCTTCGTGTTTTTTCAGTGCTGCTGGTGCCATTGTAACTTCAAAAAGAACCTGCCTCTCGCCCAAAAATGTGGAGAGGTTAACAATGATCAAGATGAATCAGTACTTCACACCACCAGATTGCAAAATACGTGAATCCACGCAGGAAGAAGATGACACCGACTTAGGTGACTGAAGTTCTTCTCTGTTAGCTGACCTACTCCTGTCTCAATTCACAGAGTTTGAGGATGAGCTCTACTTCCCTGACACCTAGGCCTGAAACTGACTTCCTTTTTTGTTTGTCCTGACTCCTTATTCACTTTTACCCCTGTGTGTCTTTCTTTGTTTTGAAACTTTTACCACAACAAAACTCTAATCCCAACAAATCCATCAGCAGCACTGTCTTTGTCTTATTATTGAAGGTGCCGCTGTCTGCAATCCTGAAGTTCACAAGTTCACAACTCAGTCATGCTCCTCTATCCTCCTCCTCCAGACTCCCCCTATCGATATCCGTTTCCCTCAAGGCAGATGGCTGGATTACGCAAAATGAAGAAACTGTCGCTTCGTAGACGAGTCCCCTCAAAAGAAGTGAGACTGAAATTACTGACTACATGCTGATTGCTGACAGTTACTTCCGAAATTGACACGAGAGGCTGCCCTGTGGCCTTCACTTTAAGAACAAGATGCGGACAAAAAGTGGAACAGGTAATGAATAATGAGATGGCATGCAGTGGACAGCACTGGCTGTCTGGTTCTGATGAAAGCAATTGCTGTTTGTTTGTTGTGCATGAAATGAATCATCATATGTCTTCTGTTATTATTTTTATCTTTTACACACTAAATGTGACTCACAACTACTCTTTTTTTTTTACCTTGTTTAATTCAAATTGTACTTCTACTGCAGGGGCCACTACGTTGCATTTTTTTATATGCAAAATGTCCTTGGACTCACTTTGTGTGTAGACTGCGACTGCATAAACAACATTGAGTTTGCCAATATACCATGATGATGATGAGTCTTGATGATCAAAGGTACATAATATCTTTTTTCTTTACAGTCACTCACTGGGATGGATGGATAATCATCGTCGGTTTACAGAAGAACTATGGCCATTTCGTGAGTGGCAAACAGGTAAACCAGTCAACAACAACTACAGTAGAATTACATGTCTGTTTAGTCGTGGTATGGAGTGGTCGAGCCAATGTAGTGTTGTGTATGCTAGAGTCCAGACAGCAGTTCACATAAAATTGCGGCTATGTGGCTTGCTGCATACAATTATATATGCTTTGTCTGTCTGTGTCAAAGTGGTATGCTACATCAGGTTGCTTCACTCAGTGGTGCCTGCCTTGACCGTCACTGAGAGGGAAGGGGTCCCAGTGAGAAAGCATACGTTTCAACAAAATTAAATAAAAATAATAATGCACTTAATGAGTCTACAATGTTTTAATCACAATGTAGATGAAACCAGGATATAGTATCCAACAATACTCATTTTTGAAGGTTGAATAGTGCCCCTGGGAGTACGGGAGGAGTGATGAGGTGAGGATAGTGCAGGTAGGTAATAGTGACAATAAAAACAGACAAAAATCTTGAACAATTGTGAATAAATTGTGATTTTCAGTAACCTAACCATCCATTTAGCAAACAAATTCATGCATGCAGTAGTGCACTTCCTTTATGTCCCTTAAAAGATTTATGGATATCTTCATATCCAAAGATTTGTTTTTCTTAATTTGTTGTTTGTACATGCTGTGTTTTTTTTCCTCTCCCCACAAAACTTTCCCAAAAACCCCCATTCCCATCCAATTTTCAAACCCTAACCCTCTTCCCTCGGGCTGTGTTGTTTTCATTGAGGTGTGACTGTATTACAACAATATTTCCACACACTTGCTGGGGAGGAGAGGGGGTGCAACCTCCTCAAATCAATTTTAATGAATCCTAGGATATTGTAATTCTGCTTAAAAAACACCATTGAGTATTTTTTCAAATCAATTCTGAATTTCATGCCCACCATCGATTGGATCCATCATCAACAGCATCCTCCTACACGTGAAGAAAGGTTATGCTGCTGTGTCAGTGTTCTTGTTGTAGCCATAATAATCCATGCAAATATTTTTTTCCCATACTTATCTTCAGCATTGCTTAGGCTACAAATATACTGTTCCTTCTAATACTCTTCTCAGGCCACTCAATGTCTCATTTCCTTTTTTTCTCCATATGCTGCTACTGCTAGTGTGGTACCACTCCTACTACCACCACAACAATGGAATTTCTGTCCTGGATGGATTTCATGGGCAATCGTAATCGCCATTTGCCATGCAGCCAGCGCTGTGCCTAGCTCTATTCTCAAACACAAATCACAGGTAAGGTAAGCATTTTGGGAAGGTAGAATAATGGTCTAGCACTCGGAGGAGAGGAGAGACTGACAGTAGTACTAGTAAAGTACTAGTAGGGCAATTGAATTCACTAACTCTGTTAGTGGCACTTTTGTACATTTTTGCACATTTTAGATAATTCATGCTGGTATTTTGAGGAAACCAAATGTACAGTAACCCCGCCCACCACCCCACAAAATAATATGAACGTGGACACTATGTTGAAGTATGTAAAATAAATAAGTATATTTCCCCTAACAAAAATAAACTCTTCAAAAGACCCAACCCACCCCCTCCATAACACCAACCAATGTCTATAGGAATGTCCCTCAAAAAGTCCCTCTGAATCCCCAACGCCCAATTCCCAACCCCTCAACAGTCTATAAAAAAGGGGCAAGGGACAGTCACTTCCGGCAGTGTCCTGTGGACAGGTGGTCCCACATCTCTTTACGGAGGTCCTGGAGCTGGCGCTTCAGCTTCTCTACCGCATGCTCCAGGTAGTCCACTCTCCGGCAGAGATAGCGCTGATGTGCCATCCAGGCTCTGGGGGGGCAGCTGCTGTTTTTTTTGCTGCTCCGTGGCGGCGGCGGGAGGCTGTCGGACTACGGCGCCGTACCACTGGAGGCTGCTGGCTGGTTGACCCAGGGGTACTGGAGGAGGATGCAGCTGTTGCCGCCGCCTCCTCCTGCTCCCAAGCCACCAGCCGCCGATATTCAGCAGAAATGGCCTCCAGCTTCCGGGCCCTGGCCCGGACAGCCATCTCCTTCCGGCTGAGTTTTTGTGGAGCATCTATATGAAGAAAGAAAGAAAAATACTGTAACCAAGACTCTTTAACATTAACACAAAATAATTCAACAGAAAGTTGTCTCACAGTAACTCTAGCAACTTGCAAGCACAGTATAACATTTTGGCATGTATCTTTCCGCCGTCTTTGTAGGCCTATAACATTAGTGGGAGTTTCAGGAATTCTACTAGCAGCACTATGGACTCACTACATAGAGTACACCAGTCTTCTTTTTTTTTCTCTTGTTTTGCGAAAAAAATTACTTGCACGTGAACTTGTGGTAGCCGGCATAATGCCAGCTCAGTCAGCTTGCACCCAAGAAAAACAGACACAGGCCATGATGACGCAGACTCGCATTACTTTAAGCAGCACATGCAGGTGGGGATAGGGAAGCTCTTACTTCCATGGGGCAGTTTTTGCCCCCAATCTGGCTTTATTATTCATGCATCAAATAGAGACTCATTCTATCTTAACACCCTCCAATCCCTTCTCATCAGATATCATTAGTTGGAAACGCTATATCGATGATATTTTCCTGATTTGGAATAATGATGAAGGTAATCTAAATCTATTTATCCATTGGCTGAACAATAATTGCTGTGGGCTCACGTTTACCAGTTCCATTGACATTGAATCCATCCCATTCTTGGACCTAAACATTTATCATCTTGAGGGTCATTTACACACAAGGTTACACCGCAAACCCACTGAGAGGAACAGATTGTTATCCTACAAAAGCAACCACCCTAGAGCCCTTAGGGATTCCTTGCCCTATTCGCAGTTCCTCCGCATTAGGCGTAATTTATACGCCAAGGAAGACTATTTCAGGGAGGCTGCTGTACTGTCTGATAAGCTAAAACATAGGTGCTACCCCAACAGGCTAGTAAGAACAGCAGTCAAACGTGCCTGGTATTGCCCTAGGGAGGCACTCGTCTGTCCGAAAGATAAAGAATCCAACACAAGACTAGCATGTGTAACTACATTCTCTCCTGCGTCCAATGACTTGAAGAAAAGTATACTTAGGCATTGGCCCACTCTGAGTGCGGGTAGTCTGCATTATGATCGCCCGTTGTTTGCTTTCAAAAAAAGTTCCAACTTGAAAGATCACTTGGTTCGAGCAGCTCTTCCAAATCCACCCACTTTGAGCACAATCAATTCTCTATGGACTCAAACACCATTAGTTGGACATGCTAAGTGTGGTGCGTGTAATGTATGTGAATTCACCATCGAAGGAAAGTTTTTTGTATTTGATAAAGTCAATATTTCATGTAAAAGCTTCACCAATTGCAATAGTAATGATGTAATTTACCTAATCCAATGCCCATGTAAATTAATATACGTGGGACAAACGAGACAAAAAGTCAAGACAGGGATCTGCCAACATCGCAGTCGTATTCGCTGCAAAACTCCCAACGCCCCATTGGTGGACCACTTCATGGACAAAGGACACACAGACAATGATTTGAAATGGACTGTCCTGAAATCTGTGAAGTTACCTCCTTGTGGAGGTGACATCATTGGACTTTTGCTCAATAGAGAAGAACTCAAGATGATCCTACTCTTTGACAGCATACGTAGTGGGCTCAACCGTAATGAGGATTGGACCTCACTTTTGTGAACACCAATTGTCCTGTCTTCGAAGTAATGAATTGACCTTACTTCTGTTAACCCTTCTAATTCTTGTGAATATCGAAATTATGCAATGTTTTATTTAATGTGTCTAATTTTGCCCTGCCACCTTCACTATGTCAGATCACCTGCATGCGTCTGGAAGTCACTCTAAAAAAAAAACCCTTGTCACCATTCCAACATGTCAGCCGTCAATTGGGCTGCCCCACCCCACATGGCTGTTCCAATGTGCTAATTCCCACTCCATCATGGCCGCCGCGGTTTCTACTTCTACCGCATACGTCCACTCCCAGACATTCCACGGCGCTACTGAGCACCGGGACGAATCTCGGAGTTTCATTATGAACCGAAGGTAAGCCCTTGACATGTTCCCAGGCTGGGTGTGCCTTTAACTAGGGAATAGATACTCATACGGGTTCGCGCTATTTTCTCCATAGGAGCCCCATTACAGGCTTCACTGCTCCGCGCTAATTCTTAAATAGGAGTCCTATTACAGGCTTCGCCACTCCGCAGTAGGAGCCATTATTGTTAATCAGCAGGTAAGCGACTGGCTCCTCGGGTTGGGTTAACACGTAACTCCTACTGTTACTTAGCACGGGTTTTAAATTACTTATTTTATTCGGCCCCAGGTAATTTTGTGTACTACCCTACGCCGAACCTTCTCCGGGAGCGCGCCTTGTTGCAGCAACCTTGCTCCGTATCAGGAGCCTGTATTATCAGTCCGCAGGTAAGCGGCCCTTCCATTAGGTCTTGGCAATTACGTTAAATACACGCTTCATGGGGTTTTGCTAAAATTCACTTTAATTGGCCCCAGGTACCCTCCGGAACGTCTTCCGGACATCAGCCTCTTCGACCCCTAATTGAGACCCCATGAGGTTAACGTCACACATTGGACCAACCTAACTTGCTGCAAGTGGACACCGAACCGGGTGGCTATACCCTCAGCCTCTCCACCCGCGTTGCAGTATTACATCATCAATCTATGGCAATCCCTAGCTGTAATCTATGAGGTAAGCCATTCCGTCCCTCCTCGCTAACCCCGTACCTTTCCAATTTCATGCCCGAGTCTTAACTTTGTCCTTATCCTCCAGGCACTACTTGAATTAATTGCTCCATCAGTTCTACTGGTCCAAGGTTCCAGCACTACACGCTGGTTCATGCACCAACTGGGCTTCTGGAGCTCATGTAATTATTCCCACTTATATTAGTTCAAGCACCTAATTATTGGATGTACACTATCGGCGTAGACCCTTTCAGCTCAAGCATCTTGCTGCACTAATTGCTGGATGTTCACTAAACGGCTTAGACCTTTCACTATTCCGACAAAATTCACCCAGAGCATGGTATAGGCACTTTGAAAACGACTTGTTCACAGCATAGATTCCGAGCATGGCATGGCTTGCCTTCCACTGCACCCTGTATGGTTGGCACAGGTTGTCTGACACCTGCTCACTTGAATGATCAATTAGCACCTTAAAAACTTGGCATGAGTTTGCGTGAAAAATCCTGTGAGTAACACAGTTGGCTAATGAAATGTTATATGTCCCTTTCCTTCCTGTCAATACAGGCTTTTTGCATTCAGGCAATCAATGAATGTCCTGATGATGATCCTTTAATGCTAGTAGGATCGAAACGCCGTTGACATGATATGTGGTTTAAACAATAGTGTACTATTATGTGCCTAAATTCTTTTGTTTTCCACATATGTGAAGCAAATGCACTTTAAATTTTCTCTTTGCTCCCAACTCTTATATGCCTGAAATACCCCAAGTATTTGTATTGTTTGTTTGTATGTGTAGCATTGTGGATGCAGGATTGTGTCCCACTGTTTTATTGTTGGTTCGTCTAATTTAATATATTCAAACATTGAATAAAATTCAAAGTCCGGCTGCACTTTTTTTCATTATAGTGCTTATTGTGGCCTATAATTATTGATACGTTGATCTTCCCTGTAAAAGTTACGGAAGTATAATTATTAATATTAACAACAACACCACTTACTGGGGCCAGCAGAAGAGACCTCGGAGGACCGATCCTGCCCACCTTGTTCCGCCGGCATCTCAGTTGTCGTCTTGCCCCTGGAAGGTGCTAATGATCATGAAATAGACACAAACATGGATGATTGTTTTTTTGAAATATTTGATTTCTTTGACCACAATCGAAAATTATCTCGGGGAAACAAATTATCAACCACTGCACAACATGTATTGACCTATCTGATCTGGTCAACTGGGAGGATAGTACAGTATTGCTGGATTCGCAGACTGTCTACTTGGAAAGTTATGTAAATCACTAACTAAACCAACAACAAAAAGGTTCTACTACGACTGCCAGCACTCAGCAACATGCGACGTGACAGACACAGTCCGTCATCATGATTGCAGACCACTAAAAAATGTACTACTACTAAATAACAAGTCATAATATACTCAACCTATCAATCCACCACTATCTCTTCTTAGTGGCAGCAGGAGTACAAAAGAAGGACTAGACTTGAGTCTCTAGTCTCTCTAGCATTACGCAGTTCTGTAAAGTACTACACTCATACATAATTAGACCAAATGAGCACAAAGTTATAAACAAGTAAGCATTGTAGCAACGCCACTGAGCAGGCGAGCACCTGCAATCACAGAAGCTATTTAAACATTATTTACCTGCAATGTAATCGTATCTGCAACATTCTTGCTCCTCGGGAAAAACATATATTAGCAATACAACACAGAGCAGAAGAAAACAAAGTAGTTATTAAATAGCTACCCACCAAGCCCAGGGATCTCACCGCCTAGCAGGTGGAGCAGGTCCTGCTCTCGGTCAAGGAGTTCTGACCACCGGTGCGTCGCCTGCTTGTAGGTGCGCCGGACCCCGACTCCCTAAACATGGCCCGGCACAGCTTAGCCCATAGCTGGCGACGCTCCCGGAGGCCATACCCTGTACCGGGCCTGACGCCTGCTGCGATGGTCTTCGGGAGGTGGCACGGCACATAAAAGATAAGTGAGGCCACGTTCACCGCTGTAAAGATCTCCCTGGCTGTGCTATCCTCGGACCTTAAGCACCCGCAAGGGAGTCGGCTGCGGGGTGCGGGACTCTTCCCCTTGCTAGCCCCGACTTCCTTTGCCATGGTTCTGGAAAACAAAAAAAGGAATAGGAAAAAGGTAAAATGAAAATAAAATAAAAGAGAGAGAGAGTAAAAAGTAGTAATTAAGTAAGAAAAAGTAGAAAAAAACACAAAATATAGATGTAGAAAAATAAAGTGATAGATAATGATCAAAAAAGATTTTAAAAAAGTCACAAAAGCAAAGGATTGCAGAGATTAAAAGAGGATGGAAAAAGCATGCCCAGAACCATAGCAGTGAATGGAAAACAAGATGGCCACGCCTATTGCGACCACGTGGGTAAGTTTGCACGATATTTCCCCCGTGAGCACGCAAAAATGGACGCAAACACGCAATCGCGCCCAGCGCACAACACGAGCATGCAACTAGCACACGGAAATACGCAACATGAACATTGAAAACAGGATGGCCGTGCCCATGTACGACCGCATGGGTAACTTCGCGGTCGGCGTGCTAAAAAAAGCCAGCGAACACGCAAAGCACCCCGGGAACACTCAAAAATAAAAAAATCCGCAAATTCGCACAAATTTGCAGATTTTGTGCACCTCAAATTTGCTTTCGCACAAATTCTCATACCGCAAATTCACAAATTTCGCCCATACTTAGAATAGGGCATGTACACCTTAAAAATGCATGCACACCTGAGAGGCTGTGGAGTGCATTTATCCATAGGGTTTTATGGGCTTTGTCTTCATATACTCAGATTATAATAAACAACGATGTCTAGTGCACTTATTTTGTGAAGCAGTTTGGGGAAGTACTGGAGGTTTTAGACATTAACCCAAACATCTTTCCAGGGGAGCCCATCAAAATTAGGATTTAGAAGCCTGTTGTTCATGCTTAAGGACAGGAAGGCAGAGTGTAAACTCTACATATAGAGGAAGGGCTGACAATGTTGAGTTGGGAGGACAAAGGTGAAATGTGTCAGGTACTTTACCCCAACACCCTAGAACTTGTTTTTGTGGTCAATGATGAAATAAATGCATAAAGAGATGTTTAAGGCATTTGCACCAGTTTTCCAGAAAGGCATTGAAAACTGGAAGGCTTCTGTCACAGACTGTCTATCAGAGAGGATGTTACATAGGAGTTAAACAAAATTCATGATGCTTATAGAACCTGTGTTCCTTAGATTGGTGGTGCCCCTGGTGGTCACAAAATGAGCAAATGGAATAGTGAGATTGGCTGTTGACTTAAGAAATCTTAAGAAGACAATTTTTGTGCTATGAAGCAATGAAATACTGTCAATGACTAGTACATAAATTGCTTTTCCACCATTGATTTAACTGCCACATACCATAAGGATCACCTACATCTCGAAAGAAAGAGATTAACTACATACATTACTTCCATTGGGTGCTATTGATTTTTGAGGTTTCTATTTGGACAAGTGTCACACACAGCTATGTTCAAACTGGAATGTACATATTGTTGAAGCAGGTGAAGGATGTTGCATTCTTTCAAGATGCTGCTATTCTTGTTATGGGAAACATAAGATCTGAACATGGTATAAAGCTAAATGACGTCTTCTTATCTATAGAACAGAAAGACTCAACAGCAGAGTATTGACCGATGCAGCTTCACATATTCGGGTCAAGAAGTAGGCAATGCAGTGATAAAATCGAAAAAAATTATTGATAGAAGCCATCAAAGATGCCCTTTGCCCAACATTAAAGATGATATGTGAGTCTTCCTAGGACACAGGGAGTTCTATTTTAAATTTGTGAACAATTTTCCAGAGAAATATACCCTATTAACTATTGAATGGAAATATATTTGAGAGAACACATGAATATCATGAAGCATACGAAAAACTCAAGAAAGACATTTTTTGTGCCCCATCATTTCAAGGACTCGATCCAGAATGTAAAAGTGTTGTGACAACCAATGCCACAGGATAGGGGTTAGGGGCAGTGCTAACATTTATATAAAGTAATGGTAAAAAAAGGTTGTTATTGCTTTCACCTCCAGGTCTTTACCTCTTGCAAAAGAGAAGTGTTTTGTAATTGAGTAGCAGACAGTGGCTTGTATTTGGGGCTTGAAGCACTCTTGTTAGCATGCTTTAAGTTTCCTAGGATAGGTGAGGCTACTTATCAAGGTAAAAAATGTTTTTCTTATCTGCGCACTCCCTAATGTAATACTAATATACTGTTCATATAATATTTGTACACTGTTTGTGTGCTGCTTGGTTGTAAGGCAGCCAGCCCAAAGTAACACTTATCAAGGTACTCACAATGAAAGAGTTACTTTGTATGATTAGCTTGTATGCCAGTTAAGTCACTAAATTACAATTATAAATTGCTGTTAAAGTTTGGGGTCAAGAATAAGATGCCTGTTTTTTTTTTAGGTTGAGTGATTCTGCCTGTGATTAAGGTAACAAGAAATGATTGTTCCATTATTGGATTGTGGGAGAAAGATGATCATGGAATAGCTGAGGAAAAGTATATGAAAAGGTTAGAAGAAAATAAGAAATTATTGGAAGGGAGTACATTTGCTAAGACAGAATGGCCATTGAAGAGTGCCTACTCAGAAGTAAGGAACAAGTTGACCATTGAAAATGGAAGGTTGATGAGAGTTGGACATTTGATTCTGCATCAACTTGTGAAGGGGAGAGTTCTGGATGTATGCCATTAAGGATATTTGCGAATAATAAAAGCAATGAGCATGATTTAGAGTTCGCCAGATGGAGTTTTTCTCACCAGGATAGCAGAAGGCAATACCTTGGATGATAGCATCAGCCATGATAGTTCACTGCCAAACTTTTTAAAATAATTTAGATTTTTTGTAAACAAAACACCCAAAGAGGAAATTGTTAATTGCAAAACAAAAAAAAATAGGATTAAGGCTCTTGGCGTGACTAATAGGTGTGTGTAGAAAATCAGAAAATTATAGTATGACATGAGATCAAGAGCAAAGTCCACTGCAATAGACAGAAGACCAGCTCCGAGGAAACAGCTTCACCTTTGAAGCAATTGATTGGATCAACTCTACGGCCGGACACAGTGGCAGAAGTATCACCTATAAATTCATCAGCTCCAAGAAAAATAAATTGCTGGCAATTAAAAATGTGTTTTTTTATTTAGATAGAAACGTAAATATAGCATCATATATTAAGTATAGCTTATTTTACAAAAAATAAAAATACTTTATATATTATAATCAGTGTTGGATTATTCATGAATCACAAATAAAGATATATGGATAATGTATCCCTTTGTGTTAATAAAGAAATGTCAAAATGATTTTAGGAAGTCATCTAACATTAAATTAAAGTACTTATTAACATTTTGACAAATGTTAATATCATAAAATGAACAAATTGTAATAAAAGAATGAATGCATTAGCATGCAATAATTAAAAACATACTCATAAAATGCATATGTTCTCAAACAGATCTGCCATTCCCGAAAATATAGACCTAAACACATGAAAACATCAGAAATGGAAAATGATGAAGAACATGTGATCAGAGATATTTCTCATGACAGTATAGAAAATGAAAATCGAGATGATATGGATACAATGTTTTCAGCTCATAATCAAATTACTACTTGTATTGTTTCACTTGTCAAAGAATCCACAATACAAAGTGCAATAATAATAAGATTTATACAACAGTCTGTAGTTAAGCATGGCAGCGCAACTAGGCAATCCAGTACACATTATTAGTGTACAAACCTTACTAGTTAGCACACCAACATCAGCTCAGTTTCATACTTTACATAAATTAATGCTAATCATTTTAAAAAGATAGGGTCACGTGTGAGTTCAGTCAAAAGGCTAAGGAGTTTCAGAATACTTTATAAGGTATCCAGTTTTATATTACTATCTGGTATGCCTGATACTAGCCAGGCTGTAAGGGTCCTGTGCTAACTATTAGCAGCAGAATCAAAGGCAAATCATTGCAGACAAAGACTTACAAATGTTTGCTTATAGGCTTTATGCTACTTTAAGCAAGGACTAGTGTCTGCTACTGTGACAATGCGCAGATAAATATCTAATATGCAGGTAGAAATTGCATGTTAAAGCAGTGATGTAGCCATAACCATAGCAGATATCACACATATCCTGGAGGTAAGTCAAACAGTTAATCTCTCACAGAGTTTTTGTATAGGTCAACCAAAAAGTGAAGATTATTCTTCTATCAGTAGTGTATCTGCTACATCTGAGCCTTACACTAGAAGAACTACTAGAAGTCCAAGTGTGCATGGATATGCATTTGGAACATCACATACAATTGAAAAGTTGACTAGTAGAGTTTCAAAAAGAAAATAGTTGATGAATGTAGATTACCATGGTATATATTAATGCCCTCAAGACAATTTTGTTTTAAATAATGGCTATCAAAAAATAGCATTTGGGGTTTGTGAATATAATTTATATAAAATATATATTTAATTTATGCAACAATAATAAATAACTACTTAGAATAGAAAACATACGTTTGTTTTTCTTATCGCATAAGTAATTGCTGGTCATGTCTACCCTACATGCCTGACCTTCAGCAGCTCTGGCAGAATCATGTCCTGGGGTGGAGGACTAACCATATTTGAATTTTTATCATCTGACTCATCTGAAATATTTCCTATTAGCATGCATGTCGTTATTGCTATTTTGTGCAACAGTGTACATGTGGGAATTATTCTGCAATAATTTGTTGGGTCACACTACAAAGCATGCCCACTTTTATAGAAACATTTAAACCTTACTTTAAGTAATCCTGATGTCATTTCTATAAACTATTGGGTTGTCTTGGGCTAGATTATAATAAATTCTCCTTCTTGCAGTTTGTGGATGAAAGTAAGGTGTTAGTATCCAAGGTCTTAACCCCTTCCAAGCTGATGACGAGCTGGGCTCGTCATGGCGTAGCCTCCTCGCACGCTGATGACGAGCCCAGCTCGTCACCAAAAGTGCGATTTCGAAAATCTCAGCGCACTAGCGGAATTCCGCTAGCGCGCATGAGGTTTGAATATGCAGTCATTTGTAAGAATTCGATCATATTTCAGGCTCTGTATAAACATATTCAAAATGACCTATTAATCTATTTGAATGTATTCAAGCATGCCTACCAAACAACCAACCATCTTCAAATTCTCCTGTAGCTAGTCATTTGTATAAAGCATGTCTAAAAATATATGAATCATGTGTGCTTCCCAGAAAGCATGCTACATTATATGTGATGAGGGGTGGGGCATTGAAACCCACTGGTTATTTAGAGTGTGGTGCGGTACGGTTTTTATAAATGTACTCTGTCTCAGATGGCAAACAAAAGGTAAGGGGTGTGCAAAATTCACGTAATTTGTTTTTGCGTAAGTACAAATGTGAGGATGCATTTAAACAAAGCACTTAGAACAATAGATGCTCACGTTTTGTCACTCATATGCATCCATTGTAAATGTTTACTGCGAATGATGCATAAGTAACATCAGTATATAATTTGGGGAATTTTGCATAACACGTTTATTGGAAAATTCCAGAAATTATGCAAATTACGCTGCAGTCATGTAAATTGCGCCCAGGCCTAAAAATGTGTTCCATCCAACTATTCAATTACATTTGGAAAATTGGCAATATAATAACATGCTACCTTTGTGGCTTGTAAGGCACGGTATGACTAAAAAATGTATACATGTAATGTTTGTACCTTAGCACCTAGAAAGTTTCATAACATTCTAGAAAGAGCACGTTATGATATTTTCCAACCAACTGCTACTGTGTGCTGATATCTCTCAAATACTGGAAGGTGAAGCTGCATAAAACTTGAATATGGGTAGGGAAAGCCAAATTGCATTGGCAGGACCGGTCTCAAACAGGCTCCAACTCAGAAATTAAATTTAAAATCACCTCTTTACTAAATCCGTACCTACTGTGCATCCCTTCATCTGTTAGTTCAAACAAAATCACCCTCTATCTTAAAAATTCTCTTCTCCTCCTTCTCTGCTAAGCTCACCATAGCATACAGTGCTACCACTGTGAAATAGCTCAATACGGTTTTCGGTAATCTTTTATATCTTGTGACTGGTTACTACCTGGTTCAAATTGGTGTTAGTGTGCACATGCTATTTTCTTTTTTGTGACTGTTTTTTGCACTGTAGACTAAATTTGTGATTCTGCACTTGTGATTCACTATTTAGAAATCTTACAATGCATTTAGTAAATAGGAAATTGGTAATTATTCGACTGACTATTCAATGTTATCAAACCTATGATTACCAACACATAGTATATTACTTAAGAACTATTTAATGGTTGCAAACCGTTTTGCAAATGGTTTACGATCCATTAAGCTTTCATACATCAGGGCACAAATGGAAAGGGGCGACCACTCGGTCCCCCCGAACGTATGGTTGGGTGCCCCGATCCTCCCGGGAAACCATTTTGGGCGGTGGCGTGTCTCGGCTGGTATGTCCGAAGCGGCGTAGCCGGGGCGCGCCTTTTCCCGCCCAGGAGGGGTTGTCCTAGACACCTACACCGATGACCATGCCCAGTAGGCGTACCGGAGGAGGGTACACGCCCTCCCGCAGAAGAATAAATAGAGCGGGAATACGAAGAAGCGTCCTCTTGTTCCTGTGCACTGAAGGCTGCACCCACTCGTTGCTCGTGAGCCCTCGACGGAACAAGCAGCAATTTTGAGAACTTTTAATTCTTGTGTTTCTCTTTCAGTTACTCGAAGGCGAAGAATCCAGGACCTTGTTGATCGGCTAGGAGTGGATAATCGAAACCATGGCTGGCAAGAAAGCAGGAAAGGGTTCCGAGACGGATAAGGTGCTACGCATGTTGGTGAACCGGATGGCTGGCATGGAGCGGAAACTCGGTCAAGTTCCATTGATCGGTCGAGGTTTGGCGGAGGTCAAACAACAACTGGCTGCGCTGAGCAATCCTGGTAACCCTAAGAAGGTAATAGGCCCGGCCTTGCCGGGAATCGTCCCCGAGGGTAGAGGGAAGCGGGTCAAGAGGAGGGCGGTTTCAGGGGAGGTTCCGGTCCCAGAGGTTCCGGTCCCAGAGGTACCCCCGGCCACCCCTGTCGCGCCGGCAGACAACCCGGTACCAATCCCAGACGCGGGTCAACCGATCCCAGTAGTGATTACCCCCGTTAACGATGAAGATATGCCTCCAGAATTGGCCACCCAGTTGGCCGCATGGCTCAATGGAAAGGCTGGGGGTGCCAAGGCGCCCGGAGACACGGCCGAAGAGGCCAAGCTACTAATCCAGCAATTGCGGCAGTCGCAAGATGCCGTGAAAGCGAATCTTCCTCTTGTTTCCCCACAGGTGACACCGGTAGGACCTGCAGTTGGCCTCGAGAAAATGGCGGGAACAACGACCGAACCGTGTAAGCTCGCTTTGCCAGTGGCGGGGGAGGGCTCATTACCCTCAAGGCGGGAGAGAGTGGCACAGCACATCCCTATGGCCACAAAAGAGTTAATCTGGGGAGACAAATATATCAATATGTTTTCATTATTAACTGACCATCGCGAGATGGAATATGCTAAAACCCAGAAAGATTTGTGGCACCCGAGCGTGTGGTGCGCCAAGATGGCGGAATTCAGGGTGGATGAAACGATAACGAATTGGGCGAAGGCCTTTGCAATATTTACTGCAGTTATGGGGGAACGTAAACCTGAGGTGTTAACTGAACTGTCTTGCTATCAAACTCGTATTATGGATTTTTATGCAATGTATGAGGGAGAGGAATGGAAAGGTTATGACATGAAATTCCGAAAAGCGAAAGAATATGATGCTTCTCTGACATGGGACTGCCTCGACTCGGTCTCATGGCATAAGCAGCTCCTGCCGGGGGCGGCAGGTACATCCTCGCCGGGCGGGAGTGGGTCGGGGGCCTTCCGCCAAAAGCCCGTGGTGCCCTTTCGAGCGGGCGCCGGTATCGATCACCAGCCGAAAACCGGCGGGAATGGCGGCAAGCGGGGGGTCTGTTGGGGCTTCAATCGAGGCAACTGTAACAGACCGCAAGGAACATGTAGGTTCAAGCATGTGTGTGCGGGCTGTGGGAATTCCTCACACCCGGAGAGTTCATGTAGATCAAAAAATAACGGGGCGGGGGGAAAGGGAGGGTCCAAGCAGGAGTAAGGTAGAACGTTGTGACCAACTGCCTACACCCGTTGATCTCATGGCTATGACTCCTTGGTTAAACAAATACCCTGATCATGTCTCCGCTGGGGTGTTGAGGAAGGGATTCTTGCACGGCTTCCACATCCCGGCGGGGGATTTTCGAGGGAACTCCTTTTGTAAGAACCAGTTATCGGTGCAACATAATCCAAGTGTGGTAGAGAGAAAAATTGCAAAGGAAGTCAGCTTAGGGCGAGTGGCAGGGCCTTTTCATCGCCCACCGGTGGCGGATTTCATCTGTTCCCCGTTAGGGGGTGTCCCGAAGAAAGACCCAGGGGAGTTTAGGCTTATTCATAACCTGTCTGCTCCAAGGGGTTCCTCGGTGAACGAGGCCAGTGACCCAGAAGTCTGTTCGGTGCGGTACGCATCGTTCGATGAGGCCGTGGCCATGCTGAATCGCCTGGGCCCTGTGGCGCTGATGGCGAAATCAGATATCGAGTCGGCGTTCTAGTTGCTCCCGGTACACCCGCAGGATCAGCGTTTGCTGGGTTTTGCATTCCAAGGGAGTTATTACATGGATAAATGCATGCCTATGGGTTGCTCCATTTCTTGTGCCTATTTCGAAATGTTCAGTTGTTTTTTAGAGTGGGCATTCATCGAGGCCACAGGGCATAGGCATGTTATGCATTATCTCGATGACTTCCTGTTTTTGGGAGCTGCCGGCGATACGAAATGTGCGCAGGCGCTGCACGACTTCTGCATCATCATGAGAGAGTTTGGAGTCCCATTGGCACCAGGTAAGACGGTTGGACCATCTACTTCACTGGAGTTTCTGGGAATTGAGCTCGATTCTGTGGAGGGATGTTTCCGTTTGCCGTTGGGAAAGGTGGCCAAATTTAGGGCTTCCTTGAAGCTATGCCTTGGTAAGGAGAAAGTGACCCTGCACCAGTTGCAGCAAACAGTGGGTCAGCTTAACTTTGCCTTGAGAGTGATACCAATGGCCCGCCCCTTCTCGCGCTCTATTGCACAAGCTATGGCTGGTCTCAAAGAAGGGCACCACCGTACGAGACTGTCTGCAGAGGTTCGCCAGGATATGCGCATTTGGTTGGCATTTCTGGCGAACTTCAACGGTCGAGTAGTGTGGAACAAGCCGCCAGCGTCCTCAGATGAGCTAGGTCTGTGGACTGACTCGGCGGGGAACGTGGGATTTGGCGCCATTTTTGGTAATCGATGGTCGGCGCAAACATGTCCGGCGTGGTGGCACTCCAGCGGTCTTACAAGTAACATTGGGTTCCTGGAGCTATTCCCCATTTTAGTTGCTCTGATGGCATGGCCAGACGATTTCAGAGACCGCTCAGTGGTGTTTTGGTCTGATAATATGACTGTTGTCGAATGCATTAACCAACAGGCAGCACGCTGCAAATGGATCTTGAGATTGTTGAAAGAGGTTGTGCTGCTTTGCATGAGACTGAATGTACAGTTCAGGGCGAAACATGTGCCGGGTGTACTGAATCATGCGGCTGATGCACTCTCTCGTTCACATATGCAGGCGTTCAGGGGTTATCTACCTACAGCGGACCTAGTGGCGGCACCATTCCCCGAAGCACTTTGGCTAATCGGTGCCCCGGATTACAAGACCTCGTGGCAGCAAGCTTAGCCCCCAGGACAATGAAGGCATACGAAGGAGCGTTTTGTTCCTATTTCACATTTTTGGGTCCGACGGGGAATCAGAGCTGGGGTCAGGAGGAATCTTTCCTGGGGTTCCTGGTAGCACTGCACAGGGAAGGCCGATCAGCGGCGAAGGCCAATAGACATAGGACGGCCATTTCATTCATGGCACAGGTGCATGGTATAAAAGACCCAACGGGTTCCTTTTTGGTGAAAAAAGCCCTTCGCGGCTGGCAGCGCCTCGAGGGTCGCAAGCAAGATGTAAGGCACCCGATTGGCTTACATAGGTTGTCCTTACTCATAGCGAAACTGGACGAGACATGCTCTTCCCAATTCGAAGCAGTTCTGTTCCGGGCAGCTTTCGCATTAGCGTTCCACGGGGCAATGCGGGTGAGCGAACTGGTCGCAAGGAATAAGAAAGACTTGGAGGGAGGCTTGTGCAGGGATCACGTCCAAATTAGGGGTGATTCGATGGTGGTCACGATAGCCAGGTCCAAGACCGACCAAGGGGCTATGGGAAATAGTGTTGTTGTGCAGCGCGCGCGAGGGTCCCCCACGTGCCCGATAATGTGTATAGAGGAATACTTGGCACTGAGGGCGGCTACATGGGGGGGAGTTTGCTGAGGCACAAGGATGGCACCCCACTGACGAGGTTTCAGTTCCAGAGAGTGCTAGCACTGACAATCGCTGCGGCGGGCATGGACCCTTGCGATTTTGGGACCCACTCCTTTAGGATAGGGGCTGCTACTGAGGCTACAGCCAGGGGTCAGAGTGCGGACGAAGTGAAACAGTTGGGGCGATGGTCCTCGAATTGCTTCAAAAGGTATGTGCGATTGCACATGTTGTAAAATCAATTGACATGCACTCACGCTTCTTGTCTTTTGTTTTAATTACAGTTTCGCGAGCCTGTCACGCGGGGCGGAATTTGCAGTCGACCCAGTACCAGGAGACCAGCGGTCATGGATCACCGTCTAGAGTGAGAGTGGTATGGGTAATGGGCCACTCATACGTGAGGCGCGCCGGGGTCGTATTCAAAGCAGGTGACGCGACTCGCGCAGCTGGGGAATACGGGTACAGAGTGGCCTTCCATGGGAAGGGCGGGCTCTGTTTTTGACCAATTCGAGTCATTTGTTGAGGGTCTCTTAGGGCGGCAAAGGTCCCTGCCATCTGTAGTCATAGTACACCTGGGGGGCAATGACTTGGTGACACTGGGTAGACGAGTGTTGTTTGAACAAGTTTTGTCTGCTGTTAGCTGGTTGGCGAAAAGAATCCCGGGGTGCACGATTGCCTGGTCCCACATGATTCCCAGGAAGGTATGCCGGGGGGGCCTTTCGGTGTCAGCACTGAACCATTCGGTGAAGAGGGTAAACAATAAAATTGGTAGATTGTTTTGTTTTGCGCAGTTGCATAGCATTCCTCACGGGTGTATTCGGGGTGATCACATGTATCTGAATGATGGGGTTCACCTGTCCCGGGAGGGGAATGATTTACTCATAGGAGACTTCATAGCATGGCTAAGGGGTTTGAGGAAGTATGACCTTAAGGAGGAGTTTGGCGGGGCCGGATAGTCGGTCAACTATCCGGCCTGTGGCGGTAAGGTCATGATCGGTGAGCAGTAATTTCAAGGTCCCTAGAGGGGGGCGCCACCCAGAATGGATGGGAGCGCCCGGGGGGAGGCGGCCAATGGCCCCTCCCACGGGGAGGCAGCACCCACTAAGGATGGGTCGCCTAAGGGGAGACGGCCATAGGCCCCTCCCAGGGGAGGAGGCGGCTATATGCCCCTCCTACTAATTTCCCGGGGGCCGGATATCCGCGACGGCGGATAGAGAGTGTGGGGATGGGGGGAGTCCACGCTGTCCTTCCTACAGATACCTCACACGGGAACTCGGATGACCTTTAAGATGGCATCGAGTGAAAGGGGGCCCCCACGACAAGGGAAGTTACAGTTGGCAAGGAGGGTAAAGTCCTCTGCGCATGCGCCACTCACACCGTGAGGGCGGGATTTTGGTAGTAGGGATCTGACACCGGTTAAGACCTTGCCGTTGGCCCTTAATGCTAGGATGTACAATTTTAATTTAGAATGTATGCATTTGCAGGATGTTAGACTCGGCTAGGAAACCTTTGTATTAGAGATCTGTTAAAGTTAGCCAAAGAACATGTCTTCATCGAAATGTAATAAATGTAAAATTGTACATGATTATGAAACTTTTATTTAATGTTTTAAATTTTGTTTCATATTTTAATAAATACGGCCGGGAGGGTGACTCCCTCCCGCCTTCCAAAAGTTCAAGCCTGCGTCCAACTTCCCATCCTTGGGGATTGTGTTGGGAGGGGGTGACGGGCATCCCGGCCATATGATTTTGTTTGTAATTTACTTTTGAAACACTCAAGATCTTTCCTTTCTAAAGTTGTATATATTATACGCAATTGTGTTGTTGTGTCCCACATTGTTTAGATGGAAGATGTGTTGTGTTATGCTTAACATGCATTCACTTTGATTTTATTATTTTCCCTTTTGAGCTGCCATTCAATCTTCTAAGTTTATGAATTTACCTGTATTATCCCTGGTGTGGGAATTTTCTCTGGGTCAGTTGCTGTAGGAAAGAGTAGGAGCAAGACTTCTATCTCTGTCTAGCCAATGCTGCAATAAAACATCACCCCACTTCTTTCTCTCAGTTATTACCATTTTATGTTGGGTTGCAGGTGGGCGGGTGGGCAGGGCTGCTGTGCGAGCAGGGTAGTGGAGGAGTGGTGAGCCCACTCCTCAGTGCGTGAAGACTATTTGGTGGGCCCTCTGGGGCCGCTTAAACCAGTCATGCACACTCTGCACTTCTCCATGCAGGCTGCAGGCTTGCAGGCTGAACATTACCACCCCATAAGCCCCTGGCTGGGCGGCAGCCCGACCAATCAGAATGCTGCTTGCAGCATTGTGATTGGCTTAGGGGAGGTTGCCTGGCTGCCTGCTTCCTGTTTCTGTCAGAGGCACGAGAGCAGGAGCAGAGAAGACGCGGGACATGGACGGCAGAAAGGTACATTAAAAAAATATATTATTATTAAATTAATCCCCCTTGGGACCTCCCTGCACGACTTCCCTTCCCCGTGCATCTCCCCACCCACCCATGCCATGCCAGCGGCAACTAGAAATACTTCTAACAACACCAATGTGCCTTGTGCGGAGAAACTGGAAACATGTTCAGAATATGTTTTAAAAGTGCATAATTTCTTAAATAAAGGAAACAGAATTGTTTAATAAAATTGCTGATGTTTATCATACATATTGATGGCAGGAAGAGATTTCAAAGTTTGTAGAATTCATCGAAAAGTGAGAATTCACCCTCAGAAACTGTTAAGGTCCGTTTAACAAGAAAACAGAGAACTGTTTTCAAAGTCAGGTTTCAGACATTAATAAGGTGCTTTAAACCAAACACTCAATTCCCCATGAAATGTGCATTTTATTTTCAGACAAGAATCTGAAGTCACTCAGGTAGAGGTAAGTTTAAAAAAATATATATTATTATCAAATTAAACCCCCCCGTGCAAGGAATCAAGAATTTTTTAATGAAATTGCTGATATTCATCATACATATTGATTATAGGAAGACATTTCAAAGTGTGTAGAATTCATCAAAAAGTGAGAATACACCCTCAGAAATTGTTGAGGTCCTTTTACAAGAAAACAGAGACCTGTTTTTAAAGTCCGGTTTCAGAAAGGAGTACGGTGCTTTAAACAAAACAGTCAATTCCCCATGAAATGTGTATTGTATTTTCAGACACGAATCTGGAGTAACTCAGGTAGAGGTAAGTTTGCAATTTCATATAAGACCTTAAGTTGCAGCCACAGTCTGATGCCTCACGTTTGAGCTTCATCCTGTTTCCAACTAAACTTCACTGCCAGATTTCACCTAACAAACCAACCCCAAAGTTCCATTCATCATCAAATTCTCACAACATACACATGCACACTAACAGGCTTATTTAAAACCCCTTGCACCGCTGGTGCATCAGTTTTAACATGGGACACATCCTGTCACTATGTCATCCCTTTTCCTTTCATGCGTTTTTTGAAAAAAGAATCCATTTACAAACTTAAATAGGTTAATAATGTATAGATAATGGGGCAACTACATAAATTAGCTCTGAATTGAACCCACTCCTCCATGCGGGGTGCTTCAAGGGTAGCAAAACTAGACACATTCACATGACATAAAAACTGACCAGATCATAAATTTATTAGATTCCCATTGCAGCTGCAAATAAATAAATAATAATCCACATGTGTAAAGCGCACAATCACCCGTAAGGGTCTCTAGGCGCTGGGGGCCGTCGGGAAGATTAAGCAAACTATTGCCCAGAGTCACATGGTGCTGGGTTAATCTGTCGCCGGTGCCGGGGATCGAACCGTGATCCCCAGATTCCGGAGTCAGTCGCCCTAGCCGCGGCGAGCTGAGTTGTAAATTTGTGGAATAGGCTACAGGAATAGAGTCCTTCAGATATACGAGAAATGCCATGAGGTGATAGAAAATAAAAATGTTTGACTCGCCTACCATGGTAGGGATGCACAAACTCTGAGTTGGAAAATTCTAGTGAGCTAAATTTATTGCCAAGTTCTAAAACATTTGGATAGCTAATCATTTTCAGAATCCTAAATAGTCAACAGAATTCACATTAGTATCAATAATTTATAATATATCTTCTACCTCTAAATCATATGCCAACTGAATATTTAGGATACAAATTGTGACGGCTTCCATTCCTTTTTTCTGCTACAAACCCCTGAAAGGACAAAACAAACTCCACCACACTACGTGGAGTTCCGCGAGTGGTGGAGTGCATCCGGGTCATGCCGCTCGCTCATCATTGTGACTGGCACCATGCGCAGTGTAAGTGGGCGCAACTTCCTTTCTACTGCTCGAGTATATAATGTACTAGAGCTGCAGTTTTCTAAATGCAAACGGAGGGTTTCTCAACGTGAGTGGTTGCAACCTGCTGCGACCACTCGCATTCCAAAATCTAGTCGCCCGTGACTAGACCTTGGCTTGCGCGAGCGAGAAAAAATCTCACCAGGATGTGGATTTTCCTCTCTTGTGATAACCAACTTGACGTTGACGAGCACAAGCACACAGAGGTTTTTGGGAACTCTGCATGCTCGGCGAAGCGAGGCGTGCGGAAACCTCTACAAACTCCACCAACAAAGCAGAGTTCACCACCCATGGTTAATCTTTTGGTATCTGATACAAAATTATTTATGCACAAAAATTAACAATGTCTTCTCCTTCAAATTAATGGTGCTGTCATTTAGTGGCTGTAATGCCAGAAACCAGTCCTGGGAAGCTTGTTTCCGTTCCAGGGAAGGCATGGCTTGGCAGTTCGGCTGGACTGTTCCCATGAGGCACAGGGTCAGACTGATTTGCATATGGCCATGTCTGAACTGGGGTGGCAGAGTGGGCTAAAGAACGGTGATGGATTAAACCCATATCTCTTGACTGGGTGTGTTTTGTGTTTTGGTTTCTTCTTTGCACTGTGATATGTTAGCATGAGCTTGTTAGAAGTTTAAACGCCATTTTCCTTTTCAGCAGCCTCTGCACACGACACATTTTGTTATTAAAGCTCGTCGCCTAGTTGGATATTTTGCTTCACACGAGAATAACATGTTTGCTTATAATATCAGCTTTGCTTGGTAAGCTATGTCTGTACAGTGAGTACCGAGGCCTTCAAGGTTATCTCAACACAGCGCTTGTTGTTTGGATTGATCGGCGCACTGAGTAGACCTAATATATATGCAGCTGTGGCCAACTTTGGGTTTAGGCGCAATTAATAATGCACTGCACAGAGCTTGAGTTACACACTTGATGAATATCCGTATGCAGAGAGTTGGTGCAGGAGATGATGTGATCCATTTCTGCTGAACCCAAAGGTAAGGGCCTGCCCTTCTAAAACCCAAAGAGACCTTCTGTAGTTATGATATAATATACTAGCTAGGGAGGGTAACTGAGGTTCTATTTAGATCTTTTTCCTTTAGCATTTTAACATGCTTTCGCCTTTTGTATTCTATGGAATCGTAACCATGCTGTTAACCTTGTTCCTTATAATATGTTTGCTTGTATTAGCGAAGATACTGAGTTTGAGAACACTGCACTAGAAATGAACATTTCAAACTCGCACGTGTCCTCATTTACTCCTGGTTCTGGATTGATATGTTAGTATAACGAAAGAGTGTTCATGTGTTCCACGTTACCTGAGGTGTTCTAAGTCCATGTTCTAGGTTGTCTAAATCATTGGGGTTTTGTAAGTACCAATGAGACACTGATTGCTAGTCTGGTAGGGGATTTTGGATACTAAGGTGAGTTTTGGCATACCCTAATTCACTGAGGTTCTAAGTCTCTATGCACAGTTCTGTGTAGGATGAACAAAGAAAATTTCCAGTACTGTGCAACTATTTAAAGTATTTGAACAAGGTATTGAACGCAATGTCGCTCAACCCCAAAGACCACTATTTCAGTCCAAGTTCTTTAGAAAGATAATTTATTTGGTTAATTAGATTTGTTGTTTTTTGTATTTTTAAGTTTTTATAGGAAAATTGTTGAAGAAAACAAGAGTTTTTTTAAACAAAAAAGATTCGTTTTGGGGGGGTTTCATGGAAACATGACCAATTTACTAACTGTAAAACGCGAAATATAGTATATGGAATTACTTGCCATTGTAACAAGCTGTATTTTGGCAAAACCAATCAGGAGGCCAGGCAAGGAATGTCACAACATAAATCCCGGCTAAAAAAGAAAGTGCTAACAGCCCCTCTTGTCCAACATTGGATTGATGAATCTCATGGGGATGAGGATTTCAAATGGACAATTATATCAAAAATCGATCCAGATCCAAGAGGTGGTGATTTGGAGGCCAAATTGAGACAGAGAGAAGCGATGCTTATTTTAAAATTTAACACCACAATTACAGGCTTAAATGAGATGTCTGAATTATACCATCTGTGAAGCATTTTGGAATATCTAACAGTTTGTGCAGTTTAAGCTGTATCCCTTATTGACTAACTGAGAGGTTTGGCATCCACCAATGGCACAACAATTACCATCTGGACAGGACAAAATGGCCCGTGAACCATTTGTCAGTAAGATTTTGCAACTCAACCGTCCTAGAGTTATACTCCTAGTGGCTATGAATGGTTATGCCAACCCGAGTAACATGTGCATTGATTGATTTTAATAATTATTGTTCTTCCGAATTGGAACCCCCAACTTGCGGATTAACTCGCGAGCAACCCGAGCAATTTGTACATTGATTGATGTTTACAATTATTCTTTTTTCGACTGGGACCCCCAATTTGCGGATTAACTCGTGCACAAATACCCCCGTTTTTGACTAAAATAAAAATGAGCCACGGAGCCACTTTCGATTATGTGCATAGGCGTCTCTTTGGTAAACTACATTTACCATCGAAAACTACGATTCCCATGAACACTTGCATGAGATGAAAACAACTTCCTCCCCATACGCCGAACCGGACATGCCAGATTGACGGCGTTTCTACAGAGAGCGATACCGAGTGAAGGAGGAACCATGAATATTTGAAGGTAACAGGCAATTTGTCTTGCCCCTCCCGCGTTCGATTCAGCGCCTCTAGTGATTTTTTAAGCGACGCGCAAATCTTTTACACCCACGACCTTTCGGTTTCGGCAATTGATCCCCTGCTAGGACGTGACTTTGGTGAGTGATAAAGCGCCTCATGTAATTTCTTTTACGTGACAACCATGTAGGCTCCACATTGGCAATACGCTCTGGCCACCCTTGCCATAACGGGACACGAGCAAGTCCGCGCCACCAGTTTCTGTAATTACATTTATGTGACAATCATGTAGGCTCCATACTGGCAATACGTTCTTGGCCACTCTTTGCCATAATGTGAAACGAGCAAGTCCGCAGCAATTGTTTTCTCCAATGCAGTTGGATATTCGACTCATCTCCGACCCATGGGCCCCATTAATTATTCAATTGCGTGTTGTTTCTTATAGGAACTCCAGAATAACAAAGAACTTCATTCAGAGAATTTGGAGAATTCCATCAACCGTTTCCCATCCACTTTTGAACGTTGCGAACATCGAACATTGTAAGTGGCACTTCGACTGCGCCTGAAGTGATTTAAGCCCCCTCTCGTTTTAATTTTGCACATAGTTAGACTATTCTACCCATTTTATTTCAGACACCGAGATTTGGACACTTACATAAGAATACCCAGGTATGACCAGAGAGCATGCTGACCCGTATGTGAGTTGAAGGTCGCTCATGTGTGTATCTGACAGAGTGTTTGTTCATTTTTTGTTTTTCAGATTATGTCTGTTGGTCCTTAAGAAAAAAAAAAAATACACCTCTATTAGAGTTATAGTTTGGTGTTGTATTTTATGAATTCATGTGTACCCCCCCAAAACGAATCTTTTTTGTTTAAAAAAACTCTTGTTTTCTTCAACAATTTTCCTATAAAAACTTAAAAATACAAAAAACAACAAATCTAATTAACCAAATAAATTATCTTTCTAAAGAACTTGGACTGAAATAGCGGTCTTTGGGGTTGAGCGACATTCTGTTCAATACCTTGTTCAAATACTTTAAATAGTTGCACAGTACTGGCAATTTTCTTTGTTCATTCTGTTACTGGCACAGCCTTACTGTGCTCTTGCCAAAACCCTAGGTGTTACACAGTTCTGTGTAGGAGCAGAATCCCTGCTACAGGTGTGAGGGTTTGATTAGTTCAGATGTTCCGTCCATCACCACCCCATTTTGTACCGCTTTGTTCGTCATAAGTTGGCAGGGTATGCTCAGACGTGAGTCCCTTGCTCACTTTGCCACTGGATTCAAGCAAGCCTGGCTGAAGACGGCTGTATTGCCAGAAACCGGTCCTAGGAAGCTTTTTTCCGGTCCAGGGAAGGCATGGCTTGGCAGTTTGGGCTGGACTGTTCCCATGAGGCACAGGGTCAGACTGATTTGCATATGGCCATGTCTGAACTGGAGTGGCAGAGTGGGCTAAAGAACGGTCATGGATTAAACCCAGATCTCTTGACTGTGGTGTGAGTATTTGATTGGTTCAGATGCTCCGTCCAACCACCACCCTCTTTTGTACCGCTTTGTTCGCCATAAGTTAGCAGGGTATGCTCAGACGTGAGTTCTTGCTCACTTTGCCACTGGATTCAAGCAGGCCTGGCTGAAGACGGCTGTAATGCCAGAAACCGGTCCTAGGAAGCTTGTTTCCGGTCCAGGGAAGGCATGGCTTGGCAGTTCGGGCTGGGCTGTTCCCATAAGGCACAGGGTCAGACTGCTTTGCATATGGTCATGTCTGAACTGGGGTGGCGTAGTGGGCTAAAGAACGGTGATGGATTAAACCCAGATCTCTTGACTGGGTGTGAGTGTTTGATTGGTTCAGATGCTCCGTCCATCACCACCCCCTTTTGAACCGCATCATTTAGTGATTTGCTGATCATTTGCATGTGTCAATTCCAGGCTCTTTAAGGCAGGGAGCTCCATCTTTTTCTGAAGTTACAGCTACTAAGGATCAATGAAAATCATCCAGTGCAACTAATATTATAAGAGATGGAATAGTGACCACTTTGGATATGATTAAATTAGTGACCCGTATTTGTAAGATTGTTAGCAGTGATTACTTCAGTTCATCATGCACAGTCACAAGCAGTGAGGTAAAAAAGGCTTTGTCAAGTGGAATGCCTCTTTGTGCATAATAGCTAACTGCCGTTGCTGCAATACTCTTTGCACAAAGATAATATTTGTTAACCACCTCCTCAACACCTCATTATTCATCACTGAAATATTAGCTTTAAATATATTTTGAAAATTCATCCACTTTTCTCCAAACATCAGCTTATAAGTTCTGAAAATGCAAACATTTTTGTTGTGATTATTGGAATATTTATATTAAGTCAACAACAACTAAAAGAATGAAAGCATGATAATAGTTAATGCATACATATGGGGGGGCCTGAGGAGTATGGGTCTGAAATGGGAAGTTGGAGGAAGATGTGGACTACCTATGTGAAAATAGCCATAAAGTTATACTGATGCAGATGGGTTAATTGAACCATACATTAAACCCAAATGAAGTGGACATCTGATTCAAAGATGTTAACCTCATACAGTGTAAAGTAGCAAGCTTCCGCTATACTAAATGGTCAAAACGAGACATGATATTCGTAAAGTACATGGGCTCGAGGGGCTTGTTTTGTCTTAATGGTAAGATGGAGGACAGCTGTTCAGCATGTCAGATGGTAAGGTTGGCCAGCAATTATACCCAATTGATTTTATATTCATGCACACCTGGAACTTTAACAAAATAAGGAATTTCCAAGTGGTGCATATTTGGACTTGGGCCTTTTTGGCAGGTTCACCCCTAGACTTTTTGCCTTTCGCCTCTGGCATGGTGGTAGTGATTTTAGGCCTCTGGGAGGAATCCCCACCCCAGGGATTCCCCCCTTTGTGCTCCTAGCGGGTGCCCACCCGCTTATTTTAATATTTTTCATAGCTGGAGCCTACTCCGCTTTATGGTGCTTTTATGTAAATTGCTCAGGTGCCCACCCCGCTCATTGTTCATAATTACGGGTGCCCACCCTGTATGATTGCCGACTATTTAATTATTTCTAATGCGGGTGCTCACCCCGCTCCTTGAAGTCCTAGGGGGTGCCTACCCTGAATACTGCATTTATTTTTAGTCTCGTGGGAGCCTACCCCCCATTGTGCCCCTTGTTGCACTACTGCAGCCCGTATGGCCGCACCGTAAGTCAGGCACCCTTCACCCAGGACGAGGGCGGACCTGTGATCTTGATGGAAGGTCACCAGAGTACTGTCTCCTACGCTGGGCTCCGTTGTGAGGGAAGGAAGCCCCGCGCTGTGAGGAAGTGAAGGCGGGGCTCTCGTGAGGAGGGAGAGCCCTGCAAAGCGCCACAGCCTGTTTCTTGTGGAGGGTGCGCGAGGCACATTGTCGGGGCCTGCACCCGCCGCACTAGTGGAACCGAGTACCGATGAAGAGTCCATGAAGAAAAACCTGTTGCACACCAAATGAAGAGAGTACAGAAATGATGTCTCAATGGACATTTAAAAGTTCAAGTATCCACATTTGAAGAGAAAGGAGGACGATGGGTAGTGCGGCTCCTCTTTTATTGTTATGGATAGCCAGCCGACACGTGTTTCGTCGCCAAGTAATTCCACTACTGATGAAGAGTCCTTCCGCCAGTGAGGAGACCGGAGCAGTCCCACGCGGGAGCCGGTGAGTAATTCTCTGGATGTGCTGAGACGAGGCACAGTGTTCCCCCCGCATCCTTTCCAGAGCGGCCCCGGCTAGCAGCGGGCCACTCCTATGAGGCTCCCTAATTATGAGTGGGCAGTGATGGCTAAAGAATCTGCAGGCCAACTCCCGAGGGGGGGGGGGGGCTGATTATTTTCCAGTGCTTGACTCCCATGGGCCCATTTATTTAAAGCGCTAGTTTTCGGGGCCATTGTTCACTTTTCAGAGCCTATGTGGCTCCAATGTTGTGGCCCCATTATTTCCCAGAGCCTAGATGGCTCCCAACATTTGGCGATCAGTCTTTGCCCAGGCCCAGAGGGGCCCATGCTTTATTAGGGGGGGCATATTTGTTTTCAGAGCCTAGATGCCTCCAGCCCTAGCCTACTCTTTATTTACAGCGCCAGTGCGCTCCACAGTGTTTGAGTGCATCATTTACTTTCAGAGCCCCGTGTGGCTCCAACGTTTGGCGCATTTTTGTTATAAAGGGCCAATAAGAGCCCATGCGCATTTCTACTTCACAGATGCCCAGCAAGTAGTGGGCAGCTGCACCGTTTAGGTCTTTTATTTTAGGGGACATGCTCTTCTTTAACCCAGGAGTGAGACGCACTCCTTTGCCCCATCTTTGCCTGCACAGCTGCACAGCACTAAGTGCCAGCTGCAACGTTTAGGCCTTCATTGAGACTCCCATCTTCCCAGCAAGTAGTGGGCAGCTGCAACATTTAGGTTTGCGCCAAGTGCGCCCCCATGACCGTCGCTGCTTAGGCATTTCAGCCCCTTATAGATAGCCAGTTGGCCCAGAGGACTGTTAGGTTTTGTAGGGTGCAAGGTCCTAATGTGATTTTTATAGGTGCTAGGAAATGTAATGTTTGTAGTATGATTAATGCACCTTGATTTATGCTATAGCTGTGCTTTTATGCTTATTTGGTTTTACCTACTGTTTTATTTCTCTACTGTGGTCTAGGTTTGATTTACTCCCTACTGCAGGTTATGTTACTAAGTGTATTTCCTAATGCAAGTTATGTTTAGGAGATTATGGTTTATCTTATTTTAGCTTATGAGGTTGGCGTAGAATAGAGTTCTCGCCTTATGTGATACTGTGCCTGTTATGCTTTATGTTACAGGTTGACGCTGAGTATAGTGTCTGCCAGTGATTACTGGCTGTGTTCTAAGTTCCTGATTTATTCTTACTTGTACTATTCTTTACCAAGTACTAATTCTGTCAGTGGCACCCGTGGCCCTGTCATGTGTAAATAATCCCTTGTAAATATTGCCCGTGCCAGTTGGCACAGTGTATATTGTGTGATTACTATCTGATGTGTTTTATTATAATACAAAGGCTATTTTTATATAACCTTGTGTGGAGTTCCTTGTGTGGTGTGCCTAGTGTATTGTTACTGTGTGTCTTGTGCAAATGCTTTACACATCGCCATCGAGATAAGCCTGACTGCTCGTGCCAAGCTACCAAGGGGTTGAGCAGGGGTTATCTTTGGCGTGTAACTCCCTTTCCCTGACTAGAGTGGTGGTCTCTGCCTGGCTTGAGCGCAAGCCTTAGCCAACCAGAGATCCCCATTTCTAACATGCATGAAGAAGGAAGTGATCAATACCAGCTTAAAATAGATTTAGTTAGAGGTCAAAAGAGCTTCAGAGATAAAGAGATTGCTGTGCAGATGGACTACCCAAAGAGTCTCACCACTAGAATAACAGATGAGTGCTTGGAAAAATAATTTAACTTTTAACGAAATGCAATACTGAAGGATGCCCCTGTAAAACATCTAGAGTGGTACGAAAACATGATTAGCCAGGTTAAGGGAAGAGGATTAAGAATGAGAAGGCTCAGAGCAATCGAAGTAAGATACATATATGGTTTAATGAAGAATACAATAGTTTAAAGGCGCAGATAAGGAAAGGGGAAAGAAACCTTGCAGCAAGATAGGAAACAGGAAATTATAATGGCCTGATAAAGACTAGGAGACTGTATAAAACCATAATCAGGGACCAGAAACAAGCAATGTTGGGGAAATCTGCTGGAAGCAATAGGAACCAAAAACATCAAATATTTTGGGAAATTAGAACAGGAAGGTCAGGAAAAACTCATGGTACAATGAACTGTGTGGTGGAAGAAGAGGCTTGGGAGGAATATTTGGAGGAGATATATTGCAAAAAATTGATTCAGTTAGAAAAAGAGCACCCACTGTGAAAAAGTGGATGAGGATATTAGGTCACATTTTACGTTATGTAATATTAGAAGCATTGTTGCAAATCTAACCCTGACAAGAGCTGTCAGCCCAGGTAAACTCCCTGCTGAAAAAGTATTTGCAAAAATAATCTTGGGAATGTTGAAGGAATGGGTCAATCTGAATCCCTTTGTGCCCCCAGAACAGGGGAGCTTCAAAGAATGTCACTCTACAATTGACCACTGCTTTGTGCTATGGTTCGTTGTGCTGAAGTCTGTCAATCAGAGGGGGAATCTATTCTGTTGTTTCATAGTTTTCATTGCAGTCTTTGATTTGGTAGACAGGATTTGCCTGTGGGAAGCTTTGAAAAAATATTAGATTCCAAAGGGCCTTCTGAGGCTAATTCAGGAGTTACATAAGAGTTAATGGGATCCGATCATTATGGACAATGAAAGGACCTTGATACAAAAAATACAAATTAATAATGGGTAGAGATAGTGGTGCATATTGGACCCCCTTACTCTTCTCTTTATTTGTAGCTGATTTGCCCACTGCAATGGTAATGGGCAAAATCTTTAGCCCCAGAGTAAATGATATTCACAAAGCATGTCTTCTGTATCTAGACAATATCGTAGATCAGATAGAGGGATAGGTCTGCAATCAAAATTGGATGTGTTTAGGATATTGTAGCCATAAAAAATTGCAGGAAATATGGATAAAACCAGGGTGATATGCTTTGGGAAGAAAGAAACTGAATTTGGATGGTATTTAGGACTCCCTAACCTAGAATTAGCTCACAAATAGAAGTACTTAGGTGTCTGGTTTGAGATGTCCCTGAATTGGAATACCCATATGGAAGCCCTGAAGACCAGGGCTTTGGCCTGGGTGAGTGGCTTGAAAAAATTCAATACGAATTTTACAGAAATGTCATGTACCCCCACTATTCAATAGGGAGCCGAGGTGCTATATATTAGTGGCAGAAGCAGGTGGGATGTCGAGGAGGTGAAATGTTTAAAGAGGTTATTGTCCTTAACCGGATACGCCATGATTCAAGCAGTAAGAATGGAAACAGGCATGATGTCATGGAAAATACTGGCCCAAATGGCATGAAGAAGATTCTGGAAAAGATTGTGTGCGTGGAGGAATAGAAATTCTCCCAGTGATGTAAAAATTAAATCCTGCAAAGTGAACAGAAATTGGAAAACAATTTAAGAAATCATGTGGTGACAGTCTGTAGGGATATCAAGGTGGAGTTTGGCCCAAAGAGCCTACAAACTGAAATTTCAGAGAGTGATTAAGGACATTAGGTAAAGACCTGTCCTGTGAATATGATCAGTAGTAATAATTCACGCAATTTATGCTAAAATCTGGGCAGAATAAAGAGTGGTTTCAGTATGTGGATATATTACCAAATCGCTGGCTTTGAAGTGAACTTTTAATGATAAGGATTGGAATTAACTCCTGTCAAATTAATGATATGGTTAAATTGAAAATAATCCAACTAGGAGGAAACTGTGCTTGTGATCTGAACACCTAATGCAATATTTTGCTCATTTTGTTTGATTATTATAAAGTTGTACCTCAGCAAAGACAGCTTTTACGTCCAGTATTTTTAAAGTATGGAATCAGGAGCCATGCGTAAGCTGTAGAACTTTTAACTGATATTTGCTTTTTTTAATATAGCATGTGCCATTAGCAGATTCATGATTGCAGTGGAAAAGGTCATTTTAGTGTAAAATATGGGTGGTGTTTTAAGTCATTTATGTAATTTGTATAACAAGATTAGGTATTCATACTTGTGAGCACAGTTTTAAATATGATTGGATTTGAATAGGATTTTTATGAGATGAATTTTAATTATGGCAAATTATGCCTGTTTAAAATGAAAATGTATTTATAAATTGTGATTATGGTTGTAAATTGGCGTGTTGTTTAAAGGCCTTCGGTCTAAATAAACATGAAATTTGACTAGACTTGAACAACAACAAAGCATACTACTTACAGGTGGCTGGAGAGTTACCAGTAGGTCATGAGTGACTTATTGGAGAAGTTTGCTTTAATATGCATTAAGTAAGTAAGTACATTTTATTTGCACAGTTATTTAAAACCAATGCAATACAATACAAAATATGAATTGGAGTAAAACACAATATAAAATCACATATATTTTAAAACCATCATGGTGTAAACATTGCTGTTCTGTTCATCCTAATTATAAAAAGATCGTGTTAGCCTCTCATTTGTCACACAAGTATGTAGACAGTAGACATAGTTTATATTATAACAAAGATTAAGATCAATCGGTTCAAGAATCAAGTCCTGGCATTTTATTCTCCACAGCCTTTAGGAATTTTGCAAGGCTGCAGCTCAGTTGAGTGTCCTGGGATGAAAAGCAGGTAAGGACTGCACTCCTTCGTGTGCGTGTCCCTTGTCAAATAAAATGGTGTCTCAAAAGAAGTTTCCTCTCCTCTTGCATTTTCTCACAAAAGCATAGCAGATGAAGCATGTCTTCTTGCGTGTTACCACATAGCCAGCATAGCGTGCCTGCTTTCTTTTTTAGCCAGTGTGGGAGATGCCGAATGCAGGGCAACAGGCCTAGCCTGTACCTTAAATAGCACATTTTGTTTTTTTTGGCATATCCCAGATCAAAATAGTTCTGGGGAGTTTTTGCCGAATATGAACTCAGCATCATCCAAGCATGCGTTCTTTTTGAGAAATCTGCTTTATCTTGTACCCACGACTGTTGTTTCATCGACTTTTGTACCAGTTTATTAAACGTTTTGTGATCTGAGGAGGAAGCCCAGAGCTGTTCCAGCCTGGTATTTTCAAGACTTTTTGCTAAATATTTAGCTGCTGGTGAGGTCGGAGATTGCTTTATCTCCCTCCACAAATATTCATTCAGTGTTTCTTGTGAAGATTTCCTCACTTTGTCCCATACACAGATATAGGCCCCCTCACGTGCCAGGAGCTGTTGTTGGATGCCAAACTCCAGCCTAATCTGTGATGGGGAGGTTCGCTTAGGAAGGCTAAAAATGATTCTATATGCGCGTATGATTGTGCTGTTGTGTATTGTTGCATCTCTTCCTCGTAGGACCTCACTTCCATAAGTTATTGTAGGCAATATTTTGGCTCGGATAACTTGTACCAAAGGTGTTAGAGATGGACCAGTTAGCTTGTTATTCAGTTTTTTTAAAGCAATTGCCAGAGCAAGTCCTTTGCCTCTAATGCTAGACCTTTGCACACTGAATAGACCGCCATTATCAATCTTCACGCCTAGATATTTATATGTTGGCGTGTCTTTGATGTGAGAGTTGTTCCAAGATGCATTAAGATTACGAACAAAATATTTCTCTTTTTAAGTTGGATTCACTGTTGTGTATTGTTATTCCAGAAAAAAAGAAGGGGACAGTGACTTAATTATTTAAACAATGGCAATTGTTTAAATATACAGAATACATAAGGAAGCAGGATATTTACTTAATGATCCAGTGTGAAATCAGAATCATATTAAAGGCATAGCATAATTGTTCATTCATCAACATAAACCTTTAAGGCCTTCCGTATATTCTCAAAGTTGCTATCCTCTTAATGATTAATGTTTTAATGCATCGCCTTATCAATAATAAAATGTCATCAATTTATTCTCAAAATACATTAAAAAGCATGAGTCAGCCTCTTATATTTCAGGTGAGGCTACCCCCGCGGTCCGAATAGTGTGTGGGTTCCCTGGAGGTACCTACTTTAAATGGCCAGGCCCTGGCGAATGGGGTTCCCGGGTCTCAATGTGGTCTCGGGAGGTGGTCTGCGCAGTCTCCTCCCCATCTGTAAATGGCCAGGCCCCAGGGGATGGGCTCCTCAGGGCTGAAATCAGCCTAAGGAGTTGGCCACGTGGCCCCCCTCCCCTGTTTTTAAATTAAAAAACATAAAGACGTGGTCAGGCCGCGGGGATGGGAAATCAGCCTAGGTGGGAGCCGCTCGGCAGGCCCTTAATCAAGGAGCGTCAGGGTAACCGCTCCCCTCCTGGAGCCATACATGGTCCTGGGAACACCACCCCCCAGGACTGGCTCCTGCCTTTTCCCTTGGTGTCAACCCCAGAGACAATACAGTTTGCTGTGACTTGCCGGGAGCTTCCGGCCAAAGCACTGCAAATGCCTTATTTTCAGGAAGTGAGAGCCTACAAATGCTTGCTGAAAGCAGGACATTTGTCTGTTTCTCTGTCCGCGGGCAACAAAACAGACAAATTGCTTTGGGATCAAGGGAGCTGCATTTTTAGCAGCTTCCTCTGTCTGAAAGCAATGCTGGCTTCCATAGGAGGTGGGGAGCTGGCAGGGACTGCGGGGGCCTTGAGGCTCCCCCCAGTCTCCAACGAAGAGGCCAAGAGGCCAAGCCCCGGAAGATGGAGTCTCCCGGGTCGATACCGGCCCTGAGAGGGGTGCTACGTTCTCCCCTTTTTAAATATAAAAATAAAAGGCCAAGCCCTGGGGGTCTGGGTCCCTGGAGTTAAAATCAGCCCAAGTATGGGGGCCGCATGCACCCCCACCCATAAGTTGAAACAAAAAATAAAGGCCAGTGCCCGGGAAATACGGTCCCTGCGGAGGGGGGCCGCGATGTCACTGACCATGACATGAGCAATATAATATGTGAGGTCATAAGCAGTGCTTTGCTGGGACGTAAGTTATAGTTAGCTCAGGTATCTATAACTGCTGAATTTGACTTGTTTTGTATGACTGAACTCTGAACCTAACAATAATGTCCCTCTAACCTTGGGTAGAACAAAAAATATTAATTATTGAATGTTAGTTCTGTGGCATAGCATATGGTATGATAAGTATTTAATAGTGTAGAATATTGGGGAGAGGTGTTCCAGGAGTGGCTCTTGATGGCAGCTAGTAAGCAGCATGCCAGTGCAAACATTCTGTCTTATTGCTAATGACCTGCACTTCGAAGAGTTTGTTGACAGAAAAGCCCTTGCAACATTGGCAACTTGTTTATTTACACTAAGACCTCCTTGGCACAGATTTTAAGACCCCCAACCAAGAAAACATCATCATCCCTGATGCTAGCATGACTATAACGGCAGAGTACAATTGAGAGAAGCAGGAAAGAAGCGACATTATGCGATGCCAGTGTATTACAAATGAAAATACTGGACTGTTAGCTTGGGGGTTTGTGTGATGAACTTAATGCTCACCCTTGGAACTGTCTTGTCTGTTGGAGAACTGTCAAAGATAGGAGCATCTAGCTCCATTTCAATGGATATCCCTGTGTGGCGGAGGGATGCCTTTTATCCAAACATTTCAATGCTGGCACCCCAAGAAGATTTCAAATAGATTCTTTTATTTAATTGCATTTTGCGATGCAGGGCGCGCTACGAAATTCATTTTATTAATTAAATTGTTTACTTACCTTCAATTATCTATACTCCAGTTTTTAGCATCCCCACCCTGCTGCCGTCCCCTGCCCCGCCTCTCCGCCCCACCGAAACTCCCTCCACGGGCAGTGGCTGTCCATTGTGCGGCAGTGAGGGGCACATCCATTTCCAGATCCCAGGCTCTACGGGAGGGGGGGATTATAATCGGCTAGGTCTGTTGGTTGTGCCTATATATGCAAGATATTAATTTATGTCCCGATTCCACCCCCAGCAGGTTCTTGAGTGCCGGGAGGGGTGGCGGAGGTGCAGGGAATGTAGGGAATCCACTCCTACAGGATGCCTGAAGTTGGTAGTATAGCAGCCTGTCAAGTGCAGTCGGCTCTGCATGAGAACATATTTTGTCAAGGGTAAAGAATGTGTCATTTGGGAAGAGATCCCCTCCCACTGCTAATTAGTGGGCTCTTGCGCATGCCTGGGCCCTCCTATTAGCCAGATGGGTAAATAAGGGGTTGTTAGGACGTGGTATCGATGGGGCGTACAGCAATTCCAATGACGCCCTTTTACGAATGCCATTCCATGCCCATTTCAAAGCTTGTACTGTGCCTAACTATCTGCGTGGGCACTCATAAGGCTGATATAGCGCTGTCGATATTTGTAGTGGAGCAGCACGGTCTATTTCGATAGCTACGTGTGGCTGATATGGTGTGGGATGGACCCAGAAATGTAAAAATTGCGCCTGCACTCTGTAAGCATATAATTTAAAGTCTGGGGCTGTTAGGCTTCCCTATTCTTTCAGTAAAGTTAGAATTGCACAGGCTATCTGTGGTTGGCCTCCCGCCCCAATCAAGTCAATCATGAGCGATTTTAGACGTCGAAAAAAGTGCAGTGGGTGTGGGGGGGTAGATTGACAGACAGGTTAAGTAGTTTAGGCAATATTATCATTTTGGCTATTCCTATCTTGCCCTCCAGTGAGAGGGGGAGAGTTTTCCACCTCTTTACCCTGTCTTCTATCCACGCTACTATTTTCCCATAATTAGCTGTCCATAGTTCTTGTAAGTCGCCAGTTATCCATATTCCTAGATAACGAGCGGGCTCAGTAGCCCACTTTACCCGGACATTCAGTATCAAAACGCTGTGTGCCCGTCATGAGCGTTAGAATAACTGTTTTGATCCAATTTATATGCACTCCGGAGAGTCCGCCAAAATGGACCACTTCCCTCGTCATAGGGGCCAAGTTGTGTTTGGGATGTACCATTTAGAGCGTGATATCGTCCACATTATTTGACACTGTGAGTTCCCTTGTAGTGAAGCCAATTCCTCTATTTGCGTGGTGTTGGCCCTGGCGCGCAGCTAGGGGCTCCGTAGCGATCGCAAACAGTAATGGTGACAGAGGGCATCCCTGCCTCGTGCCTCGAGTTATGGCTATTGGATCCGATATCAGCCCATTTACTTTGAGGCGCACCGTTGGTTGTGTGTGAAGTAGTTGGATTTGTTTTATAAAGATTGGGCTTAGGCCTATTCTTTCAAGCAGGGGGAAAAGAAACCCCCACTCCAACGAGTCAAATGCCTTTGAGGCATCCAGAAGTGCTGCAGCCGTAGGCAAGGTCGGTGGTAGATGGTGCAATAATCTGACTAGAGTTCTTATGTTGTGCGAAGTTGCCCTGCCAGGTACGAAGCCCGATTGATCCGACAGGACTATCATTGGGAGCAGCGGCTGGAGTCTAGTCACCACAAGCTTTGCCAATATCTTGGCTTCCAAGTTAATTAGTGAAAGCGGACAGTAGGAATCACTACTCTGCGGGTCCTTTCCTGGTTTGAGGAGAGTGATAATAATCGCCTCTCCCCTCGATTGTGGGAGTATCCCGTTCTGCAATGCCTCCTGAGATACTGCGAGGAGACTGGGACAATTTCCTCTGAAAATTCCTTGTAAAACTGCTCGGTGAGGCCATCCGCCCCCAGCGCTTTGTTCGCCTTCAGACCTCCCATGAACTGGCGCACATCCTCAACTGTAAATGGTATATATCTATATATTCCGGGTGAGAGTTGTTAAACTACTCAAGCCCTATGGAGTTAAAATATTCCTCCAATGCTGAAGCTGCGGGCGTTACCTGGGACGTGTAGAGGTGTGAATAGAAATCATAAACAGGTTAGTAGCTCTGACCATTACAGTGATTAGGACGATCAAGCAGCCCTCATTTATACAAAATAATAAATTTTGAAACTATGTGACCGCCCTAGGTTCCAAGAAAAAGATGACCTAGCCCTTATATTTACGGTGGCTCCTCCGTTGCGCACATAGGCTCTACTGAATCAAGTACGAAGGTAATCTTTGGTCATAAATGTGCAACAAAATCCAGTTTTTAAGATGATTTAACAATGAGGCAAAACCATTAAATGATATTTTGTGCTTATTTGTAGACAACCATTGAAAGATTATCAGTGCAAAGAATTTAAAACGTAGAGGGAAAGAACTATAATCCTCCGTTATATTATACCAGGTAACATCCAATAAATATCTAAAGCAGAACCTTATATAAAGAGAGTTTTTCACATCGAATAGCATGTACATTCAATTTATTTAATGATATTTCATTACTAAGCTCGAAACAAATTCTGTTTTTTATAATGAAATGATTGTCTAGGGGTTTTCCAATTAAGAATATGGATGTAAAAACATTAGGTATGTACCTTTTTTAAGCAAGGCAGTGGCAATGTTAGGTTGTTGGTTTTTAATTTACATGTACCATCCAGTAAAGTGTACTTTCTAATTTTATAGATATTGAGTCATTACTGTACAAAAGTCCTGAAGAAGGTGTGAAGATTTAGAAAACACCGAAACGCCGCGTCGACTGTTTCTGTTCATGTTTGACTCTACTATATAGTATCACTTCGCCACATTAGGTGGTTTTTAACTCTAATGTTTTTATCATGTTTTAGATTGTAACCCATGTCGGGAGGTAATAAATTGTTTTAATCTTTTTACAACCAACATAAATTTGATTGTTTGAGTTACTTTCGGTCACCCTTATATGAATGTCTATTCTCTGCCTGCCTTAATAAATTACTATTAGTGTATGAATATAGGGAGCATTACCTTCATATCCCTACCCTTTCGAGCACTGTCTTGTCTGGCCACGCCAGCCCACTACTGTTGAAACAGGGATTTTTTGTTTTCTGATAACAACACCCCCTTCCCTGCTATATATACCAGGGGTACCTCCTTCTTTATATTTCAGTGAATAGAAATCCTGCATCCCGTACAATCTCGTTATTTGTGGTTATTAGTGCAGTGATATATGCTGCCCCCCTGGGTGGCTTCAGCAGATTCGCAAGCGTCTTCCCGGGCCGTGTTCCCTTCACCATATTTCCTCACAGTCTCATACTTGTGAAGGAATTTTACCTCCCTTTCAGCCGCCTCCTGGTAAGCAGTTAGTTTACTACAAATGTGCCCTAGTGTCTCAGCTGATGGCGCCTCATAGGATTTCCGTTCAATCGCATGAATCTCCGAGTGAAGTCTATCAAGGGAACCTCTGATGTCTCTAAGTACTCTATTTTGTCCCGCTATTCAATGCCCACGAATCAATACTTTAAATGTCTCCCATAGAGTCCCGACTGAATCTACTGGTCCTGTGTTTTTTTCAAAATGTTCCTCAAAATGTGTGCGCATTTCTTCCTTGAATGCTTGGTCTCGCAGAGCGTTAGCGGGTAGTCGCCATGCGAAGGGCTGTCTGTAAGGTCGGGCTATCAGAAGGGACAACGTGACTGGAGAGTGGTCAGAGAGCATACGAGCATGGTGGGAGACATCTGAAACCCAGGAATGTATGTCAGGGGAGGTGAGCCAAAAATCCAGGCGCGACCATGCATTATGTTGTTGCGTAATACAGGTACCCTATCAAACATGAGCGTGCATGCTCCACCAGCTATCCACAAGCCAATAATCCTCCACTAGTTGTTTTAATACAGTGGCCGCTTGTGGGTGATGGGTGCATTACATTCCCACCCTGTCAGTGTCCAGGGACATAAACGTGTTAAAGTCAACCCCCCATATTAGTGCGGCTTCCCCTAATGTTTGTATGGAGTGCCATAGTTGTTGGAAAAAGGTGGGGTCATCCACGTTTGTCTCATATACATTAGCAATTAGGACTCTCTTGTGAAACAATATACCCAAGGCTAGAACATACCACCCTTCTGTGTCACTGATTACCTGTAGGGTTCTCCAAAGAGTATCTCTTTTAATTAACGTGGTGACCCCTCGTGAGTAGGCAGAGTAACAGGAGGTAAACACTTCGCCCCATTTGTTGGTTCTAAGCCTAGCGCATGTTGTGTCCTGTAGGTGGGTCTCCTGGAGATCAGGTTGAGTTTCAGAACTGGCCCTCCCATAACGCAAACAATCAAGAGTAAACGATTTAGGGAATCATCCCATAGGGGCATGAGGTTGCCGGCCTACTGCCCTATCACATAGGTGACAGGGTGGCCGAGCACCATGAACTACCGTCCACGTGCACACTCTTCCACATCATGGGATACATGGTGATATACAATGCCACCCAACTGGAGCGTATAGCAATATAGCACATAGCCTGAATGCACAACAGGGCAGGTACATTAATCATGGTCACTTAGCGGATTCTGCGATGGACTATCTCTGACATGTTCCTTCTCTCTTTGCTGTCATGCTTGTTGTTTGGCAAATTTTATTGCAACGCTGGCTTCCGTGAAAAAAGGAGGGCTTGCCTTTACCTGGACACGAAGTTTAGCGAGGTAAAGCATGGCATATTTTATTCCTGCTTCTGTAAGAGTCTCTTTGCCGGTATAAACTCCCTTCTCGCAGGCTGGACCGCCTGTGTAAAGTCAGGATATACAGAAATGGCATTATTTTGGTAGATCAGCTCAATCCGCTCTCTCGCCACATGGAGGACCAAGTCCCTGTCCATATAGTTAAGCAAATGGGCCAGTATGGGTCTCGGGGGCACCAGGCGGCGGCCGGGGCCCCAAAGTGCGATGGACTCGCGCCACCAAAAACATAGCTGAAAGTTCAGTTCCAAATAGTTCCTGAAGGAGACCCTCCACGTATTTCTCAATATTAGGTATATTTGTAGATTCCGGCACTCCCATAGGCGAACGTTGTTCCTTCTCAAGCGGGCCTCGAGATCCTCATTCCGTGCCTTGATGACCTCCAGGACCTTGTCCATTTGTAAAAGATGAACGTGTGTCTCAGCTTTGCAATCGTCTGTATCCGATACTTGCGTTTCCAGCTCGTTTAGTCTCGTTTCATGCTTGTCCACCTTATGCAATACTTAATCCATACGGACTGCCAGGGAGTCCATTTTGGCATCTATTTCTTTAAGGCAGCCCTTTACTTCACGAAGTCGCTACTTTGTCTTCCCGTCTTGTAGCGTGTTTGTCAAATGTGATCTTAGGCTGTTTATTGCCGCCTTTACTTATTGTGGATCTGCGTTGTGGCAACACCATCTGTGGCAGTACGGTCAGCAGTCCACAGGTAAAACAAGCAGTCAGACTTCAGCAGAGTATGTAGGCGCCGTATGTGGACTACAAATCCAGTTGACAGCCTTGGCCAGACCATGATGTAGGGAACCTGCCAGGCCCAGGCTCCAGTACCCTCCGGTCAAATGTTGGTCTATGCCACAATTGTTTCTCCCAAGCAGCCAATCGGTCTCCAGCCACGTGCATACGGTACACACAAGCACTCCAGGGCCCTACATGCAGTCCTCGTCAGGCACAAACCGCAGGGAACTGCTATGGTGTCTTCAATGAGTGCCACCCCGCATTCCACCGTGGATCTGCAGCCAAAGTTCAGTGAGCACATTGCCCTCAGGGGCCTCCCAGCACCAAGGCGCGAAGTAGCGGGTGTTAATGTCCAAAACTGAACACACTGCAGCCCCGCACTTGAGTCATGGGAAGGAGTCTGCACCTGAATTATTCTCCCAATGTGCAGTATGCCTTTGTGTCACGTATGCAGCAGGCAGTCAGCCCTGCCATTAATCGATAGCCACGGGTCAACTCAGGGGGTTATTAGTGCGCTGCAGTGATTCTATCTGCTGTCTTTGGGTTCGAGGGCCGGAGAGCAGAACTCTTCCTGCTCCCGCAACTCATTGCTGTTCGCAAGCGGCACGCCCGGGTCTACCTTCTGCACCTTCCGCTGTGTGCTCTCCCAGCGCCGGTCGTGTCTTCTCTGCAGCGGGTACGGCCGCAGCCACCAGACCGTGCCAGGATCCAATGCTGTCTCCCCCAGATACACCAGATGTGGGACTGTTCACATCCATAGCAACACAGACACAGCAGTACGGCGGCCAATGCACCGCAGCGGCACTCGTCTCCTACTCAGTCCAGCGTCTCCACAATCTCAGGCCCGGCCTCTCGTCACACCCCGCCAGGCCTCCAGCGTCCACGGGCGGTTCAGGCCCCCCTGCGCCAGATTACTCGACGGTAAAGGGACATAACTGGGCCTCACCGTATCACGGGCAGATATTCAGGTTTTTCTGCACTAGATGGGTGGTTTGTATGCCGGATTACTGATGGATAATGTGCTCGGCTGGCAGAGCCCCTCTAGCAAGCGGCCATTTTGGAGCACGGCTTGGCCACACCCTAGATTTCGAATAGATAAATGGTCTGAGAGAGGCAGAGCTATGTGCTTGACAAGCTTGTTCTAGCCTAGGCACTATGTCTAGGCATGGCAAAGTCATTTGGACAGGAGGTACTGAAGTAGGTTGAACCTGAGGACAATTTGAGGCATGTTAAGTGCCAGCGATATAGGAATTTCCTGATGCATTTTCTGCATGAATTTCCCTTCACCTGGCACCTCTGGCTTTGATCCTTAGGACCCGACAATGCAGAATATAAAGTGTAGGGCATAAGAGGATACTATAAAGGAATATTTCTTTGGACTACCTTTGAGTGCCCCCATTGGTGCAGTTTTTATAAAAGCAACCATTCAATAGCAGATTAAGATAGCTGAGGATGATGGGAGGAAAGCTTCTTGAGCAACAACACTGATAATGATGATCATCAGATCCTAGGACTTAGAGAGAACCCTTGGAGCTACAGGTGTCAGGGACTGACTGTAATTGCCTTTAAAGGTATACATGTGCACCCCACTTCTTTACTAAGAATCTAGATTGAGTAGTTGCTCTGTGTCCAGTCTGCTGTTAGGAAAATCAGTATCTCACTGGGGAACCCTCGTCTGAAGAGAGCCAGGTCATATGATACTATGTAACTCACAACTGCGAAAATAGAATATGGCAAATCACTGAAAAGGAGGCCTGGCTAAGCCTGTATGCGGAAGAGAAAAACAATGTGTCCCTGAAGGTACTTATCTACGTTCATCAAAAATGGTGCTGAAAGACATGGAGGTGATTGGGAACAAAATATTTCAACTAGTCTCCCATCCCCACCTTGGACAAAGGCTGGTAATATCTTAGCTGGAGTGCCCCAAGTAATTGAGAAAAATAAATAACTAAGTTGGTTTAAGATTCAATTGTACCTTAAAACTCACCTTCTGGGGTGTGTCTATGTGACTTGCATTTTGTGAGTCAAGGTGAAGATCAGCATCCCTAGTGAAAGATGGAAGGAGGTTTGTCAGTCTGTATCATCATCTTCATTGCAGGTTAGTCTTTGTCAGTCATGTGTCACGAGTCAGAATCATATCCAATTAGAGCTTGTATCTGGGAGAATTCAATCTGTGGTGAAGCTATCCATGGAATCTCAAACTCCTGTTTCAGTTCCTCAAACATTGGAATTGGCTTCAACAGCGAATTACAGATCAACACTGGAGAACAGCATTTAGTCTCCCAATGATCACGGGATCGTGACCATTTCCTTAAGAAAGAAGACGACTTCTTCTTACTGTGGCGTTTTTGAGTTTGTTTGTGGTAAGACCACATAGGAGATCTTTCCCAGTGAGGAGGCTTACCTGGTGGAGACAGGCACCACTTTAGGATTTCTTTTGATATTGTTGAATGATTTAAACCACAACACCTTGGAAGGTGAAAAGGTGAAATATGTTCTACTCTCTTTTATAGACATTGAGGAATTTGTCAGTTGAAACAGAAGAAGGTCAGAACTCATGTCATTAAGGCAGATACAATAAATTAATTGGTGCCAGCACACCACCAGACGACATCTTAAATCACATCCTGGGCAGAGCAAGCCATGACTAAAGTTGCCTCCTAACAGTGTTGGGGGTTTATTGATGGGCAAAAATCGTTACTGGATCAGAGCTTGTGCCTAGATATTATTCATAAGATGGAGAATCAGTATCAATCAGAAGCATTATTTGCATTTATCCTAGGTTGCAGAAGCTACTTTTACTGAAATCAAAGGTGTGTTTTTTTTTATATGATGCACCTAAATCTGAAATTAGTTTGGTGAGGTTATGTTTTTAAATTATTATTTTAACAGATTTTGAAAATTGTTACAGAAACTTAAGTCGGTCAGACAAGCCCATAAACTGTCCCTTGGCTGTGACAGCACTGAATAGGGAAATCTACACATTCATTAGCTTGCCTAAACAGCCAGGATGACCCAACTAAGTTGACACTTAGGCCATAATTACGAGTCCAGCGGTCCGAGGTCTGCCAGACTCAAAGGGGCATGGCGGGCCGACCACCCCATTACGAGTTGGGTTTTCAGACCGCCGCTGCCAACAGGGAACCGACATTCCCTGGAGGTGCTGTGGTGGTCAAAAGGCCAAAATATGCTTGGCGGGACCATCGTGCCTTTAAATGAGGCACCACCCTCAGACCTTCGAATCTCATGAACACGGTCGGTTGGTGATTAGCAGAAGTCTTTTTGGATGCTTTAGAAGTAGGGTGTGGATTACGATTGTAGCCTGTGGTTCATTCAACCCGTTCAACAGAAACCTCGTGTTCAGCATTATGTAGCAGCTTACCAGGACCACGCTAGCCATCGTTTTGGATAATTTCAGGCCCCTGATGAAGAGCTTGTAAAAGCGCGAAATGCATTGGGCTCAAGAGAAGATTCATCATCATTTTTGAATGCCTGTCATAAATGTTTATGGAATTTTTTTTTCAAATTTACTTTGTAATGTTCATATGAGAATTTCTTACCATCAATGCTGTTTATAATTTTGTGTAGTAAAACTTGATGATCATGTGTAGTTAAAGACTGTTGTTCATTTATTCATTTGTTGAAAACTGTTCAGTAAATAGTGGTGTTCATTTTATGAACCACATATAGTAACAGTGCATCGAGGTTAAGTGTGTCACACACCTAAGATAGGACTTTAATTCAGGCACTGTCAGGACAAACGTGCTACCTCAGCTGCACGCTTATGCTAATACTATAAATATTTAAGTTTAGATTCTAAAACTATTTCTGTAAAAGCACAGGAGTGCTCCTCTCACCACCTATACCACCTTCAGACCGCCACGCTGGAGTTCTGGACTTTTTGGTTCAGTCCAGAGGTGTCAGGGAACAACACCCGAAGACCCCGGAGTTCCACCTGCCTTGGTGCACAAATGAACAGAAACACGGGCTTCTCGATGGTGGCGTCAAAGACCAAAGGTTTATTACTGCAGGGACACAGAAGTCACAGATACTACACACGGGCAGAATCTAGGAGCCTGTTCGATTTGTACAAAGAGGGTTGCTCCTTATATACTGAATTTTCAGCTGGGGGCAAATTCTTTACATGTAATACATTCCCAAAACCTTTGTGTCTAAAACAATAAATATTTGGCGTTACACAGGAACCGTCGATAATATCTGAGGCCAAACATTATGAAGAGGGGTTCCCACTAGTTCATCACAATCCCTTGTCAATATTGCATTCAAGAGCCGGACCGCCTCATCATAAATTTCGTTACCTCCCCCTAATAAAGATTCAGAAAGAAAGGAACGGAGCCAGGTGTGGAAGATAGAAAAGTGGGATAAGGGATGTTTGTGGGTTGTAAATGGGCAAGGCTACCGGCTTCGGCCGCCTAATCATGATCGGGACAATGGACACGAGAACCAGTTTGGTAGGGCTGGCCTCGGGCAGAGGAGGCAGTCTTTGTCGAGTCATGCAGCTACAGCGTGTTCTGTTCCAAGGTGCACGTGTCACTTAAAGAGGTGAATCTCCAGCTAAGGCTACGTGTCCTTGATTAAAATGAAGTGATCAGAGGTTATTGCTTATGTGAGGGCAAGAAACACAAAATGGCTGCCATGATCTAAGATGGATGCCATGGGTAGATCAGAAATGTGTTTGTAACAGGAGTACTCTTGCTCGTAGCGTAGCGAAAACACCAGGATATGCTAAATGGATCATTTGCGGTTCGCTGATACCAATATTATGTATTTCCGACAATATTGAAAACACGGGTTCAAATCGTCACGGAACCTCAGACCCTCCTTTTGCCCTTACATAGGCAATTACTCAGTCTATGTCAGAGTCTAATTCTATGCTCATCAGGTCAGTGACATGCTGTTGTATCATCATCCTTTCTCGCGCCTTTTCTCCAAACGCCGGTGGTTTCCTAAAACAGGTTGCAGCACAAAGACTACACAGAGCAGGACCACACTGGATAATCAGGCAACATGAGAAGAGGAATACTAAGATGACACCAATGACCATTAGAACCTTCCATCCCCACGCTGAGATCAGAGTCCAAAACCACTCCATGAAGGACCAGTTTCCCTTGTCTACATGAATAGAGTCGGAAATCTTGTGTAGCTTCGAGATCGCCTCATAGACTGTTGGAGCATTATTAGGAATAAAGACACAGCAGCTCGATTGGATCATTCTGCATACCCCACCTCGATCTGCAAGTATCACGTCTAGAACCATACGGTTCTGCAACGTCATGAGTCTATCCGCCTGAAGCTCAGCTGTCAAATTGCTAAGGGCACCAGCAGTTTCCGTAATAGTAGATTCAACTACCCGTGTTAGCTGACGTATGTTTCTACTATTGGCCATAGGCCCCCAGAACGGAAGGAAGCCTTTGAAGAAGTCTCCAGCTTCCTGACCAGCAGTATCTTCCTTGCTGAAAACACCTCTCGCTACTCTGGTTTTGTGGTAGTCAGATGAAGCAGTATATGTTGGAGGCAACAATCGAGCAATATAACATGATCCTGAAAAGTCAGCAGGCAACCATGTATAAGCTCTGTCTCGACAGATGAAGTAGGTACCCCTAGCAGTAAGAAAGGCAGGGGAAGAGTTAGACGGAAACACGTAAGTCTCTACGCACTCACTCCTCCCTAGCTGAGCTCTCGGATTTCTCCCATTACCTTGCAAACAGACCTGACCTCGGTGAGGTACGACCCAGATTGGAGTTGAGCTTTTACGCTTGCTTTCTCCCAAACTAAGGCGATACTCTGAAGAATTCCAACTTAAATATACTCGCAATTCGTCTCTAGGGTAAGATGGAGTATTATTGACGTCCTTGATCATGTCAATAATTCCCTGGACTAAAGCTTTGTTGGCAGAGTTATATTTAGTGGAACGTGGTGGACGTGGAGGATAGGTTTCAAGGGCATAAGCAAAGATGGTTTGAAGGGCCTGAAATGATCCATTATAGCTGAAAGGCAAAACCAGATAGGGAATACCTTTATCCATAGTGTGGGGTATCAAGCCACACACCCAGCAGTCTGTAGTGTTAACTACCAGTTGGTGTTGGTGCAAGAGCTGTACAAAAGTGTTATTAATGAATTCTGAGCGTCGAGCTTGCTCATGTTCAGGAAACGAATGAAAAGAGTGTATAGAAGAAACAGTAGAAGTAGCAGGATCAAGGGGAGGTACTGTGGTTACTGGCATAAAAATCAAACTCATACCAAAGACGATTCCACCCACCAACGTTATCAAAACAATCAAAAATGTAATGGTACATTGTATCATAAAGCATTTGCTGTGAAGAATTCTGTAAAGTCTGTTTCTGCGAACATAAATCACATTCTCACGTTGCAGCTCAGGAAGCTCCATCTTCTACAATCCGCTCGCGACCACTGATGATGTGTACGTAGATGAAAATGCCTCTATCAGCCCTGGGAGTTCCCAGAACCAACAGAAAGATCGACCTTGTGTCAGACCCCCGCAGATTCAACTAGGCACACAGCCACGACCCTACGGCTACCCAGACGGCAAGGCAATTTTAAAAACAATAAAACAATAGCAAACTTCCTGGCTGAAGGCAAAAGTTCAAAATTTCAAAATATCACAATGGGCAGTTGCCTGCTTTATTTGTCCATATTACGAGATCGTAAATTGTATCTTTGCTTTGCAGGTACTGTTTGATCGGCAAATAGCGTATCACTGGTAGCTGTTGCAGTGTTCAGGTTCGCAGATGACAGAGTTTTTTCTGATGCAGGGGACAAATGTTCAAAGTTCAAAGGAGTCTTTTCAGGAGGAGAGTCAGATTTCGGAGTGTCGGTAATCAATTCGGCATCGCTGAAAGGGATGAACTTTGGCGTTTTTTCAAATTCGGAGGCACCAATTCCCTTCTTCACCCAGTCGTCGTAAGGAAGTGGCAAAGGTACACGTTTGACATGAGACGCATGTACCCAGTGCTTGCGACCAGCTACACGAACTGCGGTTCTCGTTGCAAGCAGGACCTGGAAGGGGCCTACAAACTTGGGTTGAAGGTTCTTTGTCCTCGCGAAGTTTCTGATCACGACTTGATCGCCGGGTTTCAGCTGATGCCCTGGACTCTCCGGAGGCTTTGGCAATGCATCGAAAACCTGTTGGTGAATAAGACTCAATTTAGCAGTCAAGTCGTAAAGGTAGTCGATCAACATAGGATATTCTAGAGAACAAAACTCTTTTGGCCTAGGCACACCCCACACATTTGCCGGGCGGCCAAAGACAATCTCATAGGGACTAAGCCCTACTCTAGAATGTACAGTTGCTCTCGTTGATAACAAAGCCAAGGGAAGTGCGTCTGGCCAGGATAAACCCGTGGATGCTTGTATTTTAGCTAGTTTTAGTTTGAGGGTGCCATTGTAACCCTCAACTAAACCAGCAGACTGGGGATGGTTCGCACTGTGGAACTTCTGTTTTATGCCCAGACCGGCACACACACTCTGCATAACTTTCCCTATAAACTCACTTCCGTTATCTGACCATACAATCCGTGGCATACCATATCTAGGGAAATATTCTTTGAGAAGAATTTTGGCAGTTGATAGAGCAGTATTGTCCTTTAGTGGGTATGCTTCGATCCATCTGGAAAAAGCACAGACTACCACCAGGACGTATTTCAAATTATTACAGCGATCCATGTGAATGAAGTCTAACTGAATCACTTCAAAGGGGCAGGAAGGAGGAGCGAAGTGACCAGCAGGAGTTGGAGTTCCCTTGCCAGGATTATGCATCAGGCATACCATACAATTTTTCACCACTCTCTCTGCACATTTACTGATCCCATCATTCTTCCAGACCGGAGCCAACATCTTACAGATTCCTTTAGAACTTATATGCGCTACTCCATGCGCCATTGTCACCACTGCAAGCACATACGCATTAGGCAACATCCAACGCTGTTGTTCTGACAAATCAATCCAACACCCACTCGAATCCAACTTGCCCGTACTTTCTCTCCATGCACGTTTTTCCTCCTCAGTTGCCTCTTTCTGAATCTCTTTCACACTCTCCATTGTATCCTCACACATTCCAGACTCAGCAATCCATCTTGCAGACGTAGCAACATACATTCTGCTCATCATGTCTCTAGCTGTCTTTTTAGCAGTTTCATCAGCAAAAGCATTCCCACGACCAACATCATCCGTGATTGCTTTATGAGCACTGCACTTTACAATCGCAACTTCAGTCGGCAAGGTTAGAGATTCCAACAGGTCGTTAACTAGCTGACCATGTTGAATCTTAGTCCCATGGGACGTAATGAAACCTCTTTCTTTCCACAAACGGCCAAAACTATGGGCCGCGCCAAATGCGTACTGACTATCTGTAAACACATTCACTCTCTTTCCCTTAGCTAAAACACATGCTCTTGTTAGAGCTATTAATTCTGCAGCTTGGGCAGAATTCTGACTCACTCTTGCAGTCTCCACAATAGTCTTCAAAGTCGTTACCGCATAAGCAGCAGTCACATCACCATTCTCCAATTTAAAACATGACCCATCCACATACAACGTGCCATCTGGATCTGACAATGGAGTGTCTTTTAAATCAATACGTCCTTTTGTCTCTTCCTCCGTTCTAAAACAACAATCATGGGGCTCGGAATCACTCGACTCTTGATTAGCCGGCAACAACGTTGCTGGATTCAATACATTACATCTTTTGATCTGAATATGACTCGCTAGTAATGTCAGCTCGTAACCAGATAATCTTGCACTGGTAAGGTGTTGTGTCTTAGTTCGATTCATGAGTGTGTCAACAGCATGAGGAACCATAACCACTAACATGTTGTTCATCACCAAACCAGCAGATTGTCGAATGGAAGCCGCAGCTGCCACTGTTGCTCTCAAACAACTAGGTAACGCTCTAGCTACCGGATCTAACGTTGATGAAAAATACGCACAAGGGCGTTGTTTATCACCAAATGTCTGTGTCAGAACACTCAACGAGCAACCTTCTCTCTCGTGAACGTAGAGCGTGAATGGCTTGCTATAATCGGGTGTACCTAATACAGGAGCTGAACATAGTGCATTTCGCAACTCAGAAAAACTCTCCTGACATTCATCAGACCATGGCACCGGACTCGGAACTTTTTTCCCAGTCAAAGCTACCAACGGTTTTGCTAAAAGAGAAAAATTTGGGATCCACTGCCTACAGTAAGAGGTAATACCTAAAAAGGCACGCACTTCTCTCTGTGTGCGAGGAACACTCATCTGCGTAATTGCTTTTATTCTTTCTGGGGTCAACTTCCTTCCCTCCTTTGACAAGAGATGACCTAAGTAGGTCACTTCTTGGCAGCAGTATTGCATTTTCGAAGGTGATACCTTATGATTCAAATTGGACAGATGATGCAATAACGAAATCGTAGCTGCTTTGCAAGTTTCCTTGTCATCGGCAGCCACTAGAAGATCATCTACATACTGTACTAGAGCAGAACCTGGAGGAAGGACAAAGGAATCTAACTGACTTTTTAATGCTTGACTGTAAATAGATGGGCTCTCACAATAGCCTTGTGGAGCGCGTTTAAATCTGAAACTTCGACCTCCTAGACAGAAGCCGAAAATATCCCTGCTTTCTTCGGCTATCGGAATGCTGAAAAAGGCATTCTTCAAGTCGATGACTGAAAACCAAGTAGCTGTAGCAGGAATCAATGTTAACAAGGCAGTAATGTCTGGAACCACAGGAAACTGCGGGACCACAATCTTATTAACTTCTCTGAGGTCGATGACAAACCTATACACTGGAGGCTTTGTAGGATCAGTTCGTTTCAAGATCGGTAATACAGGGCTGTTACAGACATTTCCTCTAGTTTCTTCAACCACACCTTTCTTAATCAAATCTTGTACAATCAATAGAAGTGCACGTTCACCTTCACTAGATATTTTATATTGAGGAATTCGTGGAAATTTTACATTTGCTTTCAAAGTGACTACATATGGTGGTATTTCTAAAAGGCCTACATCATTAGGACCAGTCGCCCAAAGAGAATCAGGGAGTGAACGCAGCTCTGGCGGGAGTGCATCCATTGACAAGTACATCGGAGAGGTGATTCTTTTGCCCAATGTAAGCTGTACTCCTTCCGGAGAACAGTACAATGTCGCATATAGTCGTTTTAACAAGTCTAAATCAAGCAGATTTTCATTACAACCTGTCGTCAAAATCAGGGGTGCTTTAAATTGACACGGTCCAACAGAAATAGACAAAGGACCAGATATGGGGTTGTAAACAGGGGCGCCTGAAAAACCTACAGAAACATTTGTTAAGCCGGACAAAGGTGCGCCAGGGAGTTTCGCATGAATGATAGAACTTTTTGCTGCACCAGTATCCAACAGAAACGGTTCGACTACACCTGATGTTGCTACTGCGACATAAGGCCCACTCTGATCCACTGGAACTGATACTACTCCCTCTCTCTGTCCATGGCTGTCCTAGTACCCATTTTGCTGAAATCCCTCATCCACTTCACAATAGTCTTCAACAAGATATTGTTGAGATCTATTTTGCTGAGCAGACTGTCCATTTCGTTGATCAAAGTGATTGGAAGGACGATCATTCGTCTGTGGAGGCATAACACCTCGCCCTCGACCTCTAGAATTTTGCACAAAACCACCACGACCTCTCTGAGCTGCTGCTGCATTATTTTGCGCTAAGATCGGACACTCATTCTTGTAGTGACCCTCTTTCTTACAGTACGCACACTGGTTCCACTGATATTGAGGCCTAGGTGAGCTATAATCTGTTCTTTGATATGAACCCTGTTGCGTATTAGTCTGATTCGTGCGAGGCGGATACGCCTGTTGCAAGAGAACTTTAGTCTTTAAGTCTTTCGTTTTCTTATCTGATTTTTCTTTCTCCTCTTTATCCCTATTTTCATAATACTGTGCAGTTGCAAGTATTTGCGCAGTTGTAGAGACAGCCCACGCACTCTCGGAATCCTTTAATTTATTGCATAACTCAGGTAACAAATTATGTACGAATTTATCGACAAACAGTCTCTGTCCTCCTTCTGTGCTCATATCCTGACCACTATGATCTACAAAAGTCTCTTCGAACCTTGTGAAAAAGTCGGAGACACTTTCATCTTTCTTTTGCCTGCATGCGGATAACTTGTCCCAATTAACACGCAATGCGGGCATCAGAGTCTTCATTAAGTCGATTATTCTACCTGGAAGATTAGCAATTAGGGGTTCGGGTTTTGCACCACCTATTTGCTGACCATCCGCTGCAATGATAGCTGCCCAATCACCACCTAGGGCAACTGGATGATTTTCTTTACGAATTTTAGCCCAAATTGGTTGCGGAACTACATTTCCAAATAACATGTCAATGTCCGCTAAGTTCATTATACAAGCCTCAACTGTCTGCGTTAGTTCTTTATAGTATCCAGCAGGGTTCTTACGCGGGTCTGGCAAGGCCTGCTTCACTGCTAGCACTTCGGCTCGTTTCCATGGAATGTGTATCCACACTCTTTGGAATTGGGCCGGAGCAGCTACAATACCATTGGCATTATCAGCTTGTACAGCTTCGCGCCAAATTGGAGGAACCTCCCTCATTGGATATTGGCGACTTAGTTTCGTTTTACTTTTCTCTAAATCTCTTGGTGAACGAAGTGATAGATCACTCCTATAACTTAAAATCAGTTCCATCGCTTCTTCTATATTTTGACCTACTATCATTCCTGCAGCAAACTCTTTCTGAACCTTAATTAAGTCTTCTAAATTCGATTCAACATCATCGTCTTCTATTTCCTCACGTAAAAGCGAGCACATCTCATCAAAGACATACCGTTGCGTTGGTTCCTTCCATTGCATAAATGTATCTAGCACATCTCTCGTACTGTATCTCCTACTCTTCGAAATCCATCTGAGAGCCGTGGAATCTAAAATTCCCCGTTCCTCAGTACTCGGAAGCTGACTACGTCTTTGAACAGAGTCAGAAGTAGGAGTCTTGATTAAAGTTTTATAGAAAGGAGACAGAATGCTAGAAACAGAATCAGTGATTCTTCGACGGACAGAAAGTGGAGTCAACACACTAGCAGACGCAGAGAACACAGTAGAGGTAGGAACAGATAGCGGAACAGTAGGAGTATCGAGGAAAATAGTTTGTGGAACAGTAGGTGTAAGTGACACAGATACGGGTATAGAAGTCGGCAACCCAGGAAGAGGAGGTGCCGTAGGAATATTCACATTGACCACAGGAGGTACAGGAGCTTGATTCTGAGGAGCAGGAGCAGGAATACCGGGTTGTCCAGCAACCGGCAATTGAACATTCGGTACAAGTGGAGCCGTAGCACCTTGTGCATACGGTGGAGGTGACCGTAACAGATAAGACAACAGAGGATCGTTTTCGGGGTCCTCCAGTATCTTAGCTGTTTTCGATGGCAAGGCAGGGTAGCACTTGTCAATCGCTAAATTATGCTCTCTAATGGCCACCTCTATGGCCTTCTCAGACTCGTTAACTTGCAGCTGTTTAGCCGCTTGCTCTAGAGTCAACTCTTCTTGCTCTTTCTGTTCCTTCTTTAATCTTTTAATCTCTCTTTGTTTAGATTCTTTTCGCCAGTAACGGAAAGAATCAAACATTGCCGGCCGGGCTTTCTTCCTAAACAATTTCGCTTCTAAATTATCAAGGATTTCGGGTTCAAAACTACCATGCAGTGGCCAACTAAGGACACCATCCTTTTTCGTATATCGGACCCACACCTCATTATAAGATATAGGACCCATACCATGTTTACAGTACAAGTCATATAGGGGAGTCCCAATCGGAGGAACCAGACATGAGTCCTCCAATCGTGAGTCACTGTTGCAACCAAAACAAGACAACATACAATTTCTCCGACTTACCATTTTGCAATCCGGAACACAGAACAAACAAAACACGAAACAGATATGTGCACCTGAACCAAGAACTTAGGCCTACCAAAAACGAACTGATGTATCGATACCCTAACTAAACCAAATAGATTATCGTAACCAGAACAACCAGTGATAATCTTACGAAACCAAACCAAACCAAGAACCAAAAAGGATTTTAACAACCCTCACGAAGTAACCAACTAGCAACCACTAAATACTTAACTGAGGCACTGAAGACGTCACCAAGGAGAAACCCGTCACGTTTCGCTGTACTAAGGACTGCACCTCGGGTCCAAGACAGGGCGACGGTCAAGGCAACGGCCCACTGCAGCCGTCCTGAACGGGAACCCTCGTGGAAGAGAACTTCGGGCCACTTTTGCGATATGCCGGGATCGATGAAGTGGGGCGCCTCCCTCAGGAATCTTCACACGAAGCTTCTCGAACTCTTCAGGCTTTTGGACCGGTACCGAATGACGTCGGGCCCCACGTTGGGCGCCAATTGGAGTTCTGGACTTTTTGGTTCCGTCCAGAGGTGTCAGGGAACAACACCCGAAGACCCCGGAGTTCCACCTGCCTTGGTGCACAAATGAACAGAAACACGGGCTTCTCGATGGTGGCGTCAAAGACCAAAGGTTTATTACTGCAGGGACACAGAAGTCACAGATACTACACACGGGCAGAATCTAGGAGCCTGTTCGATTTGTACAAAGAGGGTTGCTCCTTATATACTGAATTTTAAGCTGGGGGCAAATTCTTTACATGTAATACAATCCCAAAACCTTTGTGTCTAAAACAATAAATATTTGGCGTTACACAGGAACCGTCGATAATATCTGAGGCCAAACATTACGAAGAGGGGTTCCCACTAGTTCATCACAATCCCTTGTCAATATTGCATTCAAGAGCCGGACCGCCTCATCGTAAATTTCGTTACCTCCCCCTAATAAAGATTCAGAAAGAAAGGAACGGAGCCAGGTGTGGAAGATAGAAAAGTGGGATAAGGATGTTTGTGGGTTGTAAATGGGCAAGGCTACCGGCTTCGGCCGCCTAATCATGATCGGGACAATGGACACGAGAACCAGTTTGGTAGGGCTGGCCTCGGGCAGAGGAGGCAGTCTTTGTCGAGTCATGCAGCTACAGCGTGTTCTGTTCCAAGGTACACGTGTCACTTAAAGAGGTGAATCTCCGGCTAAGGCTACGTGTCCTTGATTAAAATGAAGTCATCAGAGGTTATTGCTTATGTGAGGGCAAGAAACACAAAATGGCTGCCATGATCTAAGATAGATGCCATGGGTAGATCAGAAATGTGTTTGTAACAGGAGTACTCTTGCTCGTAGCATAGCGAAAACACCAGGATATGCTAAATGGATCATTTGCGGTTCGCTGATACCAATATTATGTATTTCCGACAATATTGAAAACACGGGTTCAAATCGTCACGGAACCTCAACGCCACCTGCCTGTCAGACCACTTTAACGTCATAATCTGGCAGGCGGTTTTTTTAGAGTCTCGGTGGTGCGGGGGCAGTGGCATACCGCCTGCCCCAACACCACCGAAACTCATAATAGAACCCTTAGACTACTAGCTTCCAGCACTGCTAGGGAGTACATCCCCCTCTCTGGTTGGCACATTACTACTGTCGTTTGATGTGGCCAGAAAAGGGAGCCAAGTGGGGGATGGGCTGTGTACAAGGTCTGGATATAGGCAATCTCCTTGGCTTCATTTTTGATGATCAAGGACAAAGGCCAAGAGCAATAGGTTTTGCTGGGCCCCTCTCCTAGCAACCTGACTTTGCCTTTAAAGCGCATACACCTTGACCTGCTGAAATCTGCTAATGGTCAGCCCTGGACACTACTGAGCCTGCATCTCACTCCTATATTGCATCTAAGTTAGTGGGAAGTCCATGTAGTGAAACCTATGAGACTGTGTGGTGGACTTTATTTAAAACCCGGCACCTGGAGAAAGGTCTGACTGGCATGGAAGTGTTCCTAGCAGCAAGCCGTTCGCTGTCCTCTCATCAGTAACACGAGCTAAAATCACCCAGGGCCGTGCCGTCTCTGCTCTGCCAAGGTTGAAATCTATCGCTGCAGCTGAAGGAATTCTCCCCTGGATTTTTGAGCGCCTGCATCCTGAAATAAATGGCTGCTTCGAGAAGCATTTCTCACATCTGACAAGTCGATTGATTCCTCCAGAGTGAGAACGCTTCCCTCTACCTTTCGGCTTTCATCTTGTCACCCTGGCTGATTATGACCCAAATAATGTTTTTTCTTTCCATTTGTTGAGGCCCTGACAAGGACAGTGTGTTCCATTAACCTACCCCCTCCATACCCCAACCCTTTTACCCCTCTGCTAGTGACGCCTTAGGCTAGTAGTTTTGCTACAATAGACCCGGAGCGAACTTCAGGCAGTGCCCTGGCTCCTTCTGTGTGCCTCAGAGGAAGGAGGCTGTTTGTCCGACCGCTGAGCCTACAGCAGTGAGACACAAGGAGCTTCTGGCCTGAAACAACACTGCCCTCGACAGGGCCCCGCCCCTCTCAGATAACTGTACTGGCCCACATCGTCCTAGGTTATCTGCAAGACGAGCTGCATTGCTTACAGAGCACTACATGCGTGAACATCTTACAAATTTCAGGCGGATGCAAGATGTTGGCACTTAATTTTATTAGTTTGTGGGTGTTCAAAGAAGTCAAATTGTAAAGGATGTAACCATCCACCAGCTAATGTTCCATAAAGCACCTATACCTCACTGAATAATGATGAAATATCATCAAAGCCCATTTAATGAACATTTTACTTGACCTTCATCCGATGCCTTAGTCCTTTCTGCCACAGTCAACACAATAAGAGGAATCCTGCTTCCCTGAGTCCGACCTCCAATGCTCACCCGAGCGCTATGCACACATGAGCACTATTCAATCACACACATAATCACCTCTTGACTCTGGTACCTGTACACTTTCTTCACCAAATCGCCAACCCCACCATTGTTGCTTCTCAGTTCACTCTCCTCCACTACTACATGGACCACTTTGTGAAAATTCCAACAAATACCATCACTAAGCTCAACCAGCCATCTCCCTGCCCTCGCAATTTGCTGAGATTCCAAGAAATTGGAACAATTCTTCTTCACTCTACACGATAAGCTGACTCTATCCATCTGCTTTGATGTCATCAACCAATCGAGTGCCTGCACCTTCTCTTCCATCCCTTTCTTTTCCACCTTCTACTCCCCTCCACTGTATCACACCGATGTATTAATTTTTTCCTTAAGTTTTGCAAACACCTTTCACCCACTCCTCTCAACCTCATTGCCACGAATAAATCCCAGGCAGATGAGATTAGTGATGCAGTATTTTGTTTGTTTGTGGGTCTACAAAGAAGAACTGAAGAGGATGGAACAGACCGTCAAATTACAAAATGCAACACATCAACAGACTCTATGATACAGTATCAATCCATAGTAGCAATAAAATAAATCAAAGTCCAGTAAAGAGGCATGCATTACACTAGGAATAGAATACAAGAACCCCTCTTACCTGAACTCAAGACCAGAATCGCGGGGCATATTACCAAGCAATAGCGATAATTATCGCTATTGCTTGGTTAGAGACAAAGGGGCATATTATCAAGGGGGTTTATCTCCGCCTTTTTGGCTTTAAAAGCCAAGAAAGCGGAGATAAAATTATCTCCCTATTACCTAGCTGTCGCTAACACCAGTTAGTGACAGCTAGTAGGAGATAGCACCCATCTTGGGCCCCACTTTGCTTGTCAGTGATATTTATCACTAATGACATGCAAAGTGGGCGTGCCAAGATGTTAGCGCCTGGAAACAGTCGCTAACATCGCTATCTCCTATTACCAACTTTTGGAGATATTTGCACTAAGAGCGAATATCTCCAAAAGCTAACACCTGCCCTGAGCAGTTCTAAGCCATGTTATCCAATGGGAGGTGGATAACATGGCTAAGAGCATTAGCTCGCTAATGCATGAATATCGCTGACTTTTAAGCGATATTCATGCATTGCGGCCGATTTTTATCGCATTTGCGATAAACCTTGGTAATACCAAGGTTTATCTGCGATAAAAATCGCCGCAGCTTGGCGATAATTTTTTCACGCTAACCAAGCAATAGCGATAATTATTGCTATTGCTTGGTAATATGCCCCAAAATTTTACAGCTGAGCTGCGGCGATTTTTATCGCAGATAAACCTTGGTATTACCAAGGTTTATCGCAAATGCGATAAAGATCAGCCGCAATGCATGAATATCACTGAAAAGTCTGCGATATTCATGCATTACAGAGCTAATGCTCTTAGCCATGTTATCCACCTCCCATTGGATAACATGGATAAGAACTGCTCAGGGCAGGTGTTAGCTTTTGGAGACATTCACGATTAGCGCGAATATCTCCAAAAGTTGGTAATAGGAGATAGCGATGTTAGCGACTGTTTCCAGTCGCTAACATCTTGGCACGCCCACTTTGCATGTCATTAGTGATAAATATCACTGACATGCAAAGTGGGGCCCAAGATGGTCGCTATCTCCTACTAGCTGTCGCTAACTGGTGTTAGCGACAGCTAGGTAATAGGGAGATAATTTTATCTCCGCTTTCTTGCGGAGATAAACTGCCTTGGTAATATGCCCCCTAGTGTGGTACCAACAACTCCCAGAACAACAACCCTGCAACGAAAGTCCAGCCCAGATTTCTCCAATAACCTTGTCCACATTCAAAACACAATGCTTCTCTTCTTAACAGACCTGGATATCTCCCCACTGATCACCCTTCCTCACTCCCAAACTGTTAGAATACTTTCACTTATGAACCACCTAATATTAAGTTATCTTCTAGCGTCTACCCCCTGCCCTCCACAACGACCCGCCCAAGTTCGTTCAGTGATCCATTGCTTTGTATTCAATACATGAATAAGCTACCAAGGAGCTAAGCGAATAATTTCTATGTCTTAAAATGGGCACTCACTTTTTCAAAGGCAAATGTGTTGTTCATTCATTAAGATCATTATTTTCAGTCCTTGTCTGTCGTGTCTCCAGACACAGGAAATCACGCTGGACATGATGGTGTTTGAGAGGTATGCCTTTATTCTTGTTGCTTACAGCATGCAGAGATCACGACCTCTTACCGAGAGAGAGAGAGAGAGAGAGAGAGAGAGAGAGATAGATAGATAGATAGATAGATAGATAGATAGATAGATAGAGATATATATATCTTACTTTGCACAAATAATTAGTATTACTAATTTTTTATTGCATCTGTTCTGACATTCATTTTTAATGATGCACTTTGCACTTTTCTACGCATTTTTGCACTATTAATATGTCGTGTATGCGAGGGCTTTGATTACCAATGGTTGGTATTACATTTATAGGAATTTTATGCAATTTATGTTTTTTGTACTATTTTTCTATATATCACATGTTTTAATATTGTCACAATAATGTGTGGATTTTAACCAGAAATTTAATTCCATTTCCGATTGTTTTGAAATTGAAATGTTTGGAAAACAGACTACTCCATGCAGTACTTGTAGTTTGTCCTCTCTTTCTATTATCACGTGGTGTATGACAAAAAAACGAAAAAAATGCACTTTTCACTGTCAAGCATTTGGTATTTAAACGCAAGCATTTCCAACTCTGATTGTCTGTGAGCAAGGGCGGATGCCCGAAACGCGTCAGATTGCTTGGTTCAGCTTTTAATAAAATCTGTGCTTGAAGTAAGTTACTGGATCTGCGTGATTTCCTGGGTCGCTGCGGTCGGAGCCTGGGAAGTTACACTTGCTTGATATATATATATATATATATATATATATATATATATATATATATATATATATATATATATATATATATATATATATATATATATATTCTCTTGCTTCTGCCTTTCTGACATGCGAAAGGTGCTCGGTGACGTGACACTGGCCAAACTGCCACTTTTGCCATCCATTCTTTTGCTTTTGTCATCGTCAACTTGCCTCCGGGAAACTCATTGCCATATTTCTTCACTTGTCCTTGCTTAACCATCGCGGTGCCTCCTTTATTTCTTTTCCATTTTGTTGCATGTCTTCCTTTATTTTCATGGGCCTTTGTTGTTGCGTTCGCTATTTGATCTCTTACAGCAATGTCTCCTTGTTCCATTCTCTCTATCCTTTTTGTGTGTTAGTCTCATTTTTCTTGATTCCCTCATCACCGTTCCATTTTCGCGTACTTGTGCCACCACTTGTCTTCAGTGATCTTTTCCTTGTTGGTGTTGTGTCAAAATCGCTTTCAGTTCCACTTCGTTTCCATCTGGATGTAGCTCTCTGTGTAGCCTTTGGTCAGCATGTGCTGGGTCGTCTTCGCCGTCCTAGCAAGTCTGAATTCCCTCAGTGGGATGTTTGTGGCAGCATCATCTTTTTCCAGTTCTTTGGTTACGCTGTGATCTGTCTTCCATGTGTTCCCTTCCTCTGACATGTTGTAGGTCATGGCCATGAGACCCATCATTTGCGTTGTGGTGTTGCTCAGCAGGCACGGTGCTGGGACGTCACCTTGCAGCACATGAATGTCCTCTTTGATCTTTTTGTCCTTATATGCTATCTCTTCTGTGAATTTTCTAATGTTAATCACTGGTTTCTTTGACCCCCAAGTGAACACTTCTAATCGGGACGGCCTCAGTGCCGGCTTTGTCTTCATCTTTCCGTATTCCGATATGCACATAATGGTGCGTGTTGTGCCGCTGTATAGGAAGAATTTTGTTTTGTGTGATCCTACTCCTATAGTCACATAATCTGCCTTCTTCATTTTGCTTCTGTCTGCCAGGCACGTTCCCTTTTCATTTTCTTCAGTTAATTTAGTGTTGACGCGTTCAGATGATTCTATGTGGACGTCCGACATGTAATATAGTTGTTCTGTTTTTTCTTCTTCTTCCTCTTCACCTGATTCTATTGATGAGCTTCTCCTTTCCGTTTCGATATGTCTGACATGCCGATACTTGTGGTCTCCCTGTTCTTCCCCTGTCGTTCCTGAATTGTGTTCCTTGACATACGCTGGCGTAGTGATTCCTCCCGTTGCATCTTCTGCATGTTTGCCGAAATGCTGGACATGGGCATTGATGTGGAAATTCCATTCCACACCTGTAGCAAGTTCCTTCAGGTTGTTTCCTCACTGTCTGTTCATTCCTGTCTTTTCTCCAGACACCTGTGCGATAATTGTTTGTCATGTGATGTGCTTGTTCCACTCCTACGTCCTTTCCTCGCTCCATTTCCTTTGCATGTGTTGTTGCTTTCGCCTCCGCTCTTGCTAGTGCCAGGATGTTCTCTAGTGACGTCGGTTCTTTTAAGATTCTTGCACGGAACCCCGTGTCACGGCAGCCTTCTAATATTCGCAACCTTATTGCTTGTTCATTGTAAAATTTGTCAAATTCACAATGCGGCACAAGTTTTCTCTGTCTTGTTGCAAAGTCATCTAGTGTTTCATCTATTCGTTGAGACGCAATTGCGACAGTGTATCATTCAAAATCAATATTTCGTTGCGGGTCAAATTTGGTTGTTAAACATTTCTTTAGTTTCTCATAGTTGGTTGTTTCCTCAGTTGGTAGAGTCGCTAGAAGGTCTTCAATCTCATTGCCTGCAAGACTTAGCAATAAACCCAATTTCTTTCCTTCTGTCACATCGGTTGCGTCCATGTATCTTTCTAGACGTCTGATCCACTTTTCCCACCTGATTCCCACTTGTGGCTCCGATAAGTCGAATGGTGGTGGTCTTCTGTATTGTACACTTAGTCTTTCTGGCTTAGGGTCTGCCATCTTTATCTTCTTGCGTTCTCCTCGACCCTCTTTTGTTATTTCTTCTGTTGTCTGTCCTTTGTCTTTTGTTCTTTACTGCTTGTGTTTTATTAGCGCTCAATTCTCTTAGTTCGATTCTCTTGTTTGTCCTTGTTTTCTTTTCTGTCCTTTTATTTCTTGACTTTTCTCTTGTTTGCTGCTCTTTGTCTTCACTTGTTTTTTTGTTACTGCTTCTTTTGTTTTATCCTTGTCACCCTTTGTTCTTCCTTTATTATCTTCTTTGTTTGTGCTTTGTTCACTTGTATCTTCTTTACATGATCTTTGAGTCTTTTATTCCTTTATTTGCACCTGTTCATTGTGCTGTCACCTTCTTTTCTTGTCTTTGCTCTATTGCTGCTTGTTCATTCCTTATTTTCTTACTTTTGCCTATTTTTGCCTTTACTTATGCTTGTTTGCTTCTTTTTCTTTAGTTTCCTTGTGTCTTTTCTTTCCAGTGTCTTTTTCCTTTTATTTGCCTGTTTTTTTCTTGAAATATTCTTCTTATGTCCACTGTTGCTACTTATTTGTCCTTATTTGTGCCTTTTTCTCTTTAATCGGCACTTCTTTATCCTTTTTCCCCTTTGCCTGACTCCAAAATGGCCGCTGTGCTGTTCCTCGTTCCTTATTGGTCACTTTGCCTGACCTCAAGATGGCCGCCGATATTCTCACAGGATTTCGCAGCCAATAGGGACGCTGCCTTACTTCAAAATGGCCGCCTCTCTATTCTTCGCTCTGATTGGCTCTCGCGCCTGATCTCAAAATGGCCACCGAGACTCTTGCGAGAGCTCGCGCCTATTCTTCAAACTTCGCGCTTGTAAAGCGTCTTACCGGCACTCGTCGATTTCGTTTGCAGCGATCGGGGTGGGCTCCCACGTCGCTGTTCTTCTCTTTGGGGCAATTCTTCTTTGGTTATCCTTTGTGGGCAGGATGTGATCCAGGGTGGGCTCCTGGTTTAAAATCGCCAATATTTCTCGTCGATCGTCGATGGCCACACACGATGAGATCATCCCACCTTCGTCACCAGATGTCGTGTCTCCAGACCCAGGAAATCACGCAGGACACAATGGTGTTTGAGAGGTATGCCTTTATTCCCGTTGCTTACAGCATGCACAGATCACAACCTCTTACCTCGAGGTCCAGCAGCAGAATGTCCTTCTCCCCGCCCCTTGACCGGATGTGGTGTCCGGTGTCCCCTCATCTCTGTATTGTCCCAGGGTCCTAGTGCCCTTGTCCTGGGCACGATACTGTCCTCCTCAGAAGTCGCCTCCAGATTCACCCTGAAGATACTTTTGTAACTTCCAGTGGAATATTGAGAGTGCAGCAGCTAAAGCAGGTCTGCGGAAAGCATTCTCTAGCTGAAAGTACTGCTCAAAGCTGCAGCTCTTACAGAAGGCATATAACTTTCAAGAAAGATGGCTTGAGAGGGGGTGCTTACAGTGCTTGTAATTTTACGTGCTGGTATAAATACTCATGTGTGAACTTCCTCTGATGTTACTTCCTATCCAGGTTGTTCAGAAAGTGGAGGCCAGCCTAATCCAGAAAAGTGCTTACTAAAAATGATGAAATGAAATACACTTTTGGTTGGAAATGCAGCGAAGTTGGTAATTGATTTTCATGAAATATCGAGTTTATTCTTAGAGAAAGTGAACAAAACCTTTCGAGCCTCATTTACAGATTTTTGACGCAGGACAGCACAGCAGACCTTCCTGCTGGGCTGTCGTGCGTCAAAAGAAAAGGGCAAGAATGTGCTGTATCTACATGCTAGAGCACATTCCTGCACTTCTTCCTTGCACCGGTGCACTAATACAGCCGTGTGCCAATGCAGACACTCTTACGTCATGTTGCAAGGGAGCCTGCGTTGCCAGGATGATTGTTTTGTGCAGAAAAGGGCACCTTCCTGCACAAAACAATAATTGATTGCATTTTCCTCTCTCTATGCATGCTGCACATTGCAGCAATCATATACCTAGGAAACAAAAAAAGAGAAATAAAAGTAATTCTCCTCGTTGTGCCATTTCTACGCCTCCTGTAGAATCTGATGCCTTCCCAGGTTTACAATTCCTTGTAAATCTGGGAATGCTTCAGATTTTATGGGTGTTGCGTGGGAACACCCACAGCAACACCAATGGAACACCCCTTTCACATGGTGTTCTCTGTAAAAGGAGCACATATTTACAAAGCCACATAAAGTGGCTTTGCATGGCCTTGTAAATATGCTGCGGCACATTGCGCCACCCGAGCATCAAAAAGGTGAAGGTCTGGCGGCACAAAAGTGCCGCTGAGGCCTCATAAATGAAGCCCTTTATTTCTTAGAAATGATATTTGCTGGCTTGTGGTTTTCATTAGCTGTAAACACTTGAGCCAAAGGAAAGGTTGAGTCTGCATCATGCATCTTGGAGACATTTGGCTGCATCAGTAAATTGAATTGATCACTGGAGGTTTTAATTTAAGGCAGATCTCTGCCACAGTTTTGGCCAGACTGGCTTTTTACATGGTTGAAGAGGTGGAACATTGCTATTTGACCAATACAGACAGGGAGAAATGGTTGTTTTTTCCATAGGAATTCTAGAGGCAATTGTTTCTTAGCAGTGTTTGTAGACATCTCTAAGGTAAACAGAACAGAACACAATAACATTTACAATGCAAAATAAGATACAAATTATAACATAATAGGGCACAATAGAGAAACATAGAATGTGCACAGGGCAAAGCAACCACAGTATAACACAACAAGTCACATTGCAATAATGTAGCACAAAAACAAGCATACCACACGCACAAAGATTCTTGTCACTCATTGCCACCTCCAGAAATCCTGCTTACATAAAAAGCAGAAATAGCTGTTTGCATCAAGCATGAACTTGCTAATCATCAAGGACACGAAATAGCACCTGCAAATGTTTTGTTGCGTGGCCTTGGAACTGAAGAAACGACTGTGCCTGCAGCATGCAGACTGGGAATCCTGGCCAGAAGACAAACAGGGACCTGAAACACAGAGCCTTGAAAGACTGCAGCTGATGAAAAGAGCATACAGACCGGAAGCACTGTGAGTGAGCATGCAGAGAGGCTTCATCGACCAGCACCACTCATCTTTTGCGGGCAAAACATTAAAATCACAAATAACATATTCAGCCTAGAATGTAGGGCCTTTTAAATCTTAATTTTAGGCGCACCATAACTTTATAACGAGTATTCAAGTAACCAGATAGAAACGCTGCTGTTATGTTGTATGTTTCTTTAAGTCCACGAGTCATAATGTTGAATGGTATGATGTGTTGATTCTATGTGGGACATTCATTCTATGTTTAGCTGTTGAGATTGAAGACATCGCTTCCCTGGCTCCCACCTGTTATTTACCTATCTTTTCTGCACATAAATATATATCTTGGCTACACCTTGGGTCTGGAATACTTCACTACAAATTGGCGACGAGGGAAACTGGAGTTCTACACCTATTTCTATGGATGGATACTAAATAACTGTGCATTACGAAGAAAATATATTTTTTTAATGAAAAACGGACCGGCAAAGAATTGACGGTGTGAGTTACACTACGTTTTATATATATCGCTGTTGTCCTGACTACGCTGTGTTTTACTGTCTTGTTGTGCCGGGTTACCTGCATTTTTCAACCCGTGTACATCGTTCGGTCTGCATGCGCCAACAAGCTTGAAGAAGACTACGCTCGTCACTATGCATGTGCGACTGTGATTGAAAGCGCATCACAACGCAGGCACGGAAACTGACGTCGGACGCAGGTCACGCAGCGTGACCCCGACGTGGCGGCCATTTTGGAGATTATTATTTACTTTTTTACGAAGGATTTCGATATTGGGACAGAAAGATTTTAACAGCGTGTAAAATTTCACAGCGGGAAGGAAACTAATATTTACATCATACACTAAGTACATTCCGGTCAAGAATTAAGGTGAAGTAAATAAAGGATAATTATTTTTGATTTGATTATTACAACAGGTGAGGAAGTCGGGAGAAGGTTGTTTTTATTGAATTTGTATATCATATGTGCTTTATAGTGCATGGAAGAAGGTGACTGCATTGTAAGCACTGCTGATAAGGACAGAGACATGACACAACAGAATTTTTCGATTAGTCCTCCTGAACCATTTTGGGTTAAAGGTACTCAACCCAATATTAAGTGGATAGAGTGGAAAGAATATTTCATTAATTATTTAGAAGCTGTTGATGAAACAAAGAAAATGAAACCTGAACAGAAAAAGAGAATTTTGCTACATTCATTAGGACCTATTGGGTTAAAAACCTTTTCTAGGATGAGTAGGTCTGATGATCCCAATTTAGACGAGTTTGAGAACACTATCAAAAATATGGATAAATATTTTGCACCCAAAGTGTGTATTGGGGTCATAAGACACAAATTCTTTCAAAGGAAACAAACTAAAGAAGAAACTGTGGATGAGTGGATGGATGACCTAAAAAAACCTGCCATTGATTGTAAATTTGACAATTTACATGATGACCTAATACGTGATCAACTAGTGATGCACAACAACAAATCTGCCCTACAAAATCGTCTTTGGGTTAATGGAGATGCACCTCTAGATGACGTGGTAGCCATCATGAGGAAGTCTGAAATGTCTGGGAGGTGCGCTACGGTCGTGAAAGAAACTGAAAAAGACTTGTCCAAGACTTCTGGAACTATTTGTAAAATTCAGGGTCCTAGTAAAAATTTTCGCCAACAGCAACAACAAGGGAAATGGACTAACCAACCTACGAGGGTACAGAATAGGAGCATAGAGGAGAGAAGATGCTACAGATGTGATAGCAAAGAGCATCTAGCTTTTAGTAGACTCTGTCCAGCGTTAAAAAAAATGGTGGCATATGTGGACTTTTAGGTCACTTTAGTAAAATGTGTCGCAGACGTAGTAATGTGAAGTACGTGTATGAGGAAGATGTAGAGAGTATGGATGAAGTAGAAACTGAGGATGAATGTTGTGTTAAGAATGTTCGAGGGAACTATGTGATTAACATTTCAGAGGATTCCTTAAAAGGTAAACCAATTTGTGAAATATCTCTTGGTGGAGTGATTGTAAGTGTCTACGCAGACTCCTGTTCACCATACACAATTGTGAACGAAGAGTTTTGGAGGGAGAAATTTGTGAACAAGATTGGTGAGCAATTGAATACACCTGATGTTTGCCCAATCAGTTATACAGGAGATAGAATTGGTATGATTGGTTTTAGATGGCTTACCTTTTTGTTTAAAGGCAGGTCTACAAGAGGAAAGTTGTATGTGGCAAAAGTAGGACCATCAGTTTTGGGGTGGTTTGACCAGAAAAAATTGCACATTATTTTGGACCCAAATTCAAAAGATAAAGTACTGATTTTGGATGACTGCAGTAAGATGGGGGAAGTATTATCAGAAAGCTTTCCTAAGGTATTTAGCAATGAACTTGGTGTTCTAAAGGGGTTCGAACATAGAATTATTTTAAAGGCTGATGCACAACCTAAGGTTCACAAGGTGAGACTCATACCTATATTGATAAGGGAAGAAGTTAAGAAGGAGATTCAAGGATTGCTTGCTAAAGGTATTATAGAGGAAATTGAGACGTCTGAATGGATTTCTCTGATTGTGGTTGCCCGGAAACCCAATGGAAAAATCCATTTGTGCATTGATTTGCGCCACTTGAACAATAACATCGTGGTTGAGAAATTTCCCCTTCCCAAAATCAACGAAATGGTATCTTCCCTTAAGGGTGCAACGTGGTTCTCCGCGGTTGATCTCTCCGCCGCTTACCACCAGGTTATGTTAGATCCCGATTCTAAGAATCTTACGGCATTTATAACGCCATTTGGTTGCTACCAATTCAGGCATATGCCTTTTGGGTTGGCCTCAGCCGCCGCTGTTTTCCAGCGGCTGATGCATAAGCTGTTCGGAGACATGGACAGTATCTCCTTTTTTCAGGATGACATTCTGGTTGCGGCAAAAGACAAAGTGGGTCATGATTCTAAATTAAAACAAGTTTTGGAAACCCTACAGTCAGCAGGCCTGACTGTGGAGTTATCCAAGTGCAAATTCAGCCAGAGGAGTGTTTCATATTTGGGACACATTATAAGCGAAGAAGGTGTCAAACCCAAACCTGCATTAGTAGAGAATATTGTAAAATTTCCTGCACCTGTTTCAAAAGATGAAGTAAGAGCGTTTATCGGCATGGCTGAGTATTGTGCCAAGTTTATAAAAAAATTTGCTGCAAAAGTTTTCAACATACGTGCACTTTTGAAAAAGAACACTAAGTTTATGTGGAATGATTTGTGTGAGGATGAGTTTAAATTGGTTAAGCTCGAGTTGCAAAAAGTGAATGCACTTGCCAGTTTTGACCCAAATATTGACTGCCTTTTAACCACTGATGCAAGCGATAAAGACCTGGGTGCTGTGTTATCACAATGTGATTTGGATAGTAAAGAAAAAATAATCTTGTTTGCATCTAGGGCTCTTTCCCCTGCTGAGAGTAGGTACCCTATCATTGAGAGGGAAGCCCTTGCGTGTGCGTGGGCTTTAGAACATTTTTGAGCATTTGTTTGGGGCAAGCCTGTGATCATTCGTACTGATCATAAACCATTGATCCGTATCTTGTCATGTGAGGGTATGTCTGGTGCGTCGGCAAGGTTAGCCAGACTATCTATGAGGATGAAGGAGTACATTTATAAAATGGTCTATCTACCTGGAAGAGATAATCGTGTTGCTGATTGCTTATCTAGACTTCCACCTCCTCTAGAGGAATGCGATGATGATCCTTGGAGTGAATACTGTGTAGCATTGGTACACGATTGTGGTGAACCTGCCATAAATAAGATTGAATGGTTGGCTGAACAGGAAAAGGATGTTGTTTTGAAAAATGTTTAGAGTACATTTGCAAAGGTTGGCCCAAGAAGAGAGATATTCCTGGGTTGGATGCCTTTTGGCAGATCCGCATGGAGTTGTCCTCTGAGAATGGTATGCTTTTTAGGGATGATAGAATCGTTGCACATGTGTCCTTGAGAAGGAAAATTTTACAACTTTGTCATGAAGGGAATTTTGGAATTATGAGAACCAAGTCTGTTGTTAAGGGGATGTGTTGGTGGCCAGGTTTTGACAGCGCAATAGAGGAGTTTGTAAGGAAATGTGAGGTCTGCATGTCCGCTGATAAGACACTTAGGACCTTTAAGCCTAAAATGAGTGATGGTTTAATACCGGACTTTCCTTGGGACACCATTGCTATTGATATTATTGGACCCATTGGAGACTCCAAAGAATATGGGTTGGTTGCTATTGACCTTTTCTCCAAGTGGCCAGCTGTCAAGTTTGTTGAGAGAGTTGACACTCAGACTGTGCTAAAATTCTTAGATAAAATGTTTATCGTGGAGGGTTTACCTGTTTGTGTGCTGTCTGACAATGGTGTCCAATTTACGTCCAGGCAGGCTAAGGAATATTTTGACAAATGTGGTATTAAACATAAGACCACAGCATTGTACAACCCCAGTGGGAACGGCACTGTTGAAAGGTTCAACAGAGTGATCAAAGGCGTTATTCAGGCCTCTGTGCATAGTAAACTAGATTGGAAGGTGCAAGTACAGAAGGCAGTTTGGTCATATAGAGTTACTGTGCAAAACAGCACTGGCATGTCCCCGTTCACCATGATGAGAGGCAGAACAGCGAGGTGTAAGTTTAACCCTGGGTGGCTTTTTGATGGGAAAATAGCAAGTTGGTCTCCTGTTGATGTTAAGGATAAATTGGTGTCTACTCATGATAGAAGCAAGGAGTTTTATGATTGTCATCATAACACTAAAGATGTTCTTGTCAAGGTTGGAGATTGGGTGAGAGTTAAGAAACCTTTTAAGGTACCTAAGGGCGTGAGTCACTTTGAACCACCATGTAGGGTTGCTGAAGTTTTAAGGAATTCAGTAAGATTAGACGATGGAAGGGTGTGGAATCTTAAAAACATTGCCATGAATCCTGATCAAGATTGTGTAGAGGTGTTTTCTAATCCTAGTGTCAATAGTTTTGATTGGGTAGAAGATCATTTTGAGAATAGTCATGTACAGTCTCAACTTGCTAATGATTCTGTGTCTGTTTCTGAACAGAATATTTTCAGGCAACCCAGTTCTTCCTTGTGTAATGAGGGGGGAGTGGGCGAAGGTTGCAGTTCTGATGTTCAGACAACTACTCGTTTGGATGTATGTGATACTCTTCAGAGCAAGGTTGTTGATGTTTTACCTGATAAAAGAACTAGAGCTTTGCCTGGTTGGCTTAAAGACTTTGCTATGTAAATTTATTGACTTGTTTCTATTGCCCTTGTTTTTTTTTGTTGCGTTTCTTTTCTTCTGTATTTGTTTTCTTTCATTGTATAGGGGGGGATGTGTTATGTTGTATGTTTCTTTAAGTCCACGAGTCAGAATGTAGAATGGTATGATGTGTTGATTCTATGTGGGACATTCATTCTATGATTAGCTGTTGAGATTGAAGACATCGCTTCCCTGGCTCCCACCTGTTATTTACCTATCTTTTCTGCAAATAAATATATATCTTGGCTACACCTTGGGTCTGGAATACTTCACTACAGCTGCTATGTGTAATTTCAAAGGACATAAACCAAATGTGTAACTTTGGATATAGCCTAATGTACAAGAAGAAAAACAGAGACATGGTATAGGCTGAAAAATATGTGGCTCCTGGCAATCACACAGGACCAGGCAGCAACTAAACTCGGACTTCATTTCGCCCTTGGACTCCTAGTAATACTTGTTGTGGAACGGTCGTTACTAGCATTTTGTCAAGAGAAAAGTAAGGCAAGAGAATAACATCGAATACTATACAGAAATACACCATGTTATGAATAATGGAAATATGAGTAAGTAATTTGGTAACATTAATATGATCATTACCCCCAGGTCCCTTATTTCCTCGTCCCATTCATTAACCACGTGGAGATAGTCATCTCCCGACAGAAAAAAAGACCAGGGGAATGTTGGAACCTTAACCCTGCCCCTTCCACCGGCAGTACATAAGCAGAACTTAACCAGCATTCCCCCTGTTCATTTTTTCTGTCTGTCGACAGAATGGACGTTGGATGCTGGTGCTTCTCTTGCTTGGCTGGGGTGGCATTTGTTTTCTCCTCTGCCCGCCCGGCTGCCTGGCTGTGCGGGTGGGGGTTTTCCTGACTGTCTCCTGGCCTGCTGGGCTTGCTGGGAGACTGTTGGTGTTCATGGCCGGCCCTGCCTTGCCGGCCAGCCTTATGCGGCTGGTGTGTGGCATCCCGGTTGCTTCCGGGTCACTTGCACGTCTTCCTGGGACCTGACTGAGTGGAAGACGTGCCGCACTTGAAGTGGTCCTGACCTTGCCGGACTTCCCTCGGGCTGGCTGTTGTTGTGGGGGCTTTGTTCCTGGGTGGCCCGCTCCGGGTGAGTGTCGCGTAGGGGATTCTTTCTCTGTTTTGCACATGTTCAGTTCCACTGGCGGCGCGCCCATCTGTCTGTATGTCTCCACTCAGTGGGAGTGCTGTCTGGTGTGGGATGTTTCATGTGCGGGGTCTGCATTAGTCAAGTTACCTTTTGGATGGTGTAATGCAGTCCCCTGCAATTCCTATTACCCCATGTTTCGGTATGAGCTGCGGTTCTGTCTCTCTGCAGTTCGTGCTGTTTGCGGGGGGCTCAGGCTGGTCTGTCGGTCTTGGTGCGTTTGGCGCCCATTGCTTGGTGGCAATGCTTGCATTGTGAACAACAAAATGACTGAGCTGTTCCTAAAGAAAAGGAGAAGGAAACGGTCACTAAGGTAGGAGGGATAGTACTCAAAGGAGAACCACCCTTGGGTATCCAATTAGTTGGATATAATGGCCTCACACACCCTTGCGAGTGTCATGCTTCATCATCGGCAATGCTCCTCGTTGGGCAGGCGGTGCAATGCCCAACGGGCTCACCTCAAAGAGGGGCTCTTGATCGGAGATCTTTTATCCAACTGCCTATGGGTGAAGTGTGGGTGAGGGGCCAGGTCAGAATAGATAGTGTGGGTGAGGATAAAATGTGGCACAAGGTACCGGAAAATATTTTATTCTGGTGGTCCTCTGCCGCAAATAAAATCGGAAAAAGTCTGTGGTTGCTGGAACTGAGGTTTCCAAGGAACGAGACAGAACTAACGTGCAAATGGTGTGGTCAACATGTTTCTCGCTTTTAGTGCATTGATTGCGATTCTTCAGGACCTGGTAGTGATGGGTAGGCACAACGGGCACTGAATAAGGCAGCAGAAACCTCTACCACTATGGTTTCCCCCTTGATGTCAGGCCTACCGGGTACTGTTGACACCCTTATACTCTAACCCTTAGGCAAGAGCAGTGTCAAACAGGTAGTACAACTTATGTAATGTATTTAAACTGATACTATTACAGGTCATGTTTTGTAGATAGTAGATATTTAGTAGGTCCTGCTGATGATGAAGCATGACACTCGCAAGGGTGTGTGAGGCCATTATATCCAACTAATTGGATACCCAAGGGTGGGCCTCCTTTGAGTACTATCCCTCCTACCTTAGTGACCATTTCCTTCTCCTTTTCTTTAGGAACAGCTCAGTCATTTTGTTGTTCACATACTTTGGGGCTCCTACTGTGGCTGGATCTTCCATTCTCCTTCTTGGTAATCTTAGCTCTACTGGATCATAACTTGATCCATTTCTTCCCCTACCTGTTGCTACACAATGCTTGCGTTGTGCCTTGCTGTGGTTGTAAGTTTAAGCCTCGCCTAGGGCTGCTGGGTGGTTTTCCTGCCACCTTCCTGCTGCCAGTGTAGGTTTGATGTGTTTTTCTACCCTGCTACACGGTCCTTCGAAATATTTCAGCCCTTTGCTCTTGCAGGGGTCCGGCCTGCTCTTTTTTTGCTTCGCTGTTCCAGGGGTGTGGTTCTGGCTCAGCGGCTGTGGCGCTTCCCCATCATTTCGGGATCTTCTGTTATTGTGTCCTTGTGCACTTGCGGCGAGCCCGGCCTGGAGTTGTGCCGCAGTTCCCCGCTGTGCCTGCTCCCGCGTGTTTCTGTGCGGTCTGTGCAGCTCTCTTTCTGCAGTTTGTGCTGTTTGTGGGGGAGGGGGTTTTGAGGCTGGTCTCCCGGTCTTGGTGCTGGGAGGCCGGGGTTGGCTCCTCTGTGTCGCCTCCTCTTCCTGCTTCTGGCAGGGGGATTATGAGGGCTGTGTGGGCCTGTTTTGGGCCTCAGGTCATGCCTTCCTGTATGCCATGTGGCACTCCTTGTGCTGCGCCTTGTCGTAGTTGGTGCCTGGACTGGAGCTGCTGTTTTATTTTTTCATGCCTCCTTTCCGCTTCTGGTGCAGGTTTTGTGTGCTTTCTGCCCTGCTGCTACTCGGTGGCTGCGGCGGTCTGTGCGGCCAGTTGCTCTCTCTAGGTCTGGGGTTCTGGGTTCCCATCGCGGAGTCAGAGTGGTTTCACTTCTTCTCCTGAGTCCTGTGTGCTGCGCCTGTTTGCTCTATGCTGTTTCCAGGTGTTGCGCAAAGTGCTCTGTGTGGCTCTCTGTTCCTGGTGCCTTCCAGGTCTTGTTCGCACTGTGTTTTTGTTTGCGTTCTGTGCTCCTGGGGCTTCTGTGCCGGCTCTGGCTGGGTGGTGTCGGTGGCTTGCGCCATTCACTTGTTCGCCCTTTGCTTTGGGGCTGGACCTCCTTCATTGGGGCACGGCTTGTGGATGTCTTGGTTCTCTCTATCGCGGGATGGAGGGCTGGCGGCTGTGTTGTTTCTGGGGTATGTTTACGCTGTGCTGCGACTCTTTCACTCAGGCTGCCTCCTTTCTATTTGTGCTGTTTTCCTTTGCGTGCCTCCCTTTCTGTGGGGTCGGTGTGCTGGTATCCTGCTCCTCGTGCTGACCCTGGCAGTTGGTCCTGTGGCCTGGGCAATTGTGTTCCTCTGCCTCTGTCTTGGTGTGCTTTCCCTGCTGCACCCCGTGGGTACTCCTGGTTTGGGTCCGATGCAGCCTGGGGCTTCGGGTGACTTGGTCCTCCCGGTGCTTGTCTTGGGGCCTCCAAAGTGTGTGGCTTGTCCTCTCCCTTTGCGCTGCTTCCTGGTACTGCAAGATGGCTGGTGCTGTGTCCAGCTGCTTGCCTCTTCCATGCTGGGTGCTGCTGCCTTCTGTGGTTTCCTTGGCATTGTCCTTGTGTTTGCCTGCTTCTGTTGTGCTCCGCTTGCTTCTCCGGGGTGGCCCTGCCGGGTCTTCTGGCCTTGAGTTTGCAGGCTTTGCTCTGTTTTCTGTCCTTCCCTTTGGCTGGCTTTGGTGGGTCCTGGCCGCACCCTACTGGTTTCTCCAGCGGTGCTGCTTGGGCTGTGGCTGGCTGTTCCTTCTGAGGCCCTGTTATGTTATGTTATATTTAATTTGTGCTTGCTCCAGAAAGTAGACTGCACACTGATTCGAAGCTAAAAGAGCAATATTTTTAGTTTTTCCTTAAAAAGCAATAGATCCTGGGTACCCCGGAGAGCCAAAGGCAGCTTGTTCCAGGCCAGTCCAGCTTTTCGAACGAAGGAACTCCCGCAGAGCCTTTGGCGATTGAACCTGGTGGTCTGTATCAATAACTGATCGGACGAGCGCAGCTGTCTCCTGGGTTTATAAAAAGCAAATCTCTTCTGAAGATAAATGGTGCCTAAACCATAAAGGGCCCGATGCGCGATGGACAGCATTTTGAATTTTAGCCGAGATTCAACTGGGAGCCAGTGCAAGTACGCAGGTGGGTGCGAACATTAAGTCTAGATGATAAATTCAATTACAGTCTGGCTGCCGAATTTAGGACTACTTGCAATTTCTTTGCAAGATAGCCTGGACTACCAACCAAAAGAGCGTTGGCATAGTCCAATCGGGACAAGATCAGGGCCCGGACACGGTTTACTTGGCACTTCCAGGCAGAAGGGGAAGAAACTTCCTCAAGATTTTCAAAGTGCCAAAGCAGGTCCCTGCCAGTTTCTTCACTTGTGTCAGAATGTTCACATTTTCATTGAACCAGACTCCGAGATTTATTGTAGTACCCTTTCCCAAAGTGGGCTGAGGGAAGTCAGGAGGCCACAGCCTTTCTCTGAAGTCCACTGGGAACGAGCCATACAGGAGCATCTCAGATTTTCCTTCATTATACTCTAACTGTGTATTTGCAAGCCAATGAAACATAGAGGGCAAACAGTACTGTGCGGCCACAACAGAGTCTTCCCCCTTCCCCCAGGAAAACAAAAGCTGTGTGTCATCCACGTAGGACATCAATGATGACCCCTGCGCCATGCCAGTTGTCACCTGCATAGGCACAGAGGCACATGGAAGGAGCCAGACCAGCTGCGACCTGCCTTCCAAGAAGGACCTGATCCAGTGCAGCGCCGATCCAGAAATACCAATCTCCAATAGACGATGAAGGAGCAGAGAATGTGGCACAGTGTTGAATGCCGCCGAGAGATCTAGCATAACCAGACCTGCTCTCCCGCCGGCATCCAAACACTCCCGGATCACGTCTGTCACCTCTAACAGTGCTGACTCTGTACTATACGAGGCGCGGAAACCAAATTGTGCTGGATGAAACAAGCCGGACACCTCTACATAGTTGGTTAGCTGAGACGGGACCACCTTCTTGCAAACTTTAGCCAGACTTGGCAGGAGCAAGACAGGACGATAGTTCCCAGGTAACAGAGGGTCAAGTGATGGCTTTTTGAGGAGGGGAAGAATCAACGCCTGCTTCCACGACAGTGGAACAGACTCCTCGCGGAGTGACTTGTGGACCATAAAATTTACCTCAGGATTGATAGTATCTGCCACTTGGGACAGAAGCCTAGCCGCACACGGGTCATTGGGTGATCCAGACTTTAGTGCCTTAAGGATTCTAAGAGAGCTTGGCAGATCAACGGGGCTAAATATAGAAAAAGTTGAGACAGATTCTATCACCTGATTCCCCAGTGAGGCGGTAGTAGACTTCCTGGAAGTGGTCGAAAAAGTATCTTGTATACTGATTATTTTGTCCCAAAAGAATTTTGCCAAGGTGTTGCACCAGGTATCCGAGGTGGGTACTGCCAAAGCCTGGGCGCTGGGGGCCAAGAAACTCTGCACAATTGCAAAAATTTCTTTAGAATGATTATTAACTTGATCAATGCGAGCGGAGTAGTGCTGGCCTTTAGCCATTCCAATAGCCGCATCATTGAGTTTCTGTTTGGCGCTAAGAGCAAATTTGGCAGTGAAGCAATAGCCGCTGGAATGCCATGCTCTCTCCAAAACCTTACAGGCATGTTTCAAAGTCTTCAACTCAGGGGTAAACCAAGGCTTGGAGGAGGACTCTCTCCTCATCTTAAACTGACCTGGTGCAGAGAGAGCGCTGACTGAGTCAGTAATCCAGTCTGCAAACCTGGACACATTTTCCTCCAGATCTCCTAGAAGGGAAGGCCGCGAGGCTGTCAAGCAGCTGCTAAGCTGCCCAGCGTCCATTTTCTTGAAGGTGGGAGGCCGATGGGAACTGGCTAGTCGTGGTGGGCGCTTAATACCCCATGAGTAAAATAGGGGAAAATGGTCCGACCTGTATACAGGTAGCTGCCTCACCACCGATATAGGGAAGTTAGAGCAGATGGTGTCCAAAGTATGCCCTCCCTGGTGGGTAGGATACGTAACCCATTGGGAGAGCTGGGCTAAATAGTCCAGAAAGGCCGTTGAGTCAGTCATGTCTGTATGATTAAGATGGATATTGACATTCTCAAGTAGCACATAATTCGAGAAACGCAATGTTCTATATGCCAAAGCATCCCCACAAGTTTCCAAAAAGACACTAGCTAGTCCTGGTGGTCGATATATCAGGGATTCCCCCAGAGTGAAATGAGCAGAAAGTAGCAGGCTAAAATCCAAGACCTCACATTCACCCCAAAGAGTGGATGTTTCACTGTGCAGGGTCTAGCATAGCATTCCCTATATAAAATGGCCAAACCACCGTCTCTGCCAACAAGGCGATCCACCCGATGGACTTTATAGCCAACAGGAGTGGCCAAGGCCACAATTGGGTTTGAAAAAGCATCAAGCAAAGTCTCAGTAATGAACAATAGATCTAAAAGATTATCAGAGACCAAATCAGCAACATCTACATAATGCTTCCTCAAAGATCTAGCATTGATGAGGCAGGCGCTGAAGCTCCCATGCGTAAATGAGTCAGTAGACATGTTATTCGAGGAGAGCTTTGGTGTAAATGAGTGCCCACAGTCCACACAGACAGAAACACTTGTAAGACCTACCAATTTGCTGCTGTGTCACAGGATTTTAAAGACACACTTGAAAACTGGATGATATTTCTGTTTGCTGTGTCAGATCTGGCAGAATAACTCGCTCTGAGACTGACTTAGCGCAGACAGGCTTGCCTTAGGCGTGCCCGCTGCGTGTTCGACCAGAACCCATTTACATAGAGTTTGGCTAATGCCGATGTGCAGCGTGCAACGACTGGAATGCTGACCGCGATGAGCCACGTCCAAAATGACCATTAACCAGCAGTAGCTTTAGTGCCTGCTGGATGCTCCCGACTGGTGCCTGTCTCCTCCTGTGTGGGGGCTGGTGCTTGTGTTCGGCCCCCTGCTGCCTTCTGGTTGAATTTACAGTCTGTTCGATTCCTTTCGGTGGTTGTGTCTCTGGTGCTGGTTGTGGGTTCCTCTCGCAGCTTGCCTGTTGACTGTGGGTTGTTTTTTTTCTGCCACCGGTGTGCCTGGCGCCCGGTCTGTTTCGTCTTCTGGCCCTGGAGTGGTGGCTTTCCTTGGGCTGGGGCCTGGGGGGATTGGGGGTTGGGTGTTGTTTTTTCTTCCGCCCCCTCCCAGGGGTGCGTTCCCTGTGGTGGTTCGCCTTTTGGATTGCTGTCCTTGGTTCATACCGCTGCTGTTTGCACCTGGCTGTTTTTCACTGATGTTGCCCTGGTCGGTGGTGCTGTGTTTCCACTCTTCTCTTTGGTTCTCCCTATCGGGAGTCTGTCTGGGCTCTGGGGGCGGTTGCTCCCTGGGGGCTCCTGTCTCGTCTGGTCTCCGTTGTTGGGCTGGGTCGGGCCTGGCTGGTGCCTGGATGGGGAGCTGCTTGGCCTTTCTTGCTCCTGTGGGCTTTTCGGCACCTCTTGGTCACCTTCTTCTGCTCTGTGTCCTTGCCTCTGCGCTCTCTGGGTGTCCTGGCATGGTGGTCTGATGGTTTGGTACGTGACCTGGTGTGCCCCTTCTGGCTCTGCTCCTGCCGGCTGTTCTCTTCCGGACCTTGGTTCGCCTCTGGTTGGGTGTCCATGTTTTCTGCCTGGTCCTGCTGGGTTTCCTTTGGCTGCTCTGCCTGCTTACTGCTGGTTCGGCATGGCCTCCAGCTGTGTCTCACTGGTTTGCTGGATGCGCTGCCGCTTCTCTGCAGACTCTGGGGTGTGTTTTGCCTGCCGTCCCCAGTTCTTTTGGGGCTGGTGTTTTGAGCTGCTCGTGTCTTCCCTTGCTCCCCCGGGCTCTGCTCTCGGTGTGTGTCTGTTGTTTGGGGTCCCCCCTTCTCCTGTTGGGGTGCGGTTCAGTGGTGTTTGGTGGGGGTCTGCCCTCCTTACTGCTGGTTGTCAAGGGTCTGATGCTGTTTGGGCCTCTGGCTTCTCTGATTCCCCCTGTTTCTGCTTTGGCGGTTGCCTCTGTTTCTTTTCATCTGCCTCCTGTGTGGTCTGGTGGTTGTGGGCGGGGGGTCTCTGTCTGTCTCCCTGCCCTTTGCCTCGGCCTGTGTGCTGTGTGGGCTTCTTCCAGCTGCGGTTGGGCTGGTGGTCCTCCTGCTGTGGTGGGTTGCTTTGCTTCGGTCCTAGCTTCCTGGTTCCTTTTGCGCTGGCTGCCCTGGTTATGGAGATTTTCTTGGCCTGCTGCCTTTTTGTCCCTGCTGCGTCCTGTTCTTGTCTCCTCTCCGATGTTGGGTGGCATCGGACCTGCTTAGTTCCTGGTGGGGGTGTTCTGCGCCCCACTACTCCTGTCCGCCCTTCCCGCGTGCTGGGCCTTGGTGTTTGTGTGCTGGTGCGGTTCCGGGTTGTTGGTCTCCGGTCCTTGCTGGCCTCTCTGTTGCTTGGTCAGCTGTCTGCCTGGAGTTTCTGGGGCGTCTCTGGCCTGAGGCCTTTGGGGTTGGCCTCCTCTGCTCCTGCTGCTCTTGGTCCTCATATAGGGCCCTGGTTCGGGTTGTGGCCCCCTTCCCTGTGGGGCTTTTAGCCTTGTGGGTTATCTGGTGCCTCTGGGTCTTTTCCTGTCCATTTCTGCTTGGTTTGGGCTTGGCTCTTGGCCGGTTCATGGGTAGTTGTCGTTTGGCGGCTTTGATGGTGCTGGCAGTTCTTTCCTCGGGCCTGGTCCTCCTCTGCGACTCTCTGGTGCCCAGGTCTTTCTGTTTGAGGGTGTGGGCCAGTGCCTGGCTGGTGCTTCCCTCCTTCCTGGTAGATCTGAGTGGTTGTGTCAGCTCCCTGTTGGGTGGCCTTGGCTTTTTCTTTGCTTTCTCCGGTGTGGTTGGAGTTTGCTCGCTGTCGGTGTTACTGCCAGGTCCTGTGTGCCTTCCTGGTGGTTCTAGGTTTGTCAGCCTTCTCCGATGGGTTCCCTTGGCTGTGCCCTGTTGGCCTTGTTGTGGCTCTGGCCTTCTGTCTTCCTTGGCTGTGTTTCCGGTCCTTGTTTGTATCCCTGCTATCCTGTTCTGGGTTGCTGGCCGGTTGCTTCCTGTGGTTCCCCCCTTTTTGCTTTCCTTGGGTTGCTGCCTTTCAGGTGGTTTCCTGGGTATACTTGTGGTTTTGGAAGGGTGGGTTTCTGCTTTGATATTCTCCACATGGTTAATGAATGAGACAAGGACATAAGGGACCTGGGGGTAATGCTCTATTACTTTCCGGTAATTCTCAATACTCTGGGTCCTGTTGTCCTCGTCCCAGTCATACACTCCTCCCTCCCACCTAGACGGCCGACCTTCCTGTGTGGGCTTGGTTGATCAGGGGGAATTCTGGGTAAGTACTGCTTATGTACTCCCGGTGGGAGGGGCAGGATTAAGGTTCCAACATTCCTCTGGTCTTTTTTTCTGTCGGGAGATAATTATCTCCACTTTGTTAATGAATGGTACGAGGACAACGGGACCCGGAGTAATGAAGATTACCGGTAAGTAATAGAGCATTATAAAACTCATCTGATCTCTTTTGTTAGTTTTTTCTTCAGTAGGCTTGCAAAAACAACAAGAGTTTGTAAAGACTGAGGTGCAAACAATGTTTTGCACAAATGTAAAAAAAAATACAAAAAATCTAAAAAATTGAGGAGTTTTGGAAAGGCTATGCTCACAATTAACTTGTAAGAACTGGGTAAAGTTTGGGTTGAATACTCAATTGGACGGAGAAGCACTCCTTTTGATCTAAATTTTAATTATAACTGAAATAATGTTTTTAAAGTTTTTAATCATGCATGCTACAGTGGTAGCACGTTTGTCTAAACCGTGGCTACACTATAACTTCCTACCTCGAGTCATTCCGACTCGACCACTGTGCACTGTTGATAAGGTTGGTTCCCACCACTTTTTATTCTGTTAACTGAACAGTTTCCAATATTAGCATAAATGTTTAACACACAACTATACTTGTAACCCCATTAATTTGAAGACAACACGTGTAAGCTTCAACATCAGCTTTATACTGAATTTCATAAAACTTAAAAAAATCAAATCAAATAATCATTATCCATTCTACATTTTGCGTTTATACAATAATGTTGAGGACAGCAATCAAAAAGACGTTTTCCAAATTTCCGATGAATGCCCAATGCATTTCGGGCCGAACGGGCCCTTCTTCAGGGGCCTTGAATCTAGAAAATACATAAACTTAATTCAGAACAACATTCTACTCTTGTTTAAACTTAGGATTGAAATATAGGATTGAAAACTTCATATTAAGGCATCATATCAATGCAAGCGAATTTGTAATGAACACACTGCGATGTAAATATTTTGATTAAGCAGATTGTCAAGGATAAATTCCAGGGATCAGATATGATATACAAGGTCTGGTTGGTAATGGAGGAGAAGTAAGGATTCCATCCACTCTTCTACCTGAAGGCTGTATATATTTAGGTGAGACCAGTAGGAAATACACTTTTGTTGGTTTAAGTTTTAGATAGTGGTTTACCATCCACTTTTAGATTCTGGACAATGCGTTGGAGAGCAGGAGAATGTAAATTGGGGTGCAATCTTCAGATAAATTAGGGCTTCATCTGTATTTACTGATAACGAATTCCCAAGGTTCTAAGAAGCTCTCCGGGTTGTTCTAGGTATAGGTTGAACAGACTTGGGAATATGATTGAGTCCCACAAAATGTCTTGTTATGAGCTGACTCTTCTAGACAAAGCGCTCCCTCTTTAAACTTTCAGTGAATAGTTTGACCACTAGAAGTTGAACCAGTTTAGAACTACCCTCTCAATGATGCTAATCAAAGAGAGATGGTTGAATGTATCAAATGCAGCCAAGATATCCAGGAAAACAAGTAGGCAAGTTATGCCGGAGTCAAGAATGAGTCGTGAATCATCAACAAGTTGCAGAAGAAAAGTCTCTGTGCTGTAGACCTGCCTACGTTCTGAATGGAAGGTATTGAGAATTTTGTTTACTTGGATGGTGTCAAAGATCTGGAGGGCTACACTGATTATTATCACCTTTCCTGTGATGGAAAGTGAAGAGTCTGGGGGTGGGGGGTTAATTCAGGTCGTTGGCATCCATTGAGGATTTTTTCAAGAGAAGAGAGATTTGACTGCTGTTTAACATGTTGCAGAAAACACATTGTTTAAAAGAGGAATTCACCAAGGTGGACCAGTGTGGTAGAAGTTGGTTGGCAAATTATGTGCTGATGTAACCAGGTTTTACCTCTGAGTAGTGGCTAGGTGGATTAACCTTGGTTAAAATATAAAGTAGTTCTGCCTCCTAGAGGATGCCAAATATGGACAGGACCACTGCACTTTAGGAGCCAGCTTAACATTATTCGGGGTGGCAGTGAACATGATAGATCAATAAACTTTGCTTTCTCAGAAAATAATTCATTACGTCTTCACACTTACCTTCTGCTGTGGACGGGATATTGGCTATGTTTGTAAAGAAGTACCTGTACTTGTCCGTCAAACTCTAACTCAAGCCCTTAGCTCTCAAGATGTGGTATTTGTAGCATCTTCTGACAGCTTTCAATCTTGTCAGACTAGACTGAAAGGGAGATTGTGAACATTCTGTCTTGCTTTTTCTCAGGCATTTTTTTCAACATATAGATGTTTTGCAAACCAGGGGAGATGTGTTGATCTATTCATCTTACTTTAGTGGATCAAATTCTTTATTATGAACCTCCAAGCACTTGTTGTATTCATACTTTGTGTCTTGCTGAGAATCTGGAGTGATAAGATACCAGCAAGCTGTTTTCGCAAGAGTGTTGCCATTGTTAAGATACCAGCAAGCTGTTTTAGCAAGAGTGTTGCCATTTTTTGTAACACGAAAACATATATTTTGTGTTTTTAGTGGACATGTGATTAAGGGTTAGTTAAATCATATACGTTTTTCACATAGAATTTCATAAAAAACCATCAACAAAGTCAAAATCATGCTTTTAAGGCAAAATGTGGTTCGTCTGTATCTTGTTTGATTTTTCATGCAAGCGTGCTCTTTAGGTAAAAAGTCTGAGATATCGGCAAAAGACTGGCTCGAGCAAAAATGCTTTTTGCGGAGAGATATGTTATGTTCAAACAAGTTGCTTGACAGCAAAATCCAGGCAAAATTGCATATTGCAAAATGTAAAGGGGCAGATTTATGAGGCCCTTGCGCCACGTTTACGCCGCTGTTGCGTCACGCAAGGCGGCGTAAACGTGGCGCATCCCTACGAGGCATTTACAACGTGACGCATCTATGGAGATGCGTCACGGTGTAAGGCCCTGCGCCACATGAAACCTGCATCAGGTTTCATGTAGGCGTTCCGGTGCAGGGGGGGGGCGTTCCGTCGCAGGAACGCCCCTGGAAAGTGACTCAGTGAAATCTACAAAATTTCACTGAGTCACTTTCTACGTCAATTCCTTACGCCTGCTTGAAGCAGGCGTAAGGGTGATGCACCATGCAATGTAGGGGTGGCCCCTGTGCATTGCAGGAGTCATGTCGCACTTGCGACATGACTCCAGCAATGCGCCGCCCGTACGCCGAAAGATGCGTCACGCATCTTCCCTGCCTTGCACCATGGTGCGCCGCTTTGTAAATGCGGCGCACCATGGGTGGCGGAGCTGTGGCGCACTGTGGCGCACATTAACTGGCGCATCCCTGGGGATGCGCCAGTTAACATAAATCTGCCCCAAAGTGCTTTTGGGATTTTCACGTTGCACGGAATTCTGGAGTTCTGCACATTTTCTCAGCATAATTAACATCTCTCCAAGGCCCATCAGAGATTTCTTGGTGGATAATGGGTTAATGTGAATAGGATTTGACAGTGATGATACCAATCAACGGTCATGGGCTCCTTGCTTGTCAGAAGTGTATACTTTAAACTGATCAGATTCAAAATTGATCCTTTACAGTGTGTGGGTTTCTAGCAGTGATTAAATTGATTGTTGTTGCAGAGAAAAGTGACAGGTTTGCTGTTCTCATTGCCCCAATAAAGATTGAAATCCTCATGAAAGATGTTGATCTCAGCAATAATTAGCTGAGAGGTTATAAAATCCAGACATTCTTAGAGGAGTGTGCTATTTCTACTGGGGGGTCAAGGGAGAGTGGTAAAAAACTTTCTGAGATTGGAAGCTTTATTAACTAAAATTTAAAGTAATAAAGATTAGAAGAAGTCTTAGTGAGTACGGTGAAGTGTTCTACATATTAGCGTGTTATTAGAACAGCTACTTGCCCTTGTCTAACTTTAGGGTCCAATCGGAGAATGATGCAGTGAGGGAGGAGAAGGAGGTCCAAAATATTGCTTGAGAACACTTGAGGATTCATTGAGGCATGTTTCTGCCAAAACCAGGATATCCAGGTAAAAGTTCAAAATAGTGCCTGAGTCTTCAGGCAATGTTTATCTGGAGAATGACAAGTTTTTGATAGGCATTGCAGTGAGGAGCTAGGGCACTTGGAGATGGGATATTTTGGTAGTTAAATGAGGACTTGAATGAGATACGTTGGTTCCTTCTTTTTGGAGGCATGATATGAACAAGGAGGTCTATGATTTAGCATGGCTGCGATATGGAGGTTGACTTGGGTTAGGTTTTGAACTTGATTTAAGGTGTTGTTTAGGTTTGTGGTAGCTTTCTACAAGTTCATGAAGATTATCATCTCCGGAGGAGGAGTTAGCTCTGTTGGATGTAGGATCACAGCTGCTCCTAGGTAATTTGTCTCCCCAGGAATTATTCTTCAGGGCAAGATAGTAACCAGGCCTGGAGCAGCATTTGAGGCTGGGAAGAGACAGGGAGGAGCTAGAGGATGGAGGGCCTTGGACAGTGCTTGGGTGAGGAGAAAACAGCTAGCAGGTGCAGGATCGGCGGGGTGATAGGTAGGGGAGGAACATAGATGTGACTGGACCCATTGAGGTGGAAACAAGGAGAATGAGAGGGATATGATGAGGTGTGTGAAGGTGAGAGAGTAATGAGCAGGGATGGCTCCTCTGTTCGGGCAGAGGAGCATCGCCCCACTAGGAAAAGCCTCAGCCAGAGCTAAAAAATAAATTGGTGATAAATTATTTTATTACCGTTTTATTTCTCAGCAACCAGCCTGTCCCGAACGGAGAGTCAGGATGGGGCAGGGCCAGTGCTGCAGAGTGGCAGCAGGGAGCTGTGGGCTTAAGTTTAAGATAAGCAGGCCCCTTTGGCCGACCCTCTTGCGAAGGCCAGCCAGACATGCACATTTTAAACTTCTCTACCCTAGCTGTCTTAGATAGCTGGGTTAGAGAAAGTGCAGGCCCCCAGTGCCCTTCAGAGCGCAGAGTGAGGCAGCTATCACCAATCCTAGTCCTGTCTCATGCTGGTGAGAGCAGCGCCAGCATTGGTTAGGGGAGCTTTCTGGGTCCCGAGTCAGAGCTTGCCTGAAGACTGAAGGAGGAGGATGTTGAGTCTCAAAGGAAGGTAAATCTATTTTATTGTATTTTTTGTCACCTGCTCACCACCCTCGGTTATGTTATGTTATGTTATGTTAAACTCTTTCATATAGCGCTGGAATCACCGGGGGGCATCTTGTCGCTTTACTCAGAGAACCCCATAAGATGGACAGCACAGAAGGAGGAAAACTTAGAACAGAAATGCCTTGAGCTGTTTTCTGAAAACCGGATATGAGGATATTTCTCGCAAGGATAATCGGAGACAATTCCAATATTTGGGGGCGAGATAAGAAAAGGCCATACCCCCAGATCTCTGGAGTCTGATACGGGGCACCTGAAGCAGCTGCTGCGTGCTGGACCTCAGGGGGCGGCTTGGGACGTGTTTTTTTACTTTATTTTGAAGGTACAAAGGGCCCTGACCATGAAGAGCACAAAAAGTGAGACAACAGATTTTGAAGAATGCTCTTTGTTTTATCGGCAACCAATGTAAATTTCTCAGCAGTGGTCGTGAGGGGGAGCCAGTCGGCATGTTTAGGACCAGCCTAGCCGCCGTATTCTGGATTACCTGTAGTTTCTTCAGAGATGTAATTCCAACTTCTGCCAGTAGGGCGTTCCCGTAGTCCATGCGGCTCATGACTAAGGCTTGGGTCAGAGTTCTACGGTGCTCCATAGGGATGAAAGGTAGAATTTTTCTGAGAAGTCTGAGCCTGTAGTAGCAGGCCCTGATACTGCAGCTACATGATCTTGCATGGATAGGGAGTCGTTTAGCTTAATGCCCAAGTTGTTAACACATTGCTTAGGCATTGGAGATGGACCAAGTTGTAACGGCCACCAATCAGTACATGCCAGCCGCCACTGGCAGTGAGTCAGCTGAAAGGGAGCTGTTCATGATCTTTAAGGATGTGGTGGATGACATAACACTTTTAGGGGTAAGGGATATGACGATTAGAGTTCGGTGAGCCACTGAAAATTCGAGCAAGGCTCGAGCCTGAAGACTGGCTATGGAACCTTGAGCCCATAATGAGCCGAACATTCATGCGGCTTCTGCTTGCCTAGCTCCCTCTGCCCAGGATATACTGTTACAGCCAGAGCTGACGACCAGGCTGGAGTCTCTCCATTGGATCAACATCCTGTGTTTCTGGACAAATCACATAATCCCCCACTACCTCAATCAATCAATCGCAAAATTTGTATAGTGTGCTACACACTCGGAGGATCTCAAGGCGCTGAGGGGGGGGGGGGGTCGCTACTGCTCTAACAGCCAGGTCTTGAGTTGTTTCCTGAAGGAGAGGTGATCCTGGGTCAGCCGTAGATGGGTGGGGAGGGAGTTCCATGTCTTGGCTGCTAGGTAGGAGAAGGATCTTCCTCTGATGGTGGATTTCCGAATTCTTGGGACGGAGGAGAGGCTGGCGGATCGGAGCTGGCGGGTGGGTGTGTAGAAAGTGAGGCGGCTGTTGAGGTACTTCGGGCCCAAGTTGTGGAGAGCCTTGTGTGCGTGGGTGAGGAGTCTGAACGTGATCCTCTTGTTGACGGGGAGCCAGTGCAGGTCTTTCAGGTGGGCAGAGATGTGGCTGCGGTGCGAGAAGTACAGGATTAGTCGTGCTGAGGCGTTCTGGATGCGCTGGAGTCTTTTCTGGAGTTTGGCTGTGGTTCCAGCGTAGAGGGTATTCCTGTAGTCCAGATGGCTGGTGACGAGGGCCTGGGTGACCGTCTTCCTGGTTTCGGTGGGGATCCATCGGAAGATCTTTCAGAGCATGCGCAGGGTGTTGAAGCAGGATGATGAGACAGCGTTCACTTGCTTCGTCATCGAGAGGGAGGAGTCCAGGATAACGCCCAGGTTGCGTGCGTGGTCCGGCGGTTTGGGTGCGCTGCCCAGGGCAGGGGGCCACCAGGAGTCATCCCAGGCAGACGGGGATGGTCCGAGGATGAGGACTTCCGTCTTGTCTGAGTTCAGTTTCAGACGGCTGATCTTCATGCAGTCCGCAACATCTTTCATTCCTTCCTGGAGGTTGGCTTTGGCGGTGGCGGGGTCGTTGGTGAGGGAGAAGATCAGCTGGGTGTCGTCAGCATAGGAGATGATGTTGAGGTTGTGTTGGCGGGCGATGGCTGCGAGGGGGCTCATGTAGACATGAAGAGGGTGGGGCTGAGTAAGGATCCTTGCGGGACGCCGCAGATGACTTCGGTGGCCGCGGATCGGAACGGGGGGAGGCGGACTCTCTGGGTTCTTCCGGCGAGGAACGAGATGATCCACTCCAGGGCCGCTCCTTGGATTCCGGTGTTGCTGAGGCGCTCTATCAGGGTGCCGTGGCAGACGGTGTCGAAGGCTGCTGAGAGGTCCAGGAAGATGAGGACAGCCGTTTCCCCATTGTCGAGCAGGGACCTGATGTCGTCGGTGGCTGCGATGAGGGCGGTCTCCGTGCTGTGGTTTGCTCAGAAGCCGGACTGTGAGGGGTCGAGGGATCCGTTGGTCTTGAGGAAGGCGGAGAGTTGTCTGTTGACGATCTTCTCGATGACTTTGGCTGGAAAGGGGAGGATCGAGATGGGGCGAAAGTTCTTCAGGTCCGTGGGGTCCGCGGTGGGTTTCTTGAGGAGGGCGCTCAGCTCAGCATGTTTCCAGCTCTCCGGGAAGGTGGCGGATGCAAAGGAGCTGTTGATGATGTTCCGGATTTGGGGTGCGATGGTGGAGTCGGCTTTGTTGAAGATGTGGTGTGGGCAAGGGTCAGTGGGGGAGCCGGAGTGGATGGTGTTCATCATGTGGATGGTGTCTTCGGTGCTGACAGGGGTCCAGGTGCAAAGGGTGGTGGTTGGGTGCGCTGGTTCTGCGGTTGGGTGCATGGTTTGTGCGTCGAAGCTGTTGTGAATGTCGGCGATCTTGCAGTGAAAGAACGAGGCGAGGGAGTCGCAGAGGTCTTGCGAGGGAGTGATGTCGGTGTTGCAGGCGCTGGGATATGAGAGCTCTTTGATGATGCTGAAGAGCTCCTTGCTGTTGTGGGTGTTGTTGTCCAGTCTTTCTTTGAATGCTGTCTTCTTGGTGCTTCGGATCAGCTGGTGGTGTTTGCGGGTGGTGTTCTTGAGGGCGGTCATGTTCTCTGCTGTCTGGTCGTGGCGCCAGGCTTTCTCGAGGTTGCAGCAGGTTTTCTTGGAGTTTTTGAGGTCGATGGTAAACCACAAGGCTTTCCTGCTGCCGGGTCTGCTGGGAGGAATCTTCAGTGGTGCAAGTTCGTCGGCGCAGTTGGTGAGCCACTGTGTGAGGTTGCAGGCTACTTCGTTGGGGTCCGTCGTGTTGGTGGGCGGGTTCTGGCTGAGGACGTTGGTGAGCTGGTCGGCGGTGATCTTACTCCAGCTTCTGCGGGGAACCTGTTGCGGTGGTGGTGGGCCGTGGTTCTCCTGAAGTTGAAGTGGACGCAGCTGTGGTCTGTCCAGTGTAGTCCGGTAGAGTGGCTGGAGGAGATGTGCTTGCTGGAGGAGAAGATGGGGTCAAGCGTGTGTCCGGCGTAGTGGGTGGGGGCGTTCACCAGTTGCTTGAGTCCGAGGTTGGTGAGGTTGTCCAGCAGGGCGGTGGTGTTGCAGTCCTTGTTGTTCTCCAGGTGGAAGTTGAGGTCCCCTAGGAGGATGTAGTCTGTGGAGTATGGGTGTGTGGACTGACAAAGTCTGCGATGGCTTTGCTGAATTGTGCGCATGGTCCCGGAGGTCTGTAGATGAGGGTGCCTCTGAGGGTGGTCTTGGGGTCGGTGTGTATCCGGAAGTGAAGGTGCTCCGCAGCGGTGAGGGTGTCGTCGAAGTTGGGCATGATGCGGATGGTGTTCCTGTGGACGATGGCGATGCCTCCTCCGGTTTGGTTGATGCGGTCCCTCCGGGTGATCTTGTAGCTGTCCGGGATGGCTATGGCGATGTCGGGGGCTGAGGAGGCATTCATCCAGGTTTCCGTGAGGAAGGCAACGTCTGGTGAGGTTGTGTTGAGGAGGTTCCAGAGTTCCACGGCATGCCTGTGGACGGAGCGGGTGTGGAGCAGGATGCACTTGAGGTGGTTGTTGCTGGTGCTTGGCTTGGTGGGTGCGGTGCAGGTCCGGAGGCAGGTGAATCGGCAGGCTTGGCAGGTGAAGGGTCCGTGGGTGCGTTTCGGGGTGGCTCGGTAGCAGGCGGGGTTCCTGCTGGCGTTGAGTGCGTGGAGGGTGGCGGCGTTGTAGGTCCGTCGGGTGCGCTGGCCCCGTCGGGGATCAGGGGTCCTGGCACTGGGCGCGGTCCAGGCGCGGAAGGGCGCAGATGGGCTTGCCTTTGGCGCTTCTTCGGCGTACAATCGGCGCGTCCGCTGCGCGTGACCGCTGTGCGTACGTGCGGTCTCCATATGAAGCGAAGTGGGAGGGAGGAGCAGCTGGGAGGCGGGAGCGGGGCGGCCAATGGGGTTTACAGAAAGGAAAGGGGGCGGGGCCACGACGGGGCAGCGACGGGAAGCGGGGAGCGGAGGGGCACACAACAGAGGGTGCAATCCAACAAGAGGCCCAAAATTAAATTAAACAGAAGAAATAATACAGGTTAAGACAGACTGGCGAAACACAAGTATAATATGAGACAAGCTGGTGAAAATGCGGAGAGCTACGAGGGAGGAAGAACGAGCGGCAGCGAGGGGGCACCAAGGTCAGGGACGAGTTTGTGGCGCAGGGCAGGGGCACGCCAACAGCTGGAGGGCCGTACAGCGTGGGCGTGTCCTGGGGACAGGTCACACTCACCTACGCCGCGCGGTCTCCATATGAGGCCAAGTGGGAGGGAGGAGCAGCTGGGAAGCGGGAGCGGGGCGGCCAATGGGGTTTACAGAAAGGAAAGGGGTCGGGCCGCGAGGGGGCAGCGGCGGGAAGGGAGGAGCGGGGGGGCACACAACAGAGGGTACAACCCAACAAGAGGCACAAAATTAAATTAAACAGAAGAAATAATACAGGTTAAGACAGACTGGCGAAACACAAGTATAATATAAGACAAGCTGGCGAAAATGCGGAGAGCTACGAGGGTGGAAGAACGAGCGGCAGCGAGGGGGCACCAAGGTCAGGGACGAGCCTGTGGCGCAGAGCAGGGGCGCGCCAACAGTTGGAGGGCTGTGCGGTGTGGGGGTGTACCTAAAAACAATTAATGCGAAAGAGTGATGTAACTAATGCTCAATACCTTAGGGTCGAGTTCCCATTATGTAAAAATATATATACCAATTTCCTGGCTGATTTTTACAAAGTCAAACCAGAATATCTGGCTAAATTACGACTTCCCTTCTAAAATTGTGTGATTTCAGGCAAATATTTTATTTCACCAAAGTTCACTTTTTTCTTCATTATTGCGTTTGAAAGCCCTTTTAATTATGTGAGTTGAGAAGACCAGTTGGACAAAAACCTATAGCGCTTGATTTAATAGACTATAATGTTGTTCTATAATAATCTGGGTCACGGACAGTGTTTTCATGACAATTTGTCTTACCTCTCGGTGCATTAATGGTTCCTGTTTATGGTTCCAGTTTACAAACGATCGCTTTTAAGAAGTACTTCTGGGCTGCATTGCTGTAATGTGATTAATGTCAAAGCTTCACATGTTAAGGAAATACACTTCCTTGCATTTCGAAGCGCCTTTAACATGCTTTACATGATGTTTGTTGTATGATAAACACAGCAAACATTTTGAGTGTTCGGCTCGTGTACTGGCTCTACGACACGAGTCAGTCCCTTGGCTCGGCTCGGCTCCGGCTCGGCTGCCCCTGTAAATCTGTTGGCTCGCCTACCTCTAGTGAGGATTGAGGAGGAGACCTGAGCACAGGCTGTAAGTGGGAAAGGAGTGCGAGGGTTGACGAGTAGATGCTGAGCAGGATGAGAGTAAGTACTAGTGAGATGAACCTGGTTGGAGGGAAGGGATAAGGAGGGGGAGAGTTCAGGGGCGAGGATTGAGGAGATTGAGAGCTAATCGTGACCTCCCGCTCCCCTCTCATGCTCTTCGATCCCGGGGGCTGACACTTAACGCAACAGATGATTGAGCCCCGGAGCCTTCGAATGCCTTCAAAGATCGAAGGTGATTGTGTATGAGCGTGTACCCCACACTCAAGGAGTGCGGGTAGAGGAAGGAGGGGGCGCTGTGTAGGGGTGGGGGGCTCTAGAGCTCACCACTGCGGCAAGATCAGAGCTGAGGAAATCCGCAGAAACTCTGTAGTGCAGTAGCGCCACCCTGTGGCGTGTTGCAGCCTTGCACTAGCTGATATTCTGACCGAAGTGTCCATACCCTGTCTATATTACCATGTTTGTTTTCTATCAGGACACCAGGCAGTTGAGACATCCCCCTGCTCCTCCTTGAAGGTGCCATATTACCCCAACGCGTTAGTGATATTGAGCAGTCAGAAAGAAAGCGGCTTTGATGGCCCTTTGAAGAGCGATGCAGAAAAGGGCAGCAAATACAATCACCGCATAATATTGAGCCATGTGCTGAGGGGAGAACAAAAGCACTAATGAACAAATGCACTAGTGCAGCAACGACCCCAAGGCGCTCAATTATGGGGATTTGGCGTGAGGCAAGTCCAGTGATGTGGCAAGGGGATCTGGCTGGGCGGCACGAGTGGTGGGGGGTGGCGACTCCCCAACCCCGCTCTTACCTGTGGCCGTGCAGGCCTGCAGGGCATCTGTCACGAGACTCGCCAGTACCCCGGCTCTTCATGAGGCCGCCAGGCCGGCGGTAAGTGAAGTGACCACCATCTGGTACAACAGCTAGCTACGCCACTGGGTGTCACCTTTCTGCGTCCCTTCGCCAAACTGAAAGGACAGGAATGCACCATATTTATCTAATACGGTATCTACTACGGTGCATCCCTGTTCTTTCCCCTTGTGCTGGCACCATTTCGGTAGCCTAGCACCAATGCAGGCATCCTTGCATCATGGTGCAAGGGTGCCTGTGTTGTTGCCAGCAGTATTGTTTTTGAGCAGGAAGGGGCACCTAACTGCAGAAAAATAATCCTGGGAGGCTTTTTCCTATTTACATGTGTGCTGCAGAATGCAGCACACAAGAAAAGAAGAAACTATGAGGAGAAATATAGTTATTTCTCCTCGTTAAACCTCCCCTGGGGAGGCGTATATGTAAGGTTTTTGAACATCCCCAGGTTTAAATGGTTTGGTAAATCTGGTCAAGCGGCAATTTCCATGGGTATGGCATGGGAAACCCAACCACAAGGCCTATGGAATGCCTCCCTAGCACAGAGTAAGGAAAGGCAGCAATTTGCATGTCCTTGCCTTACTCCATTTCTATTACACCATTCAAAGCCATGCAAAGTGGCTTTGCGTGGGGAAACAACACATACAACGCAACTTTTACAACGCACTACCTTTACACCGAAACTTTTACAACGCAACATCCATTACAACGCATGCCATTACAACGCAACCATTACAACGAATGTCACTACAATGCATACCACTACAATGCATGTCATACAACGCAGTCATTACAATGCATACCATTACAAAGCATACCTACACTATCCAACACTTACCCTACTGTTGCACCCCTGGAGTTAGAATAGTAATTTTTACCCCTACACTATCCAACACTTACCCTACTGTTGCACCCCTGGAGTTAGAATAGTAATTTTTACCCCTACACTATCCAACACTTACCATACATGCAATGTAATGGTATGCGTTGTAATGGTATGCGTTGTAAATGTAGTATGCGTTGTAGTGGAATGCGTTGTAAAGGTAGGTCCAAAGAATTTGTTGTAATGGCATGCGTTGTAATGGAATGCGGAGTAATGGATGTTGCGGTGTAAAAATATGCGTTGTAACGACATACATCCCTTTGCATGACCTCATAGAAATGATTTTGCAGTTTGTGCCACCATAGTGTCACAAAAAGTGATGGTCTAGTGGCACAAGATGCTCATAAATATGCCTCCAAGAGTCTAACTGCAGAATGGCACTGGCTAAGATGAGGGCGAGAGAAGGCAGGGTGTCACCTGGCAGTGAAACCTAGTGGCATTTCAAAGTAATTCACAGGGTTTCTGATGGGGAGAAGACATATACTGCCGCAACAATGGCACTGGAAGGTCAGTAAGACTTTGATGTGCACTTCTGTTTTGAAAGAAGCAAGCCGGCACAGATTCAGCAGCGACTCTTAGCTTTTAGTCAGTATTGGAATGAGCTAAGACCTGAGAGTTGGAGACACAGACTTTTGCGGCAGCTACACCTAGCAGCCTGTTCAGTGAACAGACTTAACACAGACACCAGTGATACTGTAACACCCAGTAACCAGTAATTGTGATGCCTTTGACACCATTTCCCATGGTGCAAGGCAACAGGTTCACACTGTATATTTTAGGACTGATTTATCACACCCAGCTGATGATGCTCTATGTGGCTGCATAGTGAGTCACTGAATTACAGCCTAATTTACATAGCGCTTCATAAATCCTGACAAAGCATCTTTTATGTTGTTAACATGCTTCATTATGCTTAGGACTAGGAGCGCGACTGAGGGCTCACCAGGATGAACAAGGACTCTGATTTTAAACAAGTATTGGCTAAGTCAACATGTCTTGCCTATGTGATAGCTATTGGCTTTGTCAATGTCTTTTAGCCATGTTGTATGGCAGCGTGGCTACAGTTCAGTAGGGCTAAAATTTGGTAGTGCAGTAAATTAAAATGGCATAGAGGAAAGTAGAGTAGAGTGGCGTTGAGTGGAGTGGCATGGAGTGGCATAGAGTGGCATAGGATTGAGTTGTATAGGGTGGAGTGGCATAGAGTGAAGTGGCTTTGGATGGAGTGGCATAGAATGGAGCGGCACACAGTAAAGTGGAATAGAGTAGAGTGGCATAGAGTAGAGCGGCATAGACTGGAGTGACATAGAGTAGATTGGCATAGAGTGGCATAGTTTGGGGTCAGTGGAGCAGAGCGGTGTAGAGTAGAGTGGAGTGGCATAGAGTAGAATGGCATAGATTAGAGTGGAGTGGCATAGAGTAGGATAGCCTAGAGTAGAGTGGAATGGAATGAAGGAAAGAGGAGTGGCAGAGAGCGGTATGGAGTGGCATAAAGTGGAGCAGAGTGGTTTAGCGTGGAGTGGCGTAGAGTAGAGTGGCATAGAGTAGGTTGGAATTGAGTGGAATGGAGTAAAGTGAAGTGGCGTAGAGTGACAAAGAGTAGAGTGATGTAGATTGGAGTGCCATAGACTAGATTAGAGTGGAGTGGAGTGGGGGAGAGAATATAGAGAACAGTGGTGTAGAGTGGAGCCCCGTAAGGTAGAGTGCCATAGACTGGCATTGTGTAGAGTGGATTTGCACAGAGTACAGTTGCAGAGTGGAGTGGCATAGAGTGATGCAACTAGAGTGTCGTAAAGTGGCGTAGAGTTGAGTAGCGTGTCATAGAATGGAGTAGAGTAGCGGGGAGTGGCATAAAATATAGTGGTGTAGTGTAGAATGGCGTATAGTGGCATAGAGTGGCATAAAGTGGAGGGGTATAGAGAGCTGCAGAGCGGCCTTGTGGGGAGTAGCAAGTAGTGAAGTGGAGTGGCGTGGAATGGAGTGAAGTGGCATAGAGTGGCACTGAGTAGTGTAGAGTGGCATAGAGTTGAGTGCATGGAGTGGCATAGAGTGGAGGAGCGTAGAGTGGACTTCCATGCAGTGGAGTGGCTTACAATGAAGTGGAGTTGTGTACAGTGGAGTGGCATGGTGTACAATGGAGTGGAGTGGCACAGAGTAGAGTGGTTTAGAGTGGAGTGGAGAGGAGGGGCAGAGAGTAGATGATCTTAGGGTAGAGAGGCATAGAATAATACAGTAGTGGGTTTAATTAACTAAAGCATCAATAGAAATGGCAGATAGGGTGAAAGCAACATAATTAAGAAGTATCTCTGTTATAAATGTATGAAAGTACATTGCCTATCCACGAATAAAGCTGAAACGCTCATAATATACAAAAAAAAATAGTGAGTTGCAAAAAGACGAGGAAGAACAAAGATGAGGAAGAACACATGTACTTGGTCAATGCTCTTTTGAGAATCCAACAAGAGAGGAAGGGACACCTATCTGAGCTGAACAATTGAAAGATTGCAAATGAGAATCACAATGAAAGTAACTAATGGTGTGTTGTGGACTGTAAGCCCACTGAATTGTAAACAATATGTTTTGCAGCACAGTGCATGCGCTGTGTAGACAAGATCTAAAAATGCCACCTGGGGCATCTCTTTGTCCAGTGACAATATGGAAAAAGGATGTTGTGTTCCTGCCAGATCTTCTGACTTTGAAACTGGAGAACCAGGTTCAAGTCTTGGCCTTTGCTCACCATCCCATGATTCTTTGCAAATCATTTAGGGACTGATTCACAAAGGTATTGTACTAGTATAATCTTAAATATACATAAATATACATAAATGTGTAAGTTTACCCTTGCGAATTAGGCCCATAAACTCCAACACCCTTCCTCTCCACCTGCGCGTTCCTAGAAAACATAAACATGCCTTTGTATAATGTAGCTGGTGCTCATTGAAAGCATCCCAATATCTTTGGGTCGAGTTTGCACTATCTTATAAAATAAGGGGCAGATTTACCAGGACAGGTGCATCCCTGCATATTAGCAGGGATGCGCCAGTAAAGATGTGACATGTAGGAATACCCTTGCGCCACAACGGATGCATCGCATTTACAATGCGATGCACCATGGCGCAAGGATAGTCAGATGCTTGTCGCATCTTTTGTCGTAAGGGCAGCAAATTGCTGGAGTCATGTCGCAAGTGCGACGCAACTCCGCCAATGCTCAGGGGCGCTCTATACCTAACATGCTGCGTCACTCCTTACAACTGCTTCAAGCAGGAGCAAGGTTTTGAAGCAGCGGGGACGTAAAAATGATTCAGTGAAATCTTGTGGATTTCATTGCGTCACTTTTACGGTGCAAACTTGCGATGGAACGCCCATCCTGCATACATTATACCTGACACAGGTATAATGCAGCGCAGGACTTTACAATGTTTCGCATCTCACTAGATGCGTCAAGTTGTAAATCTGTATCATAGTGGGGCATTGGTGTTGTAAAAATGTTGCAAGGGGCTTGTAAATCTGCCCCTAAATCTGCAATGTACCTCTCGAGTATGGGATTCTGACGTATTTCTCGCAGGTTACTCTGCAACTGGTCGTCACCCCACTGAGCTCTCTTACAGCCTCCCTCGCCGCCTATTCCCTGTTCGTTCTGCTGAACATCCACCAGTTCCTCTCCGCGTATTGCCCCGCTCTGTCGTCTCTCTGCAGACCCTGACAGCCACAATAATTCAAAAATGCAAATGCCGGCTAATAGCATTGATATTCAACATCATTGGCTCACAGGACGCCACATACATACAGACGCCAAACTGAGAACTTGGCGCGGTAATGGGAGTGTGAGGGGGCGGTTGGAGGAGCAGTTGTGGATTTGACGAAGGAAACCAGGAGTGTATTCATGTGCTCGCAGCGCCCAGGTCGTTCCGATATGGACCAGGATGGGATAACCTGAGGGCAGCTGTCACTGCTATTTACAGGCCCTGGTAGGGTCAGGGTACCCTCGAAGGGAGCGCGCGCCGCCTCCATTCCGCCCTCAGGCGCGTGGGTAGCCGCAAGGGAGCGGAGCCCCGGATTTCAATTAAGATTCTGACATTCGCCTGATGGGCTCTCCCTAATCCCCATACAAAGGTGTACAGCGTTATTCAAACGCAGGCGCCGCTGGCTGGTGCTTTGTTTAACATAAATTAATCCCTAACTCCCGGAGCCAGGTCCCCACCTGCTTGGGTTTTTAATGAGTCTACAAATTTCAGTTCCGCCCTCCCCAAACCGTAATACTTCAACAACTGCCTGTATCGTCATTTGTGGGTATAAACAGCTCAGTGGGCTGAGCGTCGACCTCAGAACAGGGGAGTGCAACGTTTTCAATGCAAGAACCGATCACGAATATTAGGATACCTTTGGCCAGAAGCCTTATAAAGAATAATGGCTTGGAGGAATTAGCATTAGAACTTCACAGTAATGTCCCACCGAACCACATCACAGAGGGTGATGTCACAGGAAGTGACATCACAACCCTACCCTAGCCCTCACATATATAGGGCAAGGCTGCGTTTTATAATAAAAGGTGAGACACAGTCAGTGCAATATATGAATGTAAGCATATGTACACTTTGGGGACAGATTTACAAGCCCCTTGCGCATCATTTACGCCACGGTTGCGTCACTTTTGTGACGCAGCGGCGGTGCAAATCCTGCTCCATGGTGCGGGGGTACTTACAAGGTGACGCATCTGGGAGATGCGTCACGTTGTAATGCCCTGCGCCACATGTAGGCGTTCCTGCGCAGGGGGGGAGGCGTTCTGGCGCAGGAATGGCTCCTAAAAGTGGCTGAGTGAAATCTACAAGATTTCACTCAGTCACTTTTAGGCCCATGCTGCATGAAAACCCTTCGCCTGCCTGAAGCAGGCGTATGGATTGACGCAGCATTAACTAGATAGGGCCCCCACAGCATTGCTGGAGCTTCGTCCCACTTGCGACGCAACTCCAGCAATGCGTCACTTTTACGGCACAGATGTGTGACACATCTGTGCCGTTTTTGCACCATGGTCCGCCGCATTGTAAATGTGGCGCATCCATGATGGCGGAGCTGCGGCGCACAATAACTGGCGCACCCCTGCTGATTTGCAGGGATGCGCCAGTTATTGTAAATATGCCCCGTGTATATTCATATCTAAAGCAAACATGCATGTAAGAACACTTGTCTACAAATGTTTTGCACAATAAGAGTGATTATATTGACCACATAGTCCGTGCATTTGACCATGCAACCATTTGCTTAGGTTAAAGTAATGGACTGGTGTACCTTCCAGTTGTGCAAATAAATTTGATTTCAGGAATGCAAATACTGGGTAAGATGAGATAGGCTCTTAATGAGATAGGCTCTTAAAGATATATTTTAATTTTACAACTCGAGTTGCTATCAGGGATGGCATATGAAGTCAAAGACAATATTGGTCATACATTCAACATATGGCATAGTGCATAAAGTGTGTGAATCGATCATGTGTATTTTTTATCCTCAGACTGAAGTAGCTTGTGACTGTGAACTCTTCAAAATATTAAAAAAGAATCACACATAAATATGATTTTATGTATAACACGTATGTGTTCCACATGCCAATTAATAATTTGTCTTAGAAATTACATTAAGTGACAACATTTTGAAAAAAACATGGTGTTTGGCAAATATATTTGTAAACCACTTTCACAAATCAAATACAATGTGGTAGATACGTTTCTTGAAGTGTTGTTATTGTGTCGCTCATGCATGTAGTCCTGCTAGTCTTCTTTGACCAGCTTATAGGTAAACAGGTTATCACTTCATAAAGGCATGGAAGGGGTCACTGGTGGACAGTTCCTTTGCAAATAAGAACTCAAAGATAACCCCTCCGCAGTGGGTGGCAGGATTAGAACACCCTGAACCTGCATTACAAATGTATGTGGTTCCATACAATGCCAAGCAACTGTACTAAATTGTATTGCTGCATTTATATAACTCCTATTACATCTATGTGGGTCACTGAAGTGTTTGCCTACATGGGTAGCAGGCACCACTGTGTCGAGTAAGTGGCTGAAAGTGCATTGTTTCGGTTTTGATTGTATGTGAGAAGTGTTTCAATGTTATGTGTGATGAGAAAGAGGTGTGGTTATTGTGCTATGGTACACAGGGCTTAGTACATTGATGAATAAAAAAGTGTGTGAGAGTTGCAAAATGTATTGTCTTAAGTAAGTTAGCAGTTTTGAGCAGTACTGCATGCCCCTTTAAGATATTTTTTATGATCGTAGTCTGCTTAACCGGTTACTTCACTGGGTTGTCCATTTTGAGAAACTTTGTTTAAAGTTTATGCTCCTGGGCAGACATCAGTTGTAGAGACAGTTGGTTGAGAGAGCCGCAGGGTTGGACTTGGTTACTTACTATCATCCAATTTATAATTGGCATCGTGAGATGTAATAAATGGTCATAGCACACAACTTGTCAGGATCTGCAGTGGTGGACTAAATTAAAATCCAATGTTGCCATTAGCCTGCTGCAGATCTCTTAACTTATTCCATGTCTGTTCAATTGCAATGGGTGGTTTAATGTGGGGGACTGGTACTTTACTGGGAAATGAACATTACCCATAGTCAGTGGTTGAAGTGAGCAGGGTCTATTGGGATTGGCATTATCAATCTTTTTTAATTTTACACTAGCAGTTCCCATACTTCTTGTTTCCTCACCCCCCAATTTGCGGACCTCACCTCCATTCCACTCATAGCTTTCATACTTTTTTATGCACTTTAACCTTTGCCCACAACAGTGTTGTCTTCTGTGAGTGCCAAATAGTTGAAGCAGGGTCCGGTTTTTACCATATAGTGCCACAGGCCCATCCGCCCCACACCTGAAGCATGAGACCCTCACATAGGCCCTACCAGCCAGCAGGCAGGAATCTGTTAAGTTGACCATAGTGTCTCAATGGTTCTTTTAATTTAGTAGGCCCAGTGCCTCTCAAATAGCATTATAAGATATTTCTTCTGCGACAAACACAAAGCTTCAGCTCTGTCCCTTCTGATAAGCAACAGCCCAAAGCCCCCACTCCTTCACTGCCCTCGACTTGCTCTTCTCACAACCACAATACCACAAGAGCACGGAACATCTCAAGCTGAGAGGGATTCAGTGGGTTACGGTGTGGTGGAGCCACTTGTCACCTTTCAATCTTTCATATTATTGTATTTTTTGCTAGCTTTAATGTAACTAATACATGCACCCTGATATGAGAATATGACCTTTTGTAAACTTTTGTAGTGTAGGTGTCACTTCTGTGTTCCTAATATTTCCTAGAAGTGGCCAAACGTCTACGGTCAATGGTTTCTCATTTAAAGAGTATAAAAGAGCTGCCCACAGTCCATTCGTCAAACTACCTCACACAAATGACCCATTGGGTCATGACGCATGTGTAGTTTCCCTCAGCCATCTTCTCTAGCTTCTTTGGCTGAGGCTATAATGCTTATTGTATTTTGAAAATGTTTTCTTCTCTCTCTCCTCTGCATTACCATTGATTTGGAAATATATTTGCATTGCATGCGTTTGTTCTCTACTTTAAAATGTGTTTTAAGTGCCAAGTCTTTGCTAAGACTGCATAACCATTGATCAAAGTGTGTCTTTACACTTCTTGTTTAAGTGGTTTCATTGTAATAAAGTACAAACAATCCTGATTCGGTTCCTGTCTCTCACACATGTATTTTCTTCTTTAAGATACAGCACCCCTGCAAATTAAGCTGGTGCATTGCTCCGCCAAAAGAGAGGAAAATGTCACCCTTTAACATAGTCAAGCAGTATAAGGGACTTATCACGTAGTCTGTATGAACTGCAGTCGACTGCCTGACCATTGAGTGTTGGGGTATTAGTATGACCATGGGCCAGCACGGTTATAGATTGATACCGAATTTGACCGATTCGAAATTTTACGAATCGGTAAATGCTATGTAGATAATAATTCGGTAAAAAATACAGAATCGTTATGATTCGGTATTTACCGAATCGGTAATTACCGATTTGGTATTTGCCATTCATTCCTATGGGCCTGGAGGCCCATAGGAATGAATGTCAATTACCAAATCGGTAATTACCAATTCGGTAAAATAGGGTAAGAGTCAAGGGTGGCAGGATGGCCCTTTGACACCCTGTTGCACCCCTGAATAGTGCTTGTGTGCACATGTGGCACACATACAAGCCCTAAGGTCATGTATGTCTGTCACATGGCACAGGTGTAAATGCACAGATTTGCATTTACAGAGGTATTCGTTATTTACCACCAACTAATAGTTGGTGGTAAATAACGAATCCTTAAAGCACAGAAGCACTCTTTGAAGTGCTTCCTACATCTCGTTTACCGATTCATGATGATTCGGTATATACTGAATCGGAAAATACTGATTCGTTATTTACCGAATCGGTAAATTTACCACCTACATAGGAAAAGCCTATTACCGGTCGGTTACGGCAGATTTCGGCCGTTACCGACCAGTAATAGCCATCCTACATCTTGCCCTTAGTCTTGTGCGCTCAAGGAAACCATTGTTGCATTTACTCTAGTTTCTATGCTGTAGATTAAACAAACATGATTTAAGTGTGACTTTTAATGGGAGAAAGGGCATGTGAATTCAGGCAAATGGTCAGCAGCATTAATAGACAAGCAACTGGAGATTAGGTATTTTTAGGCTGCAGAAGAATGACATTAACAAATAGGTTGTGGCTTTTAAATGAGATGTGGGCAATTTGCAGAAATACAAAAATAGGGATTAAGGCAAAAATGCATGAAACTTAAAATAAACTATGCTCAGAAAGAAGAGGTGTACAGAAGATGGAAAGTAAAGTAGAGGAACATTTGAAAACTAAGGAGAAGAAGCAATTGTAAATTTTAGGTAGAGGCCACATTTGATGAAAATACAGAGGAGGATTTTTTGAAATGGCATGAAATCTGAGGGTGAAAAATTGGAAAAAGAAACAATACTTGCATGTAAGACAGTACTTCATTAGGTACTTTCGATATGCACCAGAATCAGGCATACTGTCACCAGAAAGGCTATCACTACACCACCACTTCAGCAAGAAAAGCTGCTTAGCTCAAGGACTAGCAGTGTAAAGTAATGGCTGGACCCATATATAAGGAAATATAGAGAGCTTTAGGCTGTACTTAAAGTCAGCAATAACCCCATGAGCATTGTGATCCAGTGTAAGCGTGTGTAAAATTTGTGGGCTCAGGCATGAGCTACCCACCATGAAGATTTTACTGTTGTATGACTTATAATGTATTGTATATTTTATGTATCTTTTATGTTGCAATGCAACGAAATAAAGATTGAAATTGGCTAGCTACCCACCACACCATAAACTCAATCCTCAGCAACACTATTCACAAAACATAGAGTTGGGCCCATAGAAACTCTACAATAATTCACCATAAGATCCTCCAATAGATCTTTGTAAGAGCTAATAGGGACTCAGATCATAAGAGATGGAAAGCCACTCCGTCATGAGAATCTGTAATAAAGAAGTGCTCACAAATAACAATATTCACACAATATCAATAATATCATCAATAAGTAAGGACAAACACTTTTAATTGTCTTAAAAAAAGCATAAACTTCAAGATGAATGATCAGAGCACAATACTACAGTAGAATTATTTAATATCTTCAATTCATTTGTAGTCAGGTAAACTCACAATATATCACAGTTTAGAGCAAAATACATCATCAAATAACATTATGTGTGAGGAGAGAGAGAGAGAGAGAGAAAACACATTGCAAACACAATATGTAATTCAGAATCATACAAACCAAAATCGGTTGTAGATTATTCAGAACCAGGTCACAAGATAAACCCGAAATAATGCTACAGTACAGCGTACAATAGCCGGAATTATGTAGTTCTTCAGCTGAAAGGATTTGACCTACTTGAGTTCACCAGCTGGTAAAGTGTGGAGCTAATCAGGAGAGTTCAGTTCCGGGAAATGAGAGTTCAAACTGACAGCATGTCAAGCTCAGGATTTGCAAGGAAAATAGCTGAACACATCTTCTTCCCACGAGGTAATTATAACTTCAGACATTATCAATTCCTGCCCACAAAATAACTTTTTAACATCTTGCATGATTTCCATTGGTCAAAATTCATGGTGCAACTTTGGTGTGATCATTTCCTAACCCAAATCATCCAAAACCATACGTAATACCTTTGTACAGTGTTCACTGTTCTCTGAGAGTGTTCAATATCATTTCCCTTCGGAAATAGTAAAATACATTTGCAACCTAGCATGTCCCCTCCGCACACTTTCCTCTAAGCTTGCAAAAAAGTTGTTACAGTTTTCTAGTCACAGAGAAAAATGTCCATTATTCAATCTGCAGGAAAGAAACTTCAGCAATAATATTAATAGCTATAATGCAATCAGGTCAGCATTTTCCAGTCTGTCCGAAGAAAATAATAAAAACAATAAAAACTAAAAACATTTTCAAGTTTTGAGACCTACATGGAAAACTACTAAATCATCATTTTCTAATTAATAAACACACTATTATTGAAAAAATGTAGAGAAATAAAGAATGCATTAAAAACAATTTAGGAATCATCATTTTCATTAAACTTATAAGCATAGTCTAATTACAATTCATTAAAATGCAAGCAAACACTTTCTTTTTAAAATTGCATGTCAGAGAAAATATGAGCAAGAATCTTTTACTTAAACATTTTCATAACCATAACGGAATCCCACCGGTCCTGTTTAAACAGAAGGCAGCAGAGTGGGCAAGCATATTTCAACCAGTATTCTCGGAAGTGAGATCACTGGGTATAATCCCTGACTCAAGGAAAGACTCCACGATCGTCCCAATCCATAAAAGTGGTGACAAAGCCTTGCCTGGTAATTATATACTGGTGGTACTGATTGACAATGAGGCCAAATATTTTGCGTGTACCGTGTTGGAGGAACTCACAGCTTGGACTGATGCCAACAACATAATACCACTAAACCAGACAGGATTCCTAATAAGACAGGTACAACAACCAACCTCCTGTCAATCTCTCTGCTTATTGATGCAGTAATATCCAAGAAATTGCAGCTGCACCTCTGTTTTATGGACTTCAGTGCCGCCTTCAATAATGTTGATAGGACAAGATGTTGTAAATAAGCTCCTTCAGTCGGTAGTAGTATGTAAGGAGATTTATTCAAGAGCACAGCAGTATAGGACCCAGCGCCTGCTGACCAGTCAACCAACTGCCCAAGCAGAACCTGGGGACCAAGCAAATATGCTCATTCTAGAACAAGACAGAGAGAGCATAGAGTAGAATAGAGGTCATAGAGAGAACAGGATAAACAGGCAATTAGTTTACAATACATCTTCCATCTTTATAAACAAAAGAATAACACATCAATTGCAAAAATAATCATTGAGATAAGCAGGTGGTTTACGATACCTTGAAACCCTAGGAGTGGAAAGAGAAGGAGGTAGAGAAGGAGAAGAATCAATGATGGTGCTTCGAAAACTAGAGGAACCAGAATCCGATACATTACCACCGCCAAAACAAGACCTGTCCGAAAGAGGAGAAAAAGGAACTCACTCTTGAGATAAAAGCATGTAACCACTACCCCTCTCTTCATTTGAGGAAACAACAGAAGAGTTATGAGAGGCATCAACAGTGTTATCAGACACAGTTTGAGAAGGTGTTTGCCCATTTTTCTGATAAACAGCAACCCGCCTCAAATTCCACTTCTCACCATTATCAAGAAGAACATAATTAGGGAAAACTTTTATAACAGTAAAAGGTCCCCTAAACTTTGTCAAACCTTTAGCACACCTCCCAGGTTTAACTTTAACCAGATCCCCTTTTGAAATCTTCCCTCCCACAGAGGGAGAAGGCAAAGTAGAGTTAGTATCAACAAGATCACCTCTACTCAAAAGTTGTTTGACCCAAGAAGGAACAAGCTTGGACCCTGGAGTCCTTCCACGCAAGATTTCAAAAGGAGATTTTGTGCATTTACCATGAACAGTTGTTCGATGAGCACACACCATTTCCTGAACAAGATCAGACACCCACCCACCACTAGACACAGCCAGCTGAATTGTTCCCTTCACCAACCTATTGGCCCTCTCACAAATCCCATTACCCTGTGGATTGTAAAGTGAAGTCCGATGATGGGACACACCAGAGTGAGAAAGAAAAGACTGCATTTTCTGCGAGACCAATTGGGTCCCATTGTCAGTAACAATAACACTGGGAAAACCCTCACATTGAAATAAAGACTTTAAAAACTTTAAAGTGGTCTCTGTGGTGATATCCTTTACAAATTCAACAACTATCCATTTTGAGAAAACATCCACGCACACAATGGCAAAACGTTGATGCAGATTAAGCTCAGACATGGGTCCAATAAAATCCATGCATATGGTATGCCACAGCACACCAGGACAGAAAATCTCACCCATGCTAGTGCCAACAGCCACCTTCAAGCGTTTCTCACCTTCCTTGCACATACTACACTGTTCAACCCACACAGCAACCTGAGCATCCATGCCAGGCCACCAAAAATTATATTTGAGCCTTTGCTGGTTCAAAGTCTGACCTAGGTGCCCCTCATAAGCAATATTAAAAAGTTTACGTCTGAGACCACAAGGCGGTACAAACCTGTCATTGCGCAAAATAATATCGTCCCCACAAGTAGACAATTCATCCAGAATTTTGACATAAGGACGAACAGAAACCTGCAAACAACTCTCTCTCCTTGAACCGTCCTTAATCAACCTAATGACATCCTTGAGAACCTCATCACTTTTCATAGCATCAATCCATTCCTGATGCGAGAAAGAACCAACACCAAAGGAAACACCATCTTGCACCCAAGCAACACTTTCATCCAACAAATCCACATGCACATCACCCTCAGTTGGTTTCAAAGGCAATCTTGAAAAACAGTCAGCTTGGAGATTCCTCCAACCCTGAATATGCTCAACTTGAAAATGAAAATCCTGCAATTTAGCTGCTAATCTGGCCAGCCTCGGAGAACCTCTAATAGCACCACCAGGAGTCAAAATCCTAAGCAAAGGCTTATGGTCTGTTTTAATAACAAAATTGACCCCCCAAAGATAAGTTGAAATAGTGAACACCCCACACAGCTGCCAAAGCCTCTTTTTCAATGACACTGTAATTCCTCTCAGCATCAGTCAAAGTTTTAGAAGCGAACGCAGTAGGACGTTCAAATTGACCATGTTCCTGAATTAGAACAGCGCCCAAGCCAAACGCACTCGCGTCAACCATAAGGATGGAAGGTAGTCTGGTTTTAAAAGGAGCTAAAACACCCGCCTTGCAAATGTCGTTTTTCACCAAAATAAAAGCTGATTCCTGCTTTGAACCCCAAACAAACTTGCACCCCTTCTTGAGCAAAATTCTTAAATCAATAGTAATTTCCAAAAAATTGCTGACAAATTTAGAGTAGTACTCTATAAAGCCCATAAAGGACCTCAACTGATCTTTATCAGCCAGTCGAGGAGCTGACCTTATAGCCAACAACAAATCCTTCTTTGGCTTAATCCCAGAAACAGAAATTTCATGTCCTAAATATTCAATCTGCTGAAGAAGAAAGGCACATTTCTCCCTGCGTAAAGTAAGACCTGCATCGCCAATCCTATGTAATACTTATTGTGCTCAGACTGAGCTGCCAAAAACAAGAATGTCATCTTGAAAGTACACAACCTTTTTCAACCCCTTGAACAATTCATGAACCATGCGTTGAAACACGCTAGCCGCTGAAATCAACCCAAAAGGCAAACGTGTAAACTGAAAGATACCTTCAGTAGTGATAAAGGAAGTGAGATGTTTGCAAGTGTCATGCAGCTTAACCTGATGGTACACGCTTTTTTTTTCACAAGTTTTATTGAGTGATTAAGCAAAACAAGATACGTGGCTCCCCATAGTCAGGAGATCGCCACCAAGCATCATGACACGTTTTTCATCACTAGTGCAAAGTCCAATCAATAAAAGGAGGAAAGACAACCCCCCCTCCACCACCCACCAACCCCCACCACCCAACTACCCTTCTAACCACCCCTTATCCCTCTCTAACCCCATGCACGTGAGTATAGAAAACATTTAGTACTTGGTCGTAGTGTGCTAGGTATGACACAGTTCCTAGGCCCGTACGGCATCTTCTACCTATAGTTCCTCCTCTTGTTCTACTGGGGGGTCCAGTATCAACCCCTTATAGTCCGTCCACCGCTTCCAGATCTTAAAATGCTTACGGGGGCATCCTCTTGCTTCAAATACCAGGCGTTCAAGTCCCATAAAGTAGTCTAGTCCAGCCTTCCATGCACACAGGGGGGGGCTCGCTCTCCCTTCCATGCTCGGGCTAGGTCTCTCTGGGCAACAACAAGCCCCAGCAACAATAGATGGCGTTTATATATATTCCCACCTACACCCTCCAATACATGGAGCAACCCTAACCAATGGGTGCGGGGAAGATCCCATCCCAATACCTCTGACAGGCAACTCCATACACCCCTCCAGAAACCGATCAGCCCAGCACACGACCACACAGTATGCAGCAGCGTACCCGTTGCAGCCACATAGCGCAGACACTCCGGAGACCCAATCAGTCCCGCCTTCCGCAGCCGCTCTCGGGTGTAATAGGCCCTGTGTAGATACTTGAATTGGATTAGCCTAAGTCGCATTGCAATGGCAGCCCCTCGCAGGGACTCCAGGGCTTCCCTCCAATCATCCTCATCCAGGGGACCAACATCTGCCTCCCAGGCCTCCTTAAGGGGAAGTAGGGAGGAGGAGCAATGAGTGACCAACGTTTGATAGATTCGGGACACCTTCTTATCCCCAAGGTCTCCCATAAAGACCTTTGCTTCAACCGGGCTAAATTCCGGGAGCGACTCCATGTTGGTGATGCTAGGAGCTAGCGCATGGCGAAACTGTAGGTACTGAAAGAATTGGGTCTGGGGCATGTGGAACTCAGTGCTGGGCTCCTGGAATGATTTGAGGGTGACCCCGGTCAGCACATGACCCAATGACGAGATCCCAATGGCGTCCCAGCCATCACCTCGCCAGTGAGGCCAGCGCGGGGAGCCGCCCGTTGTTCCACAACGGAGTCTCCCCCGTTAATCTACCCCACCAGCCCATGCGACGCAGCGCCTGTCGCCACACAGCAAAGACAACTCGCGTGGCACATGGCAATGTCCACCGCAGCCCAGCCGAGTACAGGATAGTGTGTAGTGTGTTGTCCCCCATCAGTGAGCGCTCCAGGGCATTTGCTGGGTCCCCTCTGTCTCCATACCACCATTCATTGAGTACCAGTAACTGGGAGGCCTGATAATAGGAGAATAGGTCCGAATTGGCCAGACCACCACAATACGTGGACAGGAAGCATGTTCGCAGAGCCACCCTGGCAGCGCCCCCAGCCCACAGGAAACGGTCTAAAATGGAGTTGACCTGCAGAAACCATTGGGGGTTAATTAGGTGGGGGTATCTTTGCAGCTGGTATAAAAGGCGCGGGAGCGCAACCATTTTGAAGATCGCGGACCTACCGAAAATAGTTAGGGGCATCCGAGACCATGTTTTCACATCCGTCTGAACCCTCTCCCATACTGGTACTATGTTACGTTCCCAGGCAATATCTACGGATTCCGAGAGGAACACCCCCAGATACTTCAAACCCCCGGCCGCTACCTGCAACCCTGATGCCCAGGGGTCCGCCACAATCCCGCCCCCCAACACCCACAGGGTGGACTTACGTGGGTTTAGACAAAGGCCCGATACCTCCCCGAAAATAGGCATGATTTCCAAGACTCGGGCCCCGATCTATGTAAATCAGTAAGAAAGAAGAGGACGTCATCTGCATACAATGCAATTCTATCAGTGGGGTTCCCACTCCACTCAAAGCCCCGCATCTGTGCGTCGATGTGCATCCAAGAGGCCAGAGGCTCCATAGCTAGTGCAAATAAGTATGGGGAGAGTGGACACCCCTGCCGGGTCCCCCGACCAATCGGAAACTTTTCTGAGACTGCCCCGGAGACACGCACCGAAGCTGTGATATCGATATACAATAGTTTGATGTAGGAAATAAACACTGGGCCCAGGTTTAGACGAGGCAGGAGTGCAAATAGGTACTTCCAACTAACCGAGTCAAAAGCTTTATCAATATCCGCTAGTAGCAGAGCCGCCCGTTCCCCCGTGGCCCCCATGGCATCAACTGCCGCCTGTGCCCACCGGATGTTGTGCCGCGTCGCCCTATGTGGCATGAATCCGGCCTGGTCCGGGTGGACCAATCAATCAATCAATCAGTGACACTTATAAAGCGCGCTACATACCCGTAGGGTCTCAAGGCCCAGATCCGTCACATATGGGAGTAGTCGGTTCGCCAACGCCTTAGCCAGTATTTTAGCCTCTATGTTGAGCAGAGATATTGGGCGATAAGAGTCATGTCTATCAGGGGGTCTGCCCGGCTTCTGAAAGACCACAACTTCGGCATGACGCCAGTCAGGTGGCAACCTACCCCGCGTTTGCGCTGCCTCCAGTGCACTCCGGTAATGGGACCCCAGTTGGAGCTGAAATTTCCTATAGAATTCACTCGGGAAGCCACTTGGCCCAGGTGCTTTCCCCGTGTTGAGCTGTCCCAGTGCGTCTCCTAGTTCTTCCGCCGTAAGGGGTACGTCGAGTGCCGTCTTGGTCTCATCCGAGACCATCCTCGGAGGTAGGTCATCGATAAATTTAGCGACCTCATCCGCCGACAGACAATCCCGCAGAGCATATTGCGCCGTAAAGTAGCAGGCAAAACTCGCTGCCAGCTCAGCCGGGTCCGTAATCGCCACTCCGTCCCCAGCAGTGAGGCCCGGCAGCGTAATCGGTTGGAGAGTACGTTGACATAGCCTATGGAGCATTGTACAGGACTTATCCCCCCACTGATATACGCTACTCCGCGTGGCCAGCAACGCTGATCTAGCCTCATCGAGTAACACAGATGCATAGGACTGTTGTGCCTGCAGGAGCAACCTCACCGCAATCTCATCCCCCCCTCCCCGGCACCGCAGTTCCAAGGTTTCCACCAGTGTGGCCGCCTCAGCGACTGTCTCCCGGCGTCGTCGACGGACCGCCGCACACCACGCGATGTCTATACCCCGTATGGTGGGCTTCATCGCCGCCCAAACTACAACTGCGTCTATCTCGTCCACTAGGTTTTCATGGTACACGCTTTTAAGGTCAAGTTTAGAAAAATATTTCGCACCCTCAATTGTAGACACTAACTCACCAATATTGGGAAGGGGAAAAGTATCAGCAATCACACACTTATTAACAGACCTGAGATCAACACAGAAGCGCAACTTGCCATCCAATTTTTTAGAAATAACCACTGGAGAAACCCACGGTGATCCCTCCACAGGTTCAATAACCCCACTCTGCAACATTTCCTCCAACAACTCCTTCACCTCACTGCTGATGGCAAGAGGAATCCTCCTGAGCTTGTGCTGAATAGGCAAACAACCCTCTTTCATCTTTATCATGTGGGAATACTCCTTTGGCTCACCCAACTCATTCCTAAAAACAGAATCAAACTCACTCAGAATTAGGTCAACAGAATCATCCTCCAAAACCATCACGTGATCAGGAGCCCTTGGGTTGATGATAATATACAAGACATATTAATGAACCCACCCCAATTTGGGTGGACCATCAAAGGACACATAGATTTTCCCAATTGTGGACCTGTTTTTAAAGATAATGCTGGACTCAAAATAACCAACAATATTTATGGTTTCCCCTTGAAATCCCTTCGTAGAAATATCACTCTCAAATAATGGTTTGTCCGACCACAATATTCTGAAAGTGGATTGAGGAATGATGGTGTGACAGGAACCAGTGTCCACCATAAGTGAAACCTCCCGCCCATCTATTTCAAACATAGCTTTAGGTCTAATTTGTCTTCGATCATCAACACTTGCAACATCAGAGTCATTAACTACTAAAAGTTTTACAGCAACAGAAGAACTGTCACAAGAATAATCTTCTACAACAGCAACTTTTTGCTTATTCTTCGTTTTACACATCTTTGAGAAATGTCCAATCCTGCCGCATTTTAAGCACTCTTTATTAGCTGCGAAGCAGAACCTGGCCATCTGTTGCAAAATTTGTTTGAAGAAAAACCCTTCTTAGGATATGTTTTCAACTTATTTTTGATCACTGCAACAGAATCATCAAGACCAGAATGAGAATCAAGTTCTCCATCTTTATACGAAACTACAGACACTTCTTGCTCTAACTGCTTCTTCTTCGAGTTTTCAATAACTTTGATGCACTTCTCAGACTCCTCAATCACTTGTGCAAGTTCAATTGCGACTTTAAGTGTAGGATTTTTCGCCGCCCAAAGTCTTTCCTGAATCTTGCGGCTGTTACACTGCACTATAAGCTGATCTCGTATTAGCTCCTCAGCCATTGTTCCAAACTTGTACTTTATTGACAACTCCCTCAAACGGGTAACAAAGTCATCAATATTCTCTTCCGATCTCTGTTTTTGTGTATAGAATTTATAACGATGCATCACAAGATTCTCCTCCTTAGCAAACTTTACTTCCAACCTGGAGATAGCTTCCTTATACAGGTCAGGAATGGCTTGACCATTTGCCTGTAAAGCGATCAGTTAAAACCTAAAAATTCTTTGTCCCTTCTTCCCCAAAGTACTCAACAAAATGGCCTTTTTCCTCTTCACGGAAAACTCTTGGCCATCAATAGCCTCCAAATAGTTGTCGAACATAATGAACCAGTCCTCCCATTGCACCGGAGGATTTCCCGGTTCACTTAAAAACAGTGGAGGTAGGGTTATATTTTTGTTCTGTGCCATGTCAAAATAAAATGAAAGCGAAAAATTAAAAGGAAAGTCAAGTACAAATACCTTTACTCGTGAAAGTTCTCTCGAAAGAGAAAACGAGATGCAAAGGGATCCGTTACAGTAGAAGTTGAAGAATATCACTGCCGGGACATGACTGCTGCATGAAAAGGAGGCTTGACAAGTACGTTGAATGCTTGCGCGTGACGTCACACGCACACCGTCAGAAGGACTGCAATCCAAAATGGCTGCGATGCAAAAATGAGGCTTGACACACACGCAGTCCTGACACTGGGGAAGCACGTCACCCGCTTGCTTCGACAAGAACAGAAGGAATGGAGGAGACGAACTTGAAGTTGTTGCTAGGAAACAGGAAGCGAATACTCACAGGTGAGCGGTTGAAGGGAAATAGTTTGCTAAATTAGGAGGAATAGTTTCGGATTTGGCTGAGTTAGTTTCCGTCGCCTCAATCTTCAGTGGAAATTAAGAGAGGCATCACTGGGTTCGTTCTGGCCAGGTCCAACTGCTACAAACGTTGGTCTTGCTGAGAATTCATCGTAAGTCCCCTGAAAGACAGAAGAATTCAAGAATCAGCAGGCACAAGTCGCCAAAATGTTGTAAATAAGCTCCTTCAGTCGGTAGTAGTCTGTAAGGAGATTTATTCAAGAGCACAGCAGTATTGGACCCAGCGCCTGCTGACCAGTCAACCAACTGCCCAAGCAGAACCTGGGGACCAAGCAAACATGCTAATTCTAGAACAAGACAGAGAGAGCATAGAGTAGAATAGAGGTCACAGAGAGAACAGGATAAACAGGCAATTAGTTTACAACACAAGACTTTGGGGAAAGCTAGCCTGCTGGGACATTCCACAAGTCTTCTTAAAAATTTTAACACTCCTCCATTCAGACAACTGGGAACAGGGACCCACCTTTTGAGAAGAGCAACAACAATCAAAAGACTGAAAGAGGGGTATTTGATGGCACCCTCCTTATTCATTCTATTTTTGGCAGATCTACCACAGACATGCAACTCCTGCAATTCCCATGCACCCAGGCTGGGGGGAACCACTTTGTCCAATCTCCTGTACGCTGACGATGTAATTCTCCTTAGCCATACAGCAGTGGGCATGCAACACCTTCTTAACGAATTGCAGGACTATACCAGAGAAAACAACTTGGCAATTAATCTAAAAGAAACAAGGAGAACGACCATTAATAACAAGACGAAACGAGCAAGGTCCTGGCACCTGGGTGGCACACAAATAGAACCAGTGGTGAATTAAAAGTTCCTAGGCATTTACATAGATAATGAATGATCCTACGCACGACATCAAGAAGAGATTTTTTAAAAAAGGACGGTTGCTAGCTAACTTCGAAAAATCTAACATCAAACTGACCAGTCCAACTCTAAGCCCCCTCGTGAAAGTAGCACGGACAAAAATTCTACCCACTATAACCTATGGCAGGATATAATGCGAAGCAGAGACACTAAGTTACTGGACAAAACTCTAGTCAAAGCATACAGAACCATTTCCAGCCACCCAAACCTCACCTCCCCAGTGCAACTAAGGTTGGAGTTTGGCCTATTGAAGTCATCAGGGGCCAGGTACAGCGCATACATCATCTGCTGGAATAAGATCAGATTATCGGCCCCAAACACTCTAAACCAGCTCTTATTGCAAGACCTCCAACTGAGGGTGAAGTCCCCTGCATGAAGCTACCTTAAAGAGGCTCTGGCAAGCACTGGGCTCTCCGCCTCTGGAATACACAGATCCATCACCTAGCCTTTAAGAAGCTGGTCTGGAAATCCCTAAAACAACTGTCATAGGTGGAAGATAAAGCCGCCTTTTAAGCCAGATCTCATGCGTGGATGTCTTTGAATAACTATAAGATCTTAGCCCCTCAAAAATACTTTTAACCTGGGATATATAATATCACAGAAAATACAATCAATAAACCTTTGCCTTGGCATGCTCCTGTGCATTCAGAACCGTCCACCATGGCTGTGGGCATCACTCCAAACTTCTTTCAGCCTGTGCAAAAATGGCCAGGGAGATATCATCCATCTACTATGCTCCTGTAAGGAGAAGTCGAAGGAAAGGAGACAGCTGCTAAAAATCCCCTTCAATCATAGGGGAATTTGCTATAGGAGGCAAGCAGTTCTGGCATGCTTTGATCCAGGATCACCACAACTAAATTGCAGACGAGTGAGATTTCTTGCATTAGTCACGCATAAAATGCAACCATAAGATCAAGCCTCACCTGGGATTCAGAGCAGACCTACCAAAAACCAGGGCCGGACTGACTGCTGGGCGTTTTGGAATGCTGCCGAGCTGGGGGCTGATTTCACTGAGGTGGGTGCGGATTTAGTTGATGGAGACCTGAGTGTGCTTCGAAATAATTAAAGCAAAATGAATACACAGGTCCCCATCAACGAAATCAGCCCCCAGGTCACCAGCATTCCAAAATGCCCGGTTTCCAGTCCAGCCCTGCCAGAAACCACTCCATGTAGGCCTAGTCATTCATAATTGCTGTCAGCTTTATACAGTGAGAACATAGTACCATCCAGGTAGAGCTGGGAAGCCCACATTGCAGTTAGCAGCTTAGAAACACCGTAAAGTTCCTTTTTGAACTGATTACAGTGGCTGATTCAGCAACAGACTCTGCACTGACTGCATTCCTTACACCGGCAACAATCTGCACTAGCACCAAAGTGTCTTTTTTTTCTTCTTTTAACAACATTTTATTGGGATTTTACGGGTGGTACAAAACAAGCGTATAAAACATTTGCAGTGGACTGATAACCTCTTGATCTAGTAATATAAGGGGAAAAGAAAAAGACAGAAAACAGACTAGTGGGAAGAAGGGAGAAAGGTAGAGAGAATAGACTGTCCCAGGATACATAATAAAACTGTTAGTAATCCAACACATTTAAAGTAATGTTAATGCTCATGGAAACTATAAATGCAGACCTTGTATTTTATCATGTTCTTACGGTTTTAATTCAAGCTTTTGTATTGCCATGGTTTTTAGTAACTATGTAAATGAAATAAAACTTTTTTTTTAAACTAAAAATTGCATTATTACCTTTCACATTATTATCCTAGCACAGAAAGTTTCTCTCTCTGTTGTGATTGACTCAATTTCAAACCAGTTTGTTACACTTTTGCATTGTTTTACGATGCAGTTTTAAACTTCCACGTGTTTTCACAAGACTCTCTGTTAGTCGTATTCATTAAGTAAGTATTAGTATCACATCCAATGACCAGATCTGATTGAGCAAGATACTTTTAAATAATCATGCTCCATCAATCCCCCATCTGATGGCAAATCCACCCATCTCATCACACAATCTCTAATAATCTGATTATCTTAAAATGCACTTGCTTTCATCTGCTTCAGCCTAACACCCTCTAGATCTTTCATTACGTCATAATAAGTGCCCTTTTGTCTTCTACTTCTATATCATACCTTTTTCTTTTTCTACCTCTACTTTGTTTTGTTTCTACTTTGCAATTACAACACCTGTATAATAATACTATAATTATTATGTCAACAGCAACAGGCATTAATGGTGTTAACATTTGCCCCACTATGCTATTACCCAATGCTACAAGCCAATTTTCCACTGACGAAAAACCCTTATCAAGTTTATCCAATGCCCGTCAACTTGTAGTTCAGCTAAATCATTACTCAGGTTACGAATATTACCAATATATCCCTGCAAATCTATACGTTTATCAGGGCTATAAGTGCACCATTGTTGAATTTTCAGCATGCACTCTTTTGCCAATAATACATCCAGGGCAAGCCGGTTCTGCAAAACCGAAAGTCTTAAAATGAGGATTTTTCTAACTTTACTACTACTAAACTGAGAAAAATCCTACTTTTAAGACTTTCTGTATTCACAGAAGGCATTTAGGAGTCCTAAAGTTAGGAGTCCTAACTTTACTACTACTAAACTGAGAAAAATCCCAATTTTAAGACTTTCGGTATTCACAGAAGGCATTTAGGAGTCCTAAAGTTAGGAGTCCTAACTTTACTACTACTAAACTGAGAAAAATCCTGACTTTAAGACTTTTGGTATTCACAGAAGGCATTTAGGAGTCCTAAAGTTAGGAGTCCTAACTTCTGTGAATACCAAAATGAGTAAGTGCCTTCTGTGAATACCAAAATGAGTAAGTGCCTTCTGTGAATACCAAAATGGTAGTAAGTTTAGGATTTTGTCTTAAGTTAATTCTGTGAATAAGGCCCAGAGTCTTTATTTCGAATTTTCATCATAAAAGACATACTATGTAATACAAAAGTCCATACAAATCATCCATATTATACAGAGTAAAATTGATTATTCCAAGTATGTTAGTACATAAAAATATAAATAGATAAAAATACTAAAATAGATGTTAAAAAAGTATTAAATATTCAAATAGCAAAATACTTTGACAGCTAAATGTTTAACAATACAAATTCCAATCTATCAAAAACCCCTAACCCATGTGGGGTGCCTACTTCCGCCTTTCTCCAAATAGAGACCCTTACTTCTAAGTCAGGATAAGGGGATTACACTCCTTAATAACCCCTGCTCACCCCCTTGGTAGCTTGGCAAGTCAGACAGGCTTATCTCAGAGGCAGTGTGTTAAGCATTTGTGAATATACACAGTAATACAGTGAAAACACTGCAGATGGACACAACACAGGTTTTATTAAAATAAGTATTCTTTATATAGACTTAACACAAGACCACAATACTACACTTAAGATTGCTTAAAAGATGATTAAAGTTGCTTAGTTCAAGTTGATGGTGAATGCGACAAAGTTCTCAACAAAGTGCCTGGATGCGTAACACAAAGTGAACAAAAGGCTCGCAAAAGGGGAGATGCGTCGGTTCCGTGACCCAGGGGAACGGTTACGTCCTGCCTCAATGCTTCCGTAGAGTAGGGGACTCAACGTGAGCCTTACCGGTGCAGAGGTGATGCGTAGATTCTTGGCCTGTGGGCACGTTGCGGTGCGCAAGATGGCGCCTTGATGGGATGCGATGATCCAGTTGCGATGCGAGAAGATGGCGCCCTTGATGCAGCGATGCAATGATGATGCGATGATGCCCTGGCAGCCTTGCGACGACTCTGTCTTTTGGAGCCACGACAGGCCCTGCGACACGCTTCAACGGTGATGCAGTGGCGACTCTCTCGATGGGGTCAAGCTTCTCCGGTGATGCGACAGCAGGCAGCTTCGATGAACCCATGCTTCCAGGGAGATGTGGCGAAGGCTCGCTTGTCCGGGTTTGCGACAATTTCAGCTTCGACGGCGACACGCTTCTTCTCAATGTGTCGTGCTTCCAGCTCCCGGTGGCACGCAACTGTCTGGAGTCAGAATTCCCAGCAAGGAAATTCAGGAGGGAGCTGGAGGTGAAGTCTTTTGTCCCTGAGACTTCAGCAGGAGGCAAGCACAGTTCAAACCCTTGGAGAATATTCGGTAGATGAAAGTCCTTACAAAGTTCCTTCTCCTTTCCCTTGGCAATGAAGCAATCACTGCAGGCCAAAACAGCAAACAGCACACTGGCAGAGGGGCAGTCCAAACTCTCGCAGCTTCCTTGGTTCTTCTCCTTGGTAGAAAGGTTTCTTGTCCAGAAGTGATCTAATTTCTTGGGATCAGGGTCCCAATATTTATACCCCAAAATCCTTTGTTCTCTGTAGGTAGAGAGGCCTCTGCCTAGTCCAAACCAGTTCCTGAGCACTTTGTTTACATGTCTCTCTTCTTCCTTTCACTGTGCATGGCAGAGACATCAGCCGCCCCACAGGAAGTGGAGCCAGCACACAGGAGGGAAGATACAGCTCTGGAGCACTCTGTTGACATGATTCCTCCTCTCCTTTCACAGTGCAGGGCAGAGACATCAGACAAGCCTCAGGGGGTGGAGCCAGCATTGTAGAGGGAAGGCCCAGCCCTTTTCAGGTCCCAGGTGCAATTCCTCCCTTCCATCTAGATGCACATCTCTCTATTCACCACAGGGCTGCCCCAGCCTGTCTCCTGGAATTCCCCAGCCCTGTCACTCACAAACCCAGACAAGGAATACACAACCCAGCAAAGGTAGGCCGGGCTAGTTAGGCCAGAAAATACCTACTTTCTAAAAGTGGTATTTTCAAACACAGAATATTAAAACCAACTTTACTAAAATATGTAATGTATTATTCTGAGTTCAGGCATACTAAATTAGAATTTCTGCCATGTGCCCATAGTCAGTTAGGATGATAAGAATGTAATAATCTAATTGCCCATTCTGGCCTATGGAGAACAGGTAGCGTTCAATAGTAAAAAACTAAAATGGCTGTATTTCACTATTAGAACATGCTGCACACATCAGAGCATGTCCTATCTTATACTTACAATGCACCCTGCCCGTGGGCCTACCATAGGGGTGTCTAATATGAAGCAAAGGGAAGGTTTAGGGACTGGCAAATGGGTGCACCTGGCCAAGTCGAAATGGCAGTGCTAGACTGCACACAGGCCTTGCAATGGCAGGCCTGAGACACACTTTACAGGCTGCTTCTGTGGGTGGCACAACCAGTGCTGCAAGCCCACCAGCATCACTTGATTTACAAGCCCTGACCACACATGGTGCACTGTACTAGGGGCTGACAGAGAAATCAAATAACCCAATCATGGAATCCAATTAGTATATTAATTTATCCATAGGGAACACTTGCACTGTGGCACTGATTAGCAGTGGCACAGTGCCCAAAGCATAAATACAGCAAAGACACATCAAAACAGAGGAGGAAATCCGTCAAAAATGGAAGGGAGACTCACGCCAATGATGCCAGGTCTAACACGTGTCCTCTCCAGCTGAAATGTGGGGAGAACTACCCTTCCCCTAGGGGAGTTCTCTTTACTAAGGCGGAAAAATCTGGACAGACCATCCGCGTTGGCGTGTTATGTAGCAGGGCAGTGTTCCACAGTAAAGTCTATACCCTATAGGGAAATGGAACACCTCAACAACTTTGGGTTCTCACCCCTCCTCTGCATTAGCCATCTAAGGGGCCTGTGGTCGGTCTGAACCTGGAAGTGAGTCCCAAATAAGTCTGTTCTCAACTTCTTCAGTGCCCAGACCACTAAATGTCTAATGCTCAATAGCACTACACCACTGTTCCTGTGGAAGTAACCTCCTACTGATGAAGGCTACAGGTTGGTCTAGGCCCTCTTCATTAATCTGTGATAGAACAACCCCCACACCATGCTCTGAAGCGTCGGTCTGTACAATGAATTATTTTGAGAAGTTGGGCGCCTGAAGCTTGGGTGCTGTGCACATGGCAATCTTCAGGGCGTCAAAGGCCTTCTGACAGGTGTCAGTCCAGTTCACTTTCTTGGGCTGCTTCCTGGAAGTCAGCTCAGTCAAGGGTGCAACAATGTTGCCATACCCCTTGACAAACCTCGTGTAGTACCCCGTGAATCCTAAAAAGTTTTTCACCTGTGTCTGAGTCTTTGGGGGTTCCCATGCCAGGATGGTATCAATCTTGGGTTGTTAGGGGCGCCACCTGGCCGTTTCCTACCTGGTGACCCAAGTACACCACGGAACCCTGCCCGATCTGGCATTTGCTTGCTTTGATCATGAGTAAGCATGGGCGGAAAATCTGTTCCGCTTGCAGATTTCGCTGATTTTCGGTAAATTCGCAATCCGCGAGATTCGCGAATTTGCCGCAAAATCCGCGAGCGGAACGGATTGGGTCAAAAGTTCAAGCTGACTATTGTAACTCTTTTAGAATGGCGCCGGCAAGCTGCCAGAGCCATTCTAAAATAGTTACAAAAGTCAGCTTCAACAGGAAGCTCTAACAGATAAAGTAAAGCAGGTGCTGCTCAAATTCAGTTACGCAATCCTTAATCACCCCAAACTTGGGGTGATTAATGATTGTGTAACTTAATTTGACCTTCAACTGGGGCACCTGCTTTACTTTATCTATTAGTGCTTCCTGTTGACGCTATTTCTAGCTATTTAAGAATGGCGCTGGCGGCTTGCCGGCACCATTCTAAGTGGGGCTGAGGGCAGAAGGGCACAAAAGTGGGACAGAGGGCAGAAGGGGACAGAAACGAGTGGTACAGAGGGCAGATGGACATACAAAATGAGAGGGTGGCAGTGATTAAGCAGGCAAAAAAAAAACTGCGAAATTGCACAGCGCCTCGCGAACACCCGCAAACACGCATAGCGCCTCGCGAACACCCGCGAACATGCAAAAATAAAAAAATCCACAAATTCGCGCGAATTTGCGAATTTTGCGGATTGCAAATTCGCAAATCTGCGAATTGTGAATTCGCAAAATTCGCCCATGCTTGCCTGCCGTTCGCAGTGCCATCAACACTTCCCAGAGGTGCTACAAGTGTTCTTCCCAACTGGCGCTGAACACTGCAATGTCATCCAGGTAGGCGGCACTGAAATCCTCCAGTCCACCAAACACCTGGTTGACCAACCTCTGATAGGTGGTAGGTGCATTCTTCATCCCAAAGGGCATAACCCGGAATTGGTAGTGCCCATCTGGTGTGGAGAATGCTGACCTCTCCCTAGCCCCATCAGTCAAGGCGATCTGCCAGTACCTAGATGTCAAATCAAACGTACTAAGGTACCATGCAGCCCCTAACCGATCAATGAGCTCATCAGCTCTGGGGATGGGGTGTGCATCAGTCCTGGTGACTAAATTGAGCCCTCTGTAGTCCACACAGAACCGGAGTTCGGGCATGGCACCTGGCGAGGCAGCCTTTGGGACCAAGACCACTGGGCTTGCCCAAGGACCGTGTGAGGACTCAATGACCCCTAAAGCAAACATCTTGCAGATTTCCTCCATAATGTAAGCCCTAACCTTGTCAGTCACTCTGTAAGCCTTGTGCTTCACAGGAGGACTGTCTCCAGTGTCCACATCATGGACGCACCACTCTGTGACACCAGGAACCAAAGAAAATAGATCAGAGAATTGCCCCAACAGTTGGCGACAATCTTGCTGCTGATCAGGGGTCAGTGTGGCAGAGAGGCTAACACTATCCACTGACCCATCTTGCTCTGTTGCAGACAGGAGGTCAGGAAGAGGCTCGGTCTCCTCCTCCATTCCATCATCTGTCGCTAGGAGCATGCCAACTTCAGACCTTTCTAACTGGGATTCAGGCGGTTCATATGCAGGACCCGCAAGGGGTTCCTGGGAGTCCACAAGTTCATCAGATAGGTGACATCAATCTTGCACTCCACTATCTCATATGGACCGGCCCACCTGTCCTGGAGCACACAGGGCTCCATAGGGCAATGACCCGAACTTTCTGTCCAGGCTGAAGCTCAATCAGAGTGGCATTCTGATCGTACCAACGCTTCATTACCTCCTGGTTGTCTTCCAGATTTGCATGAGCGAGATCTCTGAAATGGCGAGTCTGGTCCCTGAAGGCCAGCATGTAGCTATATACATCCTGGGGAGGTTTCCTGGGAGATTGCTCCCAGCCTTCCTTGACCAAACTCAAAGGTCCTCGTACCAGGTGACCATACAGAAGCTCAAAGGGGCTGAACCCTAGAGACTTTTGTGGAACCTCACGGTAGGCAAACAAAAGGCATGGCAAGAGGACGTCCCACTTACGCCTCATTGGTTCTCCAAGACCTATGATAATGCCCTTAAGGGTCAGGTTGAATCTTCCAACCAGCCCATTACCTTGTAGGTGGTAAGGAGTGGTGAACTTGTAGGCAACATCACACTCCTTCCACAGAGACTTCACATAATTAGAATTGAAGTTTGTACCTCGATCTAAAACAACCTCTCTGGGGAACCCCACAAGGGAGAAGATCCCCATCAGTGCACGTCCCACCACAGGGCAGTCACTGTCCTGAGCGGAATGGCTTCCCCGATACCCGGTAGCATGGTCCACCAAGACCAGGATAAACCTGTTGCCCATGGCTGTCTTGGGATCCAGTGGCCCCACAATGTCAATGCCCACCCGTTCAAGGGGGGTACTGAATACAGGGAAAGGTTGGAGAGGGGTCTTGTGCCTCCTTCCACTTTTCCCACTTGCCTGGCAAGTTTGACAGGTCCTACAAGGAGTATCTGAACTCTTCCACATCTGGGGCCAATAAAAGTGGGAGATAAGCCTTTCAAAGGTCTTGTTCTGCTCCAGATGACCAACTAAAGGAACATCATGAGCCAAACCCAGTAGGAAGGCTCTGAAGCGCTGGGATACCACCAGCACAAGGGCTGACACAGGCTCAGCAACCTTAGGCTCGCTATACAGGGACCATTCTCCCAGTAGATCCAATGTGATCCAGACTGATCACCTGCCTGGTTTGTGGCCTGTTGCCTCGAACCCACAAGAGAAGGGCACTTCTGCTGCTCTTCACAACATTCCTCCCTGGAGGTACCCCCTTCTTGCTGCCAATGGGTCTGCTCAGGTAGGTTCCCCTGTTCAGAAACTTGCTCCCCTGTAGGTTCCAGGGCATCCCCCCCAAGGTCTGCCTCCTCCTGGACTGTGGGAACAATGGGGGCTGGTTTCCTGAACCCCCTACCTCTTCTCTTTAAGGCAGGTCCCTGGGCCATACTTTCAGGCTCCAGGGTCTATTGAACACCCTTAGCTGCCATAGACCGAGTGGTCACACAAACCCACATCTCTAAATGCGCCTTCCTCTCCACCTTATCCCAAGGGGAGCTGTCTAAATCATTGCCTAACAGACAATCAACATGCATGGATGGCCTCACAGCTTCTTGAAGAGTACCAGAGACCCCCCACTCATAGGGAACTTGAGCCACCTTGCAATGGCTCTCTGTGTTGTCAGCGGCAACAACTGGGAAGAATGCAAGAGAGACTACCTGCTCTTCAGAGACCAAGTGACACTTGACAGCTGTCATATATTCTCCGGTGTCTCTCAGAGCCTTCACTCTACGGCCATTGATGGTCACCCACTTGCTGTATTTCTTAGTGTTATTGACGATCTTAAAGTCTCCTAATGAGACAAGGGACATTTCTGCGGGACCCCACCCACCTTGAGCACCCATATCCTCCCCACCCAGGGCTACACTGGCCATCTGATGGGGTGGTGCATGGGGTGGCACATACTGTCCCTTCTAAGGACACTGGGGATCATACCAATTGTGTCCTACCTGCTTACACTGGAAGCAGGTAAGGGGCCCCCTCTGAACGGGTTTACCTGTCGGGGGTCCTGACTTCTTTTCAGGGGGAGGCTGGGAACCCTTACCTTGGTTCCCTTGGGAATTACTTTGGGGACCTTTTTGGAACTCCCTCTGTTTACCCTTGTCCCTCTCACTACTCTTCTGCTGGGGACCCTGCCCACCTTTGGCGGAGTCTCCCACAAGACCCTTGTAGACCCTGGTACTGACCCAGTGGTCCGCCTCTTCAGCAAGCTTTCTAGGGTTAGTCAACTTGCTATCAATAAGGTGCTGGCGTAGCTCTGGAAAACAATTAGCAGACAAGTGCTCCCTAGCAATCAAATCATAGGGCGCTTGAAAATTATCAACATTGCTACCCCTCACCCAACCATCCACAGCTCTGCAAAAGAAAGGCACATATTCTACCCAAGTGGTTCCCTCCAGTTTTTTTTTTACAATTCCTGAACCTCTGTCTATAGAGCTCTGGAGTTAACCCATACCTTGTCATCAGTGCTTCTTTCATGTGGGCATAAGACATCCTATGATCACTGGGCAAGTCTAATAAAGTATCCTTACCTTCAGTTAAAAAGCAGCCCCACAACCCCACTCCCCAATCCTTCTCAGGGACCCAGTGGGACAACATTTCTATCTCATAGGCTGCAAACCACTGCCCAATATCTTCATTCTTGTGAAAATCTTTGATGACATCCTTGGGAATATGTACTCTGCCTTCTCAAGGCCCAGAGGAATTGATCTCTAAACCCTTGGCCTTGATCTCTAACTCCCTCGACATTCTCTCATGCTCCATTCTCATTCTCTCCCTTTTCAAGGACAACCTATTATTCTCTGTTTCCCTCTGACTCTCCATTTTAAGCTTAGCCAACTCCAGCTTCAGTGCCCTATTTCTCTCCCTGTCTTCCAATTGTCTGGGGGACAGGTCTTTGTAAGAGATGCCTCTGCCAGGTGGGGACGGCACCCCTCCCCTGGTTGGAAACACTGGCCCATCAATTTGCCCATCTGCATCCCCAACTGGCTGCACTACAAGATCAGGGGCATTTCTGGCTTCTACCGAGGCCCTCAGCGCCTTTTGGTAGTCTTCCTTTTTAGAAATGCCTGGTGTAGCAACTTTCAATTTTCTGCAGAGATACTTGAGCTGTTTCACAGTGTAGGTTTCCAACCTCTCTTCCTCAAAATCAAGATCCATAGATGCAACAGATGCTCGTTTACTCATGGTAGTAAGAATTAGGAGTTTTCAGGAAAAACTAACAGTCCACGGAAAAAGGATTCTGAAAAAAAGTATGCGGTTGCATTTGGTCTATACTCACTAGTAGTGTACACCAATCACTGTATATGAAACACAAATGCAAGGTCCAAATCCTCACCGCTGACCACTAATGTTAGATCTGGGGGTCTCTAGTTGGCAATGGTATTCACCTTTGTCCAAATAGGGACCCTTACTTCTAAGTCAGGATAAGGGGATTACACTCCTTAATAACCCTTGCTCACCTCCATGGTAGCTTGGCACGAGCAGACAGGCTTATCTCAGAGGCAGTGTGTTATGCATTTGTGAATATACACAGTAATACAGTGAAAACACTACAGATGGATACAACACAGGTTTTATAAAAATAAGTATTCTTTATTAAGCCTTAACACAAGACCACAAACAACAAAAATCCACAATACTACACTTAAGATTGCTTAATAAATGATTAAAGTTGCTTAGTTCAAGTTGATGTTGAATGCGACAAAGTTTTCAACAAAGTACCTGGATGCGTAACGCAAAGTGAACAAAAGGCTCGCAAAAGGGGAGATGCGTTGGTTCCGTGCCCCGGGGGAATGGTTGCATCCTGCCTCAATGCTTGCGCAGAGTAGTGGACTCGTCGTGAGCCCTACCGGTGCGGATGTGATGCGTAGATTCTCGGCCTGCGGACCCGTTGCGGTGTGCAAGATGGTGCCTTGATGCGATGATCCAGTTGCGATGCGAGAAGATGGCGCCCTTGATGCGGCGATGCAATGATGATGAGATGGCGCCCTGGCAGCCTTTCGACGACTCTGTCCTTTGGAGCCGCGGCAGCCCCTGCGACACGCTTCTCCTGTGATGCGATGGCGACTCTCTCGATAGGGTTGCGCTTCTCCGGTGATGCGACAGCAGGCAGCTTCGATGAACACACACTTCCAGGGAGTTGCGGCGAAGGCTCGCTTCTCCGGTGACGACACACTTCTTCTCAATGCATCGCGCTTCCAGCTGTCAGCGGCACGCAAGTGTCTGGAGTCATAATTCCCAGCAAGGATATTCAGGAGGGAAGTGGAGGTGAAGTCATTTGTCCCTGAGACTTCAGCAGGAGGCAAGCAGAGTTCAAGCCCTTGGAGAATATTCTGTAGATGAAAGTCCTTACAAAGTTCCTTCTCCTTTCCGTTGGCAATGAAGCAACCACTGCAGGCCAACCCAGCAAACAGCACACTGGCAGAGGGGCAGTCCAAACTCCTGCAGCCTCCTTGGTTCTTCTCCTTGGCAGAAAGGTTTCTGGTCCAGAAGTGATCTAATTTCTTGGGATCAGGGTCCCAATATTTATACCACAAAATTCTTTGTTCTCTGAAGGCAGAGAAGCCTCTGCCTAGTCCAAACCAGTTCCTGAGCACTTTTCTTCCTTTCACTGTGCAGGGCAGAGACATCAGCCGCCCCACAGGAGGTGGAGCAAGCACAGGGGAGGGAAGATACAGCGCTGGAGCACTCTGTTGACATTATTCCTCCTCTCCTTTCACAGTGCAGGTCAGAGATTTCAGACAAGCCACAGGGAGTGGAGCCAGCATTGTAGAGGGAAGGCCCAGCCCTTTTCAGGTCCCAGGTGCAACTCCCCGCTCCCTAGATGCAGATCTCTCTATTCACCACTGGCCTGCCCCAGCCTGTCTCCTGGAATTCCCCAGCACTGTCACTCACAAACCCAGGCAAGGAATACACAACCCAGCAGAGGCAGGCCTGGATAGTTAGGCAAGAAAATACCTACTTTCTAAAAGTGGTATTTTCAAACACGGAATATTAAAACCAACTTTACTAAAATATGCATTTTATTATTCTGAGTTCAGGCATACTAAATTGGAATTCCTACCATGTTCCCTGAGTCAGTTAGGATTATAAGAATGTAATAATATAACTGCCCATTCTGGCCTGTGGAGAACAGGTAGCCTTCAATAGTGAAAAACGAAAATGGCTGTAATTCACTACTAGAACACGCTACACACATCAGAGAATTTCCTACCTTATACTTACAATGCACCCTGGCCTACCATAGGGGTGTCTAATATGAAGCAAAGGGAAGGTTTAGGGACTGGCAAGTGGGTGCACTTGGGCATGTCGACATGCCAGTGCTAGACTGCACACAGGCCTTGCAATGGCAGGCCTGAGACACACTTTACAAGCTGCTTCTGTGGGTCGCACAACCAGTGCTGCAAGCCCACCAGCAGCATTTTATTTACAAGCCCTGGGCACACATGGTGCACTGTACTAGGGGCTGACAGATAAATCAAATAACCCAATCATGGAATCCAACTGATTAGCAGCAGCACAGCGCCCAAAGCATAAATCCAGCAAAAACACATCAAAACAGAGGAGGAAATCCGTCAAAAATGGAAGGGAGACTCACGCCAATGATGGCAGGTCTAACAATGTCCCATTACAATCGTCTCACTCTGTTCCGAACTCACACAAGTAATAGCAACTGCTTCCAAACAACCAGATAAAGTAGCAGCTACAGGATCCAATGTGGCTGAAAAATATGCTACCGGACGGCATGCTGTTTCATGCATTGCATCAGAACTGAAAGTGCACAACCATTACATTCACTGCCAAACAGTGCAAAACTCCTGTTGAAACTAGGCATTCCCAAAGCTAGTGCTCTACACAAACTGTCTCGTAGTTCAAGAAATGAACTCATGCATTCCTCATGCAGATGTACAGGATATGACATCTCTTTGTGTGTCAGCATTTGCCATGGCTTAGCTATCAGTAAAAAGCTTGGGATGCACTCCATGCGGTATCCAACCATTCCCAGGAACATTCGAACTTCCTGTTTGTGTACTTGGCGGATTCATTTGCAAAATGGCATTGATTCCATCTTGAGATTCCATCTTGAGACACTTTCTGACTCCTTTTTCACTATTATGTCCTAGATAGAGGACCTCTTTTATTTACAAAATTGTAGCTTTGCTGGTGACACTTTATGCCCACCTACTGCCAAAGGTTCAGTAGAGCAATCATATCAATAACACATGCTTCTTTTGTTCCTAACGCAACCAATAGATCGTCAATATGTTGCACTATGCTGTTTTTGTAGGCATTACCAATGACTCTAGATTTTTCTTCAAAACCAGATTAAAGATTGAGGGGCTTTCAGTATACCCTTGTGGAACTCAGTACCATGCCAAGACATGGACTCAAACCAGAACGCAAATAAACATTGACTATCTTTATGCATGAGTAGCGAGAAAAATGCTTGACACATATCAATCACTAAAAACCATTCTGCTTCACGTGGAATTAGATATAAAATCACAGCTGGATTTGGCACTATTGGACAACAAGGTATCACAATCTGATTGATTTTCCTAAGGTCCTGCACTATTCTATATTTTCCATCAGTTTGCAAATTCCCATGGTAGGTGAATTGCATGGACTCCTTAATATTTCTTTCAGAGTGCCTTGTTCAATGAGCATTCCAATCACAGGAGTAACTCCTGCAATTGTTTCAGGACTCATTTTTTAAGCTGATGTTCTAGTGAATTCTACATCTGGTTTACAGTAATCCGAATTGGAGCTACTCCTCTCAGCAAACCAATATCTTTACCTGAAAAGTCCCACATATCCATAAACACTGTATCTTTTGACTCCACTGGCAAATTATTCACTGTAAATAAAGGATATAAGCTATTCATTTCCATTTCATGTTGTGCCATTTTAAACAGCACATCCGCATCTTTCGTATGGAATGCTATTCCATCTGATTTACAATAAATGGAACAATTCATTTTGCAAAGTAACTCTTTACCCAGCTGATTAACTGGACTGGTATCACAGACAACAAATTTGTGTAAACATTTGAAACTCCCAATTTGTACTCTCATAGGTTTTGTCACTGGGGTCCTAATCAATTTGTTTGATACTCCTACAACTTGGATACTTTCTCCCCAGAGGGGTAGGTTAGGGATTTCCACAGTTCTCCCAGTGGAAGGGGTGGCACAAGTGTCTACAAGGAACGTAATAGATTTTCCGTCAACCTCGCCATCCACATAAGGACCACTCTGATCTACCTCTAAGGACACGCCAATCACGCATTCCTCCTCCCCCTCAGGCACTGTCATTGAGATGTATCTGAATAACTCTCTTCCAACTGCATCAAGTACTGTGAAGACACCTGCACATTTGAATTCAATTGATCATTTGTATGAAAACCCACATTCATATTGTACCTTTGTACTTGACCATTCACATTTCGCATGAGTGCTTTTGGCATTCTCTGTCCCTATCTCTGCCAACCTACATCTGCGGATTCTGATTTTGTTGATTCATCATCTCAATATTAATTTGCTCTTGTATTATTCAATTTTTTTCCTGTGTCCATCAACTGCACACCACCTACATTCATTTGAATGCTTCTACACTTGCGTTTCTAATGCCTGAACTTGCCACATCCATGATACAGGAATTTCTTCTTAATTTCCCCAAAGTTGCTTCCTTGACCTCTCCCTTGAAGTATCAGATTCAACACAGTATTTGTCACTACACCTCCGAGTCCAGTAATAGTTTGACCATTTCTCTGAAAAATTCCAGTAAAATCTGTATTCATATTAAAAAATCCTCCTTTCTTTACTGCTTTCATCTGTGCCAACATCAATTTCTCTTTTAACTTTTTGTGACGTGAATCAATATCATCACCACAATATTTCGCAGAACAAAGAATCTCATCAACTGATTTGCTTTGGCGACACATCAAATGCTTCTGAATCATACACTTATCTCTGGTCTCAAACCACACACAAAACGATACACAAAATGTCCCATATCTTTTTCAAAAACATGTTCAATACACTATACTGTTTAAAGCCCTGCAAAAGCCTCTCATAATATGCATGAACTGACTCTTTTAATTCCCGAGTAGTCCTGTCTGTTTTTACCCAATATGTTTCTTTTGGTGAAATTTTCCCCTTCAAATATGTGATAACCTGATTATTTATTTATTTCTTTATTTCGGCCAATTTGGCCATAAAAGACACATATACACATAAAAATAAACAATCAAACAACATACATAACAACAATTAATTAAAAAATATTGTTAAAAATGATTTTTACAATCTCCATTTAAGATATATTTCATTTTGGCAAAGTTTTGTAAACATATACACGGGTCCTGCTCAGAGTACCTGACCTTGTTTCTTACGGGTAATGTAAACAGAGTAGAGGAACCTACTTATGCTAAATACAATGTACTGGGTTGAATTACTTTTCATGATCCTATAAGCTATAGAACAGGATCTGGTTCCTAGAAGGTTACACATTGGTTTTAGCCATTTCTTTCTAGCATTCATGTACGCACTACATATAAAAAACATATGAACCTCATTCTCTATGCAGGCATTGAAACACATAGGGCAACACCCGCTTTTAACATTCAATTCTCCCAGTCTTTTCTGTGACCATCGTTCTGTATTATGGTTCAGCATAAGTATCCCATATCTGAACTTTAAATAGAGGGACTTTGCGATGGGTGGCTCTATCTCGTCCAGGAATGGTTCAAAATAAAACTCATCCTTGAATGATAGAAAATCCTGAACTGCGGACCCAACTCTACATCCATCTACTAGTTTGTTACTCATGTGAGTCCAGAAGGCTCGCTTGACTATTAATTTAGAAGAGGTCGGCAAGTTGTCAGGCGTCTCCCACATTGAGTATAAGCCCAGGAGGGTAAACCATTTTTTGATATGCACAAACCACTGGATAGAATTAAAGGAATCAAGATTCAACAGTTCTTGTAGGCCATTTCTATATTCTATCAATTCTGGGGTGGTCCATAACCTAACCCAAAATATTAGTGGTCTTAGAATGGCAAAATAATCTGTTCTTCTAAAATTCTGGTCAAGTTGAAGGGATATTAAAGGTGTGCTATTTGGGACCCTTACAATGGCACGCATAAATTTGTTGTCCAGGCTCTGAAAACTATCTTTTGCCCAAGGTCCCCATATCTCTGCTCCATATAACACAGCAGATTGAATTTTGAATTTAAAAAGTTCTAAAACAGGGGTTACACTTTTACTTGTGCTGGCATTCATTTTGCATATAATCGGTTTAACATTGTGGGCATATGATATCTTACTTTTCTCAATTTGGGCTTTCCAACTTAGTTTCGAATCAAGTGCAACGCCCAGATAAGAAAAGTTTTCCACAGTACCTAATTTCTGACTATTCAAGGTCAAGAATCCTCTGTCTGGTTTGCTGGGATTTAATGACATACATTTAGTTTTATCTGCATTAATTTCCAAACCCTTTGTCATGCAGTAACAGCTAAAGGAGTTTAGGAGTGCCTGGAGTCCCTTCTTGGTCTGAGATATGAGAATGGTATCATCTGCGAAGAGCAACGCAGGCACCCTCTCTCCATTAAGCTGCGGGGAATCATTAATGCAACCATTCAGATATTCAGCGACATCATTAACAAACAGAGAGAACAAGGTAGGGGCCAAGACGCACCCCTGGCGAACCCCGCGTTGAATAGGAATATTGCACGTCAGCTCACCATTTGGACCCCACCTAATGTTTGCAAAATTTCCAGCATGCAACTCAACTATTTGAGCCAGGAGGCATCCAGGTAGGCCTACTTCACTTAACGTTTTCCAGAGCAAGCTGCGCGGGACAAGATCGAATGCAGCTCTCAGGTCAACGAAAGCTACGTACAGGTGACCTTTCCTAATATGCATATACTTCCAGATCAAACAACAGAATCGAAATATTTGGTCTATGGTGCTGGTCTTGCTCCTAAACCCAGCTTGGAATTTGGAGATTATATTAGAATCGTCCAGCCAGTCGTTGATCCGAAACAGCAGATGTTTGGCATATAGTTTTTGCAGCGTGTCCATAAGACTAATTGGTCTATAATTAGAAGGTGTTAGTCTATTCCCCTTTTTGAATATTAACACAACTTCCGCTGCACGCCAACTATCTGGAAAGCAACAGTTTGAAGACAAAACATTAAACAAGCGGTTCACGTAAGGGGCCCAAACTCCAACATCGTGCTTATATAGGTCCCCCGGTATTTTATCTGGGCCTGGTGCTTTAGTGTTTTTTAGTTCGTTGATCGCCCTTACTGTTTCCTCCAGAGTAAAGTTAAGGGGTTCGATAGGAGGAGGAGACCATATACTCCTATTGTTATCACCATCGTATTGTTTGTAAAGAGATGTGAAATGGGTTACCCAAGTCATTTCATCCAGAAACGTGTCTTTCACAACTCTCCCGGCATGCCCCTCATTTGCCACCAGCCTCCAGAATCCAACATTATCATTGATTTTTGCAGCAGCTAACATTTCAGCCCAGATCGACTCCTCCCACAGTTTTTTAGATGTTTTTTGGGCGCGTTTGTATTCCTCCCTTGCAAGTTTAACTTCTTCTTTTGACTTACTTTTAATGGCAAGCAATAAGTTTCTCTTAGCAATCCTGCATGAGTGGTCGTACCATAGTTTTCCATGACTACCCACTCTTATGTTTTGTTGTTTTTTCCTTGGCATTTTTGACAGATATGTTTTTAATTCACTAAAGAAGGCATTATGGAGTTCAATAAAGTGATCAAAGTGTACCGGTAAAAAGGTGTGGGCAGCTATGTGCGCAAACGTCTGCTCAAAAAGTAAATACACAGACGCTAAAGCCTTACCATCTGCCAAAATGCGGGGCCATTTTACTGCGCGTCTATTATTATTTATGTGAACATCCTCACACATTCTTCCATTGGTGTTCTCAGTTAGTGAGGTGATAGTGTCACTAAACATATGCACATCGATGTAAAGTTCCAAAGGGTAGTGATCACTTTCCCCCCTACTTGTCACTTTTAAGTCAATCAGAAAATGCCAGATACTAAGTGAAACAAGTAAGAAGTCTTAGTTGCTATTGGCTTTGGGAAAAGTTGGTTGTTTTAGCAAATCCAAAGGGAGGCGGCCATTGCATGCTCTAAGACCATGATCTGCGGTTAACCTTAGTAGTTGGCCGGCCAAGGTAGAATACTTGACAAATTTTTGAGGTCGAGCTGGGGAATTTTATACACTTGGTCCTCATCTTCAAAGACATCATTGATGCCAGGAACAGGTTCGAAATTGCAATTTAAGTCTCCTCCCAAGATAACCGGAGTGTCTCCAACTATGTTTTTCAAAAGGAGATCCAAGGCTTCCAAAGTAGGCGAGACCTTAGAATGACCAATTGGTCTGTTGTATACATTAATGATGTAGCATTCATTTCCACTAGGAGGAGTAGCCTTTAGGACTAAAATATCAGGAGTGCCTGTATCGATAGATTCAACCCTCATGACCAGAGTGATCTTGAGCCAAATAATCAGACCCCCTGATGGTCTTCCTCTGTCAGACTGGACTGCCTCGGTTCCATAGGTTTTGTATCCGACCCGGTGTGGAACTTCAGTCGCCCAGGTTTCTTGTAGCAGACAAATATCACTGGTGTCAATATAGTCTGCCCACTCGGGGTCCTTTAGGATCTTGGCAACACCAGCGATGTTCCATGATAGGATAAGCAAGCGGGATGTTGGGCACTGGTCATCAAAGAATGACTTGATTACCGGCTGATTAGGTACACTGCCTATCTGTGAGTTGGCCATTTTTTTCTCTAGATCTTTAGCCATTTCTCTAGCTACAGTATCAAATCCCCCGTCCAGACCACCCATATCTAGGCTATATCATGCTTTTTCAACTGGTAAGGGCAATTCCTTTTTCCGGTGATTTGGAATTATCCTACGCATCCTATCCTCAACATCCTTATCATCATCAGACATTCGTTGATCGGTTCTGGGATGAGAATTGTCGTTACCAAGATTACAAAAGGTGTCATATAACTTGGAAATACAATCAGGCATAAGTCCAAGTCAGTCGACGGCATCTAGACAACTGTATCTATTGAAAGTGGGGATGCCAGACCACATATTATGATCAACCTGTCTAGCCAAGTTAGGTGCGTAACCATGATACTGGTTAACAGAATTCCAGTTAGGGCCAAATTGAATGGGCCTGGGTGGAGGGTAAAAAAACGATAGGGGCCTAGCTTCAATGGGAGGAGTTGCTCCATATGATTTCCATTTGCAGATCTGTTCAGCACTATGGGGTTCCTCAAAGGATATGACAATACAATCACCCATAATTGATTTAGCCATGGGCCCTACCCACGGTACCCTCCGAACCATGAGGATTTTACTTTTCATGTGGTTCGGAATGGGTTTATTTGTATTTAGAATAATCAGAGGAGGGACGAGGAAGACGTGTCCATTTTATTTCCCCAAAATGATATCAGCGTTAATCAAGTGAAAAAATGGACACTTGTAACAGATCGAATTGAATTGAATTGAATTGAAAATTCCATTTATATAGCGCATAACCACCCAAAGGCCTCGCAGCGCAGATCCAGACCATTGGTTGGAAAAAACTATGGTACCCTCAAAAGACCCAATGTAAACAGGTGTAGCGGTATATATCGTTTTTCCGCCCCTACATTGTGGTTCGTTGGCAGTTATCATTGGGTACCATAGGTAGTGTGGGTGCCTGCCTCAACCTGAGGCTCCTCTGGTCTGGATTGCAGTGGCCAGAGAAAAAAATATAGTGCAAAAGAAAAAAATATAATTTAAAAATAAGATCTTCACTTAAGTATTTTAATGAAATAGTGTGGATCTTATAATAAAATCGATGGGTACTTAACTGGGATCAGATTATGAGATCCAGAAGTATGCAAATTACAGGAGTGTCGACATGTTTCAGCCCCCTCTGGCTCAAAGGAGTCTACGGGGCTTTCGTCAGGACAAAAATGACAAACAGACAAAGAGGTATTACTCACACTTAATTTGTGGAGTTCAAAGGAAAATGGCGAGTGTCAAATTAAACCACTCGAGTTTTTGCGAGCCTGTAAAAAACAATATAAACAGACATGTTGTGCAGAGTAATGAAACATTTTTATCATAAGGCTAGAATGAGAAAGGCACACTAGTAAGCAATAGTCTTAGCTAGCAACACGAAGCTTGAATTAAGCTATGCAATTTTACATTTCTAAACATTGGGAATAATCCTTGGTAGGATAGAGGAGAGAGGAGTATGTTGAGAGCGTTTGCATATGCTGTGAAGATGTATCTTACAGCGCCAATCAGTGTTTAGTGGAGTCACAATAAATGTGATGGAACGTAACACATCATGCGTGTTTAAGAACCTGTTACTACTTTTAAACTCAAGTGTTATAAACTCAAGGGGGCAGATACAGCGGGACTAACAGCGTAGCAAATGTTGGACGTTCTGAGTTTAAGAACGCGGTGTGCGCTAGCTCGCTCGAGCATGCATCTGTGGAAAGGCACTTACCCCCTGATTAAGAGATTCTGGCTTGCATCGGGGAGGTACAGAGCTGTGGAGGACAGGTAGAATTGGGTCAGATGTCTCTTACCTTCTAGTTGAAGGAATTGGAAAACCTGAGCGAGGTGCGCGCTGCGCCATTACCCGCGTGTGTGCTTCTCTACGCCGCTTGTGCTGACTCTGCCCCCGGACGTCAGGACAGCGTCCGGGGGAGGGAATAAGACGGCGTTTTTTTTCAACATACTTTATTAGTTGGTTGTGTGGACAGCCTGGAAGATAGGGTCTGTGTTATATCAACAAACTTTATTGACTAGTTATTTAGAGAGCCGGCATGACGGGATCTGGCATGTGTATACTCACGCAGTCTACAGACCTCTAAATGTGGGAGATAGAGCAGCTTTTCAATGAAAGGTCTTATTAGTGAACTGCAAAGTGGTGCCATGGGACATTATCATTCATCCCGGTGATGTTGGTCTTCAATCGGTCCACCCACCGTTGCTCTTTTTCATACAGGATTCTTTCTGTATTATGGGTTTTTTCCGATATCATTTCAATGATAGTCCATCTTATATCGTCGCATGAATGTCCTTTCTCTAGGAAGTGGGCACACAGTTTCGTGGTGTTTTTCTTCAGGCGAATGTTACTGCGGTGTTCCCCTATTCTGATTTTGATTTTACGGCACGTCATGCCTATGTAAAGTTTTTTGCATGGACACATAACCAGGTAGATGACGCACGAAGAGTTGCAGTTAGTATGTTGTTATTTGTATTTAGCCAATATATCACTTTATTTTTTAGGGATTGGAAGTTCTCTTCATATTGGCTTTCTAGTTCAGGCACCCCTGTAAGAACGGCTACAAATGGGCTGGCGTCAGGTGGCAGATCTATATACCCTCCTTTAAAGTTACTATACGTATGGCTAGATTGGACGTTTGTCTTGTTGGTAGTATTTGCAAAGGATCTGTCAGACAGGTGTTTATTGCTTGCAGGGTTGATGAGGGGGTAGGCGGGAGGATTTGATGAGGGTTTTTTTAGGGCCGGTGCACTCTGGATAGAAGAATGGCTAGGGGCAGCATTTGGCAATTGGGATGTATTACTTTGTCCATGACTTTTCTGCAGGGGTCTGTTAGTGGAGTTTACAGTTGTGGAAGTTGAGGGAAGTGAATTTGATTTGTCAATAGTGTTAGTTGGCTGTTTAGTGTTTATATTTTTTACTGTTCCCTCCTTTTTTTGCTGATCATTATTTGGGTTTTTATTCAATGGAAACACAGGAGCGGGAGCTGGAGCTTGCTTAGGGACTATAGGTACATCAGTACAATTAAGGCTTAAGCTTGATAAGGTGATGACACTTTTCTCAACCTCAAGCAACTGATTCTCAATGCCAGTTAACCTGACTTCTAGTGGTCTAAGTAGTCTCTTAAGCGTCTCCCACACCAATTTTAGAAATTCTTCCCTTCCCCCTTCTTGTTCTGTCATATCTAAGGAGACTCTTTGGCCCTCATGAACAGAATGGTCAGCCATTACAATAGAGTTTTGCTCATCTGCGCTGTCATAGTACTTTCTACAGTTAAGGGCGCTTCCTCATGTATAGTATTGTCAGTAGTTACGCTAGGCATGTTTGAAGTACCCCCCATAATGTTTTGGCTAAGTGCTACCTTTGCCTTTTTCCTAGCATAGGCAGTTAAGTGTTTGCGTTTTCTCTTATGTTTTAATGGCGCCTTAACTGGTACCTGGCTTTTATTAGACTCTATTTCAACCAGTGCTTTACGGTTCGCCCCACTTTTGGTATCCTCGGTGCTCCCTATCGAAGGGTCCAAAGGAGGAAGGTTTTCAGATACAGCACTAACGGAGGGCCCAATGAAGTCATGGTTAATAAGGGGGGTTGTTTCCTCTGCAATAGAGTGAACCTCGGCCAGAGTGATGATTGGCATGGGTCCAGTAGTGCGCTCAGGAGTTTTTGAGGTAGCAATACTGCCTAAAGAAGATTTTTTCCTAAGTGCAAGTTCAGTAGAGAGCCTCCTAGCACACTCTAGTTCTAGTGATACTTTGTGCTGGAGTTTGGTTATTTCATTATCAATTGAAAGGCTAGTCCTGGTGATAAAATCATCTAGGGTGCCTGTAGCCTTTTTAGAGGTCTTAGTAGCCTTACTTCTAGTTTCGCGGACAGACATTGTGTGGGCAGTATGTGAGATAGATCAAAGTACGAAACCCAACTAAATAGTTCACATAAAAAGACCAAGGGGGATGGCCCGGTCCGGTCTTAATCAGTCTATAACGGCCTAAAACGGCCCTGTCTTTGCCCAGTCTTCACCCGGGCTGCGTCCCGCGCTGCGGGAGTAGGATGTTATTATGTAGGGGGCGAAAAGGGCGGGGGGCGGGCCAGCAGGGAGAGCGGACCGGAAGCTCTCAGTCGGTCTCGCAGGGACTTCTGGGAAATGAAGTCCCCGCACACTCGCAGCCCCGCTGGTGCCTCGCGCCCCTTACCGCCTTGCCGCCTGGGTCCTGAAGTGCTCTTCCACGAAGTTGCTGCCACTAGTGCCCACCAGCGAAGCGGCACCCGTGAAGCGGGTGCGGCGAGGAGGGGGCAGATGGACTCGTGCGCTGCTGTGATAGTGCGCTGGTGCACTACAATGCCTCGTTAAAGGAGCCTGGAACCTCCGTTTGAAAAGTAACCTGATTATATTTCTTCATGACTTCTTCTGATGGTGCTCCTGTTTTTGGATCTCTGGGATACTCTTCTTTCAGCCAATCTACAGCAATTTTACATTCAAACCACAAATCAGTCGGCACCACCTTAACAAACCTCTCCACTTGTTTATACCATTCTACAGGCTTCTCGCTCAATCTAAGAAAATCATTAGTAAATGGTAATATATCCTGCCTAGACCAAGGAACATGAACTAACCCATTTCCTGGTATTTCTCTCATAGGATATACTGTTTCATTTGTTTCTCCAGATTCTGTCTCCCTCACAGGATACAGAGGTAAAGTTACTATTGTGTCCTCTTTTCTTTTTGCCCATCTACCTTCTCATAGATCCACTTCACCCAAATGCTTTAGAGTGTTTATCAATTCCTTGATCTGCAAATGCTTTCCTGAAACATTCAAACTCTCCAAATCTTTGTGACTGAAATTCAATCGGTATGTTTTCTGTAAAACTTTAGACTTCTCTATGTCAACTCCATACTTTTGTGCAATCTCAATAAATTTCTCATGTGTATTCCTCGCTTTTTGAATAATATCTTTACACATGAAAAGCAATTCACCTCGATATTTAGCTAACCTCTCTTGACTAATTGTTCCCAATATAATTTCTTCTATTTCCACTTTTAGTTACTCACTTCAATACTTGAATCTTGTGGAGAACAACTATTCTGTATACTGCAACCAGGTGCAATCTCCTTTATCCATTCATCCAGCTTTTCTGGGGAAGGTCCTAAAGGTGAACAAGGTCCTGATCTTAGAATCTCTTTACTAACTGCACCTGTCTTTGACCCTCCTGAAGACAATGCCATCTACCTCTCCATCTGCAACATCCTTCTTGGCTCTATATGTAAACCTCTTTTGGGGGTTTCAACTAGCCTATCTAAATAACGAATCAATGGCTCAACCCCTTTTCCAGTAATAACATTTACTCCATTATTCTCATTCGACCCATTCCTTGTTGTCATTCCCTGATTCCTCACATTCATTCTCTTCGAAACAGCATGATCTCCACTAATTCTTTTATTGTGAACTGCTAAAGTATGAACTTGCAATGCTCTTTGTCCTTCATAGTATAATGGAACAATAGGACCTATAGTTACGGGAACCGATAAAGCATCTGGATTAATTGATGTCATTCTTTCCTGAAACTCTTCTTTAACTGGAGTCTGATTCTGTACTAATGATGTCTTCTCATGAGCTGAATTTACATGCTCTTTGGAGCACTTGGTAGTAACTCAAAAGGTGGTCTTGACTCCACATCGTTCTGCTCTTCATGATAAGGTGGGGGTCTATTCAGTAATAGCTCATTCAGGAATTCATCATATGTATCCTCAGCTTCCGTAACAATTAACCCAATGTTTTTTTACTTTAATCACTCAACATACTTCTTTTTCTCATTGCTTTTCTCTCCGCCAATAGTCTCAGCTACCATGGTTGGAAACAATTGTTCTTCCTCAGCTACATCTTTTCTTCACATTTTATTTTGTGCATCCCATTTTGGTTCAGTATAACGACTCACAGTATTTCTGTACTTACTCTGATGCTTTTCTTTCTCCCTTTTTTTATGCCTCATGTTCCCACTCTTTCAGAGCTTCATATAGCATGGGTCTTGTATTTGGTCCCAAGCTATTTATCTAATTCCTTGAATTTTCTAAAATTCTATTATTGAAAGCCCCATATTCTAAAAATGCTAAGCTACCATCTCGCTTAGTATATTTCATCTAGTTCTCCAACCACGTACACGTGTGACATCCCCTTTCTAATGACATAAATGAAGCAGGGGTACCTTCTGGAGTAACAGGAACTCCTTCTCTAATCGATATCAATTCATCTTTATGAAACAATGTTTTCAACAACTTGAAAAACTTCATTATTTACCCTACACTAAAGTCAAACTTTTGTAAAGAAAAACAATCTTCAAAATAATTTATTTTCTGTGTTATGATTCTCTGCCACCAATCAAAGCCGATCACGCTGACCAATACCAGCGCTCCTTCACACCATCTGACCAATACCATTGTGGCACCTGTGACGATTTCTCACCATCCAACCAATACCAGCGCAGTACCTGTGACATCAGTTTAACTCCGGCGTCTAACCATCCCTTTACAAAGTCATCATTGTCTTTACTAAGTTTTTAACAAAACAAACAACATAAAACAACCTTGTCTGCTCAACCAAAGAAAATGATAGAACCACACAATATGAGAATTTCTTTTGTCTCCAGCAAAATTTCAACAAGCGCGATTACGCCCTCACTGAAATGAAAACTCTTCAAGATCTCCTCAAATGCGCTCTTTTGAAGAAAACCCAAGAATCTTCACTTGTCACACTTAAAGATTCCCTAATGCTAGCACTGGCAAGGCCTTTTCACAGCACTACTTCCACAGCAGACAAAACACGCTTAGTGTATGCCACACTAAGATCCCCTTAGGCTTTATCCCGGGATCTTGGGCCACAACAGACCTGTTCACTTACATTAAGGTCAACGACGGACCACAAAATGCAACACAAAGGAACACATTTTCTATAGTCGTACAATGTCTCTTAACTATGTCTCTTCATTATCCAGTATTTTCAGTCAAAATAACCATCTGATTTCTCTACCAGAAAAATGATCCAGCGGAATTGTGTGTGAAATTACTAGGCTCAGGCATGAGCTACCCACCAAACCATGAACTCAATCCACAGCAACACTATTCACAAAAGCATAGAGTTGGGCCCATAGAAACTCAACCATAAATCACAACCATAAGGTCCTCGGATAGATCTTTTCAAGAGTTAATAGGGACTCAGATAATAAGAGACGTAAAGTCACTCCTTCATAACGACCTGTAATAAAGATATGCCCATCCAATAACAATATTCACACAATATCAATAATATCATCCATAAGTAAGGACAAACACTTTGAATAGTCTTCAAAAAATTCATTTGTATACAGGTAAAATCACAATATATCACAGCTTAGAGCAAAACACATCATCAAATAACATATATGAGGATAGAGAGAGAAAAAACAGATTGCAAACACAATAAGCAATTTAGAATCATACAAACCAAGAATAGGTTGTGGATTATTCACAACCAGTCACGATATAAACTTGAAAGAATGCCAGAGTACAGTGTACAATAGCCAAAGACATTTAGTTCTCCAGCTGGAAAGATTCAACCTGCTTAACTTCCCCAGCCGGTAAAGTACGGAAGTAATCAGGAGAGTTCAGTTCAGGGAAATCAGATTTCAAATTGACAGCATGTCAAGCTCAGGAATGGCAAGAAAAATAGCCGCACATGTCTTTTTCCCACGGGGCAATTACACCGTCAGACATTATCAGTTCTTGCCCACAAAATAACTTTTTCACCGCTTGCATGATTTCCATTGGTCAAAATCCATGGTGCCACGTGGTGTGATAGTTTTCTACCCCAAATCATCCGAAAACAAACGTAATAGCTTTTTTCAATGTGCACTGTTCACTAAGATTGATCAATATCATTTCCCTTTGGAAATAGGAAAATATATTTGCAACCTAGCATATCCGCTTTGCATGCTTTCCTCTAAACTTGCAACAACGTTGTTAGTTTTCTAGTCACAGAGAAAAATGTCCTTTATTCAAACTGTAGGAAAGAAACTTCAGCGATAATATATATAGCTATAATGCAATCAGGTCAGCATTTTCTAGTTTATCCGAAGGAAATAATAAAAACTAAGTACATTTTCAAGTTTCGAAGACTAGATGGAAAACTACTAAATGATCATTTTCTAATGAATAAACACACTGTTATTGAAAACATTTAGAGAAATAAAGAATGCATAAGTCACGATAAAATAATGTCAATTCTCAGAGGTTGCACTGCATAGAGAATCGGGATTTTATTAAAGACTTGGAGGCTAGCATTATGCATTAAAACTTGTATTGCCACTTCCAGCAGCAACCTTAAAAGTATTCCAAAACAAAACTGAACAACTAAAAATAGAATAGAACACACAGTCCAACAAAAGCTCCTTGTCAGCCATTTCCTTCTTCTGTTTTTCTCCTTCTTCTTCCCTCTTTTTCTTATCCTGTGAAGCGAAGTTGCACATCAAATTTCTAAAAGAAATAACAATGTAATCCATCACTAATAAATAAAATAAAACATACAAATCTTTTACTAAACATAAATCAGTATCTAAATAAAAAAACCTTATCATAAAATTTGAATCACAAACTTACTACATAAAACCTGCCACACCCAGGGAGGGTGGGCAGGAGAATGCTAGCCTCCTAGTCTTTAATAAAATCACAATTCTCCATGCAGTGCAACCTCTGAGAATCGACATTTTATGGCAAGACAGAAGGCCTGCATTATGCATATTCAAAGCTTTGCAACACTCTGTTGGAAGCATGTTCTATGAGTCTAAAATAAAATTTCCTAAAAACATCAGTATTACTCCAATCTGCCACCTTCAAGATTTCCTCCAATCTCACCCTATTCAAATAAGCTTTACTAACAACAGCACTTCTGACAGAATGTGCTTTAAATGTGAAAGATTCACTCCTGCTTCTTTCATAACAGACTTAACCCATCTTGCAATCATAGCAGAAGAAATCGCTTTAAAAGGTTTAACATAATAAATCAATAGCTGATCCATTCCATGACACCTGTTCTCTTCCACTCTTGCTTCATATTCTTTTAAAACATTTAACACACAATTTTGGTTTTTGATCAAAACTTGGATAGAAAACAGATTCCAACATGGTTTTTGTTCTTTTCCAAATCTCAAAATGAACCCCGTAAGGTTTATAAAATCGTCTACTTACCTCCAAAACCTTTACATCTGACACTCTTTTAATTGAGATGAAACACAATAAAGTAGCTAACTTCCAAGAACATTTTTTCAAAGACAAACGTCTATTTCTTGGCCAAGACTCCAAAAGATTTAACACCAGGCTAACATCTCGAACAGTCTCATACCTAGAAATTGGGGGTCTGATCAAACTTATAACTTTCATAACCCTACAAATCAAAGAACTCGTACCAACAGATACACCATTAACCCGCAAATGACCGGCTGCAATTGCTGACCTATAACAATTTATAGTTCTGTACATAAGACCTTTTGAAAAGAGTTCAGCCAAAACATTTGCTATCTTCACTTCATCAACTTCCATGGGATCCAAATCCCTTGCCATGCACCAACCATTCTAAGCACTTTTGTATCTCTTATGAGTTCCTGTTGCCCATGATTAATTGAGTAATTCTGAAGCTGTTCCCGAAAGATCTTTGAATCTTCCAGAATTCCTGAATCTCTTCAAACTAGAAGGTTGAGCGAATTCTCCTCTACCAAAGGATGATCTACTCCATCCACTTCTACTAGCAGACCCTTGCAACACATTACCAAATAAGGAATTTCCACCACCGTTTCCAGAATAGAAGGGAACCAAGCTTGCGATGTCCAAAATGGTGTCACTAACACCAACTGACACTTCTGCTTCCTCACTTGGACCAGCACCCTCTATATCATTGCAAATGGAGGAAAGGCATAAACACTCCTCCTCAACCAGTCCTGGGTAAATGCATCTACTGCTAATTCACCCGGATCTGGTCCCCAGCTGTAATATGAATCCAGTTGATGTGTCAGTCTGGATGCAAACAGATTCACTTCCAAAGGACCCATATATTCCTGAATCAACTGAAGCACATCCTTGTTCAACTTCCAATCACTGAAATCTATCAAATTCCTTGAATTCCAATCTGCTATCCAATTCTCTTTTCCTGGTGAAAACTGAGCAACCAAAACAATCTTGTGTTCCAAACAAAACTCCCACATTTCCTTTGGTAATTCCACTAATTTCTTTGATCTGCTTCCTCGTAACCTGTTTATATAAGTCACAGCTGTCCATTCTCAACAGAACTGAAGTTCTTTGAAAATTAGATCGGAAACTCTGTAAAGCAAAATAACCTGATTTCGATTCTAAACAATTAATATTACCCTTGCTTTCTTTCACATCCCAGACACCATCTGTCTCTTGTTCTGCACATGACGCTCCCCAACCTAGATTGCTCACATCTGTTTCCAGAAAATAATCCGGTTTTGTTCCGAATATCTCTCTTCCATTCCATGCCTGCAAATTTACTAACCACCATTCAAATTCTTTTTGTGCTTCCTGACAATTCCTCACCATGTCTCCATAACAACGACCCTTTGAAGGTTCCAATCTTTTCATTTTCTATAAGGCCCTGTAATGGAGTGGACCTGGAAACACCACCTGCCTAGGTGAAGATAAAAGGCCTAATTCTCTTTCTATTTCCCTCAATCTGACCGTCCCTTTATTTAAGACAAACTTTACCTCCTTCAATATCTTCACAATTTGTTTCTCTGGTGAAAGAAGTTGTCTTTTCACTGTGTTTACCACAAATCTCCAAAACTCCAGATCCTAACAGGGACTCATAATAGATTTCTCTATATTTATCAGAAAACCTAAAGAATCCAATATATTCCTGACCATATCCCTCTGGGAAACAAAAATGATCCTTGCTTTGATTCACAATGAAAATGTTGTCCAAATAAATCAAAAGACGAACACCCCTTTCTCGCAGAAAACGTACCACTGCTCTTATTACCTTGGTGAAACACCATTGGGCAGAGGCTAAACCGAAAGGAAGGCACTGAAACTGAAATAACTGACCTCTCCAACGGAATTGTAAAAATCTTTGACTGTCTTCTTCAATTGGTATTGAGAAATAAGCATCCTTCAGGTCTATTTTTATTAAGCAATCTCCTTCTAACAAAACATCCCTGAGAAGATGGATGCCTTCCATCTTGAAATGTCTGTATGTTACAAAAACATTCACATATTTTAGATTTATTACAGGAAGCCATCCTTTGTCCTTCTTTTCTATCACAAACAGTGTTTATAAAACCTACCTCCTCTTCGCAAATCTCTTTTATTGCACCTTTTTCCAACATAGTGTAATTTTGCCTGTAATCACATCCATAATCTCCTCCTTGAACGCTAACTGCCTTGGTTATTGAACCTGATATGGAATTGAATCAAACTCTATCTAGTAACCTGCAATAGTTGAGAGTACCCATGTGTACCCTGTGATTTATTTTCCTCCAGTTCTCCATATGAAACCTCAGTCTCCCTGCCACTTTGTGGAAAGAACCAATGACTTTCATCATATTCACCTGTTCCTGATGAAGATGTTTGACCTCTTCCTCATGATGCTCTTGCCCTGGAAGATCTCCCTCTTTGAAGATAAAAGCTTCCAACACTTGTTGCCTGGGATCGTCTAAAAGAGCCTCTTCCTGTAAATTGGGACTTATAGAAAGTACGGCCAACAGATTGCCCTCTTCTCCCGGCCCTACCATATAAATTATTCTGGCCAGAATAAACTCTCCTCATTGAATACTGTGCCTTATCCAGGGCCATAAAGGTTTGAATATTTTCTCAAACTCTTCGCCATTCCTTCACCAAAGAGTAAATCTTTTGCCTCTTTGCTCAGTTCCCTTTTTGCCAAATCCGCCAACTTTGGATTTATATGTAGCAGAGCTGCTTTCCTTCTCTCTGGAATCAATGCAGCATTTGCATTTCCCAGGAAGCATACTGCGCTTTCACACCAACCTCTCAATGGACCCGATTCACAAAACTAACTTAAGTCAAAATCCCAAATTTACTACCATTTTGGTATTCACAGAAGGCACTTACTCATTTTGGTATTCACAGAAGACACTTACTCATTTTGATATTCACAGAAGTTAGGAGTCCTAACTTTAGGACTCCTAAATGCCTTCTGTGAATACCAAAAGTCTTAAAGTTAGAGGGCCTGAGTCACAGAACTAACTTAAGACAAAATCCTAAACTTACTACCATTTTGGTATTCATAGAAGGCACTTACTCATTTTGGTATTCACAGAAGTTAGAAGTCCTAACTTTAGGACTCCTAAACTGAGAAAGATTCTAACTTTAGTTCTGTGAATCGGGCCTAATAGATTTATATCCAAATCAGTACCTTTAACAGTCCTTCAAAACAGCCTGAAACTAACTAACGATGTTGATCTGTAAATAATACAGATTTCTAATAATACATGCTCCTTATTTCCTTATTTACCTGTTTTAGGTTTAAAGCATTTTTATTAACACAAAAACATAGGGAAAGGGAACAGGAGGTTAGGGTTACATACATTTAAGCGCAGGAAATGAGCATGACATTACGAGTGCGATGGTGGACTAGTCCGTTGTGGAAAAGGAAGCAACAGCAAATGAAAAAAGCTAAATATAAGCAATACCTCCAATCTGAGCAAAATCAACACCATTAGGCTGAGCAGAGAATAATAAGCAATAACCCAAAGGAACCCAACCCACCATCCCCTAGAACCCCCCCAAAAAAACTCCCCAACTCCCCCCCACCCCCCGTCCAATGTACCGCTAGTAACACTACCTGCCCCCCACCGTACCCCCCCCCCCTCCAGGAACCCAGCCCCGCTACCATCCTAGTCTGCTGGAATCACTGGTGGCGTCAACCTTAGGAGCCTGAGGTACCGTGGACAGGTGAGTTCCCTAAATTCGGTAGTTAATAGCGCACAAAAGGGTTGCCACAGCTCATCAAATTGGTCTATCTCCCCCGCTACCGTGAGTGACAATTTTTCCATACCCAGCACATGCCAGAGCCTGTGCAACCAGCCAGTGATGGAGGGGACTGTGGTGGTGCGCCAGTGGATTAGGATGTTCTGAACCGCTGAGCCCAGCGCTATCGCAATTTGCCTGCCCCTACGGGACTTCAGCGGATACATCAGGCCATTAGGAAGGCCCAGCAATATATACGCCGGAAAGCGCGGTAATTCAATTTCAAAATGCATATCAACCTCATCAAGAACCTCCTTCCAATAAGCGGCCAACAAGGGGCAATCCCAAAGAATATGCGAAAGGGTCCCCACCTGACCACAACCTCTCCGGCACTCCTTCTCGATATGCCTGTTCATCTCGTGCAGTCTCTCTGGGGTGTAATACCAGTATGTGGACACCTTGGTGAATGTCTCAGTGAGGCCAGTGTGATAAGCTGAGTGTCTCACGCGGTGAGCAATCTGGTCCCACTCCTTGTGGCTAAGTGTCCTACCAAACTCCCTGTGCCATCGTTCCCTGCCCGGATTATAGTAGTGAAACGGAGGGGGCTGTAAGAACTTGTAGAGATCAGTGATCAGTATAGCATCAGAGGCGCGGGTCACCAGCCACCGCTCATATGGCGTTATCTGACGATCAGCGGTGTCCCGCACCTGGGGTTGAAGCGCCCAGTGCCGAACCTGCATATATCGCAGTCTATCCGACTCCGGCAGGTGGAACTCCTGTTGAAGTTGCTGAAAGGGAACCACTCCCTCCGACCCATAAATCTGAAAGAGCGCTCAGCAGCCCGCCGCCCTCTAATGGGAGAAAGCGCCCGGCTCCATCCCTGGGGAGAAATCAGGATTATCAACTATGGGCGTAAATGGCGAGGGGAACGTGGTGAGTTCCCGAACCTCGCAAACCGTGTCCCACACCCTCAGGGGAACCCGCGTGACAAAGGAAGCATAAAGGTTGGGGGGGCGGTGAACTCGGCGCAAGAATGGAACTTCCTGGAGGGTACGCCCTGCCACCGCCTGGTCCTGAAAGAGCCAGTGCTTATCGGATTCCCACCTGCTCCACTCCACAAGGTATCGCAGCTGCGCCGCCTGAAAATATTTCCGGAGGTCCAGAATACCAAGGCCCCCCGCCTCCGGGGCAAGCGTGGAGAGAACCCTCTTCATCCGCGGCTTGCGGCCTTGCCAGACAAAGCGTGCGATGTCAGCTTGCGTCTGCCTGATCCAACCCACTGGAGGCTGGAGCGGCAAGGCTCGGAAAAGATATAGGATCTGGGGCAGAACAGTCATCTTGACCGCAGCAATCCTGCCAAGCCAAGACAACAGGCTCTTGCTCCAGCGGCCAAGCTCCTCCTTGATCTTCTTACTAAGAGAGGTGTAATTAGCCGTTACCATCTCTGGCAACGTCGGCGCCAACAGAATCCCCAGGTACGGCACCAGGGACGAAGACCACTCCATGGGAAAGAGCCGCTGAAGGTCCCGTCTAGTATCCGCAGCCAGAGACACATCTAGAGCCACCGACTTGCCCATGTTCATTTTGAAACCGGCCACTCGTGAAAAAGCATCCAACTCGTGGATGCAGGCGGGAAGGGACCTCCTGGGATCGTCCAGGGTCAGCAGGACATCATCCGCATAGAGGCTGACCGTGTGAACATACCGCCCCATCTTGATCCCGATTGCATCCGGGTTTTGGCGGATCCTCTGGGCGAACGGCTCCATGTAAAGAGCAAAGAGGAGTGGGGAAAGAGGGCATCCCTGCCTCGTGCCGCGCTCGATTGCAAAACTACGGGAGCTGCACCCATTGACCCTCACCGTCGCTGAAGGATACCTATAACAATTGAAAACCATTGAGCAGAATTTATCACCGATGCCCAGTTTCTTGAGCACCTGCTCGAGGTAAGGCCAGTTAACCCTGTCGAAAGCTTTCTCGGCATCCACCGCCAGCAGCATCCGCTCGCCCGGGATCCGCGAAGCCTTCTCCAGAATGTGCGTCACTCGCTTAGAATTGTCGACCATTTGTCTGCCGGGCACAAAGCCAGCCTGGTCGGTCTCAACCAGACCCGGGAGGTGCAGGGCCAGCCTGGATGCCAGAATCCCCGTGTACAACTTGAGGTCGACATTCAGGAGCGAGATGGGCCTATATGAGCCACATAAGGCCCGATCCTTCCCGGGCTTCGGGATCACTGAGACCGTCGCTCTCAGGAGATCCGGTGTATTTACCTGTTTTTACTCATTTTAAATGGGTTTTTTTAATAGTGAACTCTAAATGTTTAAAATATTCAAATTATATTACGGACTCGCAAAACCTATCGAGTCGCGTTTTTGATAAAAAATAGAGCCAACTTCCAAAGGCTCTATTTCCGCTAGAAACAAACGTAAAGCACAGTGCATGCCCAAATGAAAGATGGCCACTTGTGTTAATTCTTACTTGAAGTCTTTTCGTGTTAATTTGCCCACATCATATGCACTAGCTGAACCAGTGCGTTCAAAACTCAGGTAACCGTTTTACTGTTCCTCATCCTATAAACATTGTTTTTCCCTAATTCTTTTGCGATTCGATGCACAAACAGTTTTAATACGTTTATAAAAATATTTATGACAAAATAACATCGTACAATTTCAAATTTAAACATTTCAATAAAATCATTATATTAATAAATCACTATATTAATCCAAACATTGGTTTATCCACACCACACAACCACAGTTAATCTAACACTCACATACAATATGATAAAAAAATAAAATATTAAACTTTTAAACATTTAAATGCATGTACTTATCTGGCAGAAGCAGCAACAAAAGAGGAAGGAAATTGCTGACAGGGAGCTTTTATTGGACTGTGTGTTCTATTCTATTTTTAGTTGTTAAGTTCTGTTTTGGAATACTTTTAAGGTTGCTGCTGGAAGTGACAATAAATGTTTTAATGCATAATGCTAGCCTTCTGTCTTGCCATAAAAGCACCATTTTCATGAAACTTATAAGCATAGTCTAATTATAATTCATTAAAATGTAAGCAAACACTTTCTTTTTAAAATTGCATGTCAGAGAAAATATGAGCAAACTTCTTTTACTTAAACATTTTCATAATAATACCTTGCTAGACTACACATTTGCATTTCATATGATTATCATTGCACATTAGTAAGTTTCTCTCTCTGTTGTGATTGACTCAATTTTCAAACCAGTTTGTGACACTTCAGCAGGCTTTCATGATGCAGTTTTAAACTTCCCCATGTTTTCACAAGACTGTCAGTCATATATATTAAGAAGTATTAGTATCACATCCAATGAGAAGATTTGATCAAGCAAGATAATTTAAAATGACCATGCTCTATCAATAGCAACATAAGATAGTATACTGGATAAATAATGCAAGCATTGAGGAAGAGATTCAGCAAATGCTGGAGCAGCTGTCTTCTGATGTTCATCCTTACAGCTTGGCTCACAGTAATAATTACGAAAGTGAAGTGGGATCGATTTTAGATGCAATTGACATGTCACAAGATGGGGTGAGGATGTCTTTCCCAGACAGTGGAAGAGTGTTGCCTTCATTCCTCTGGCTGGGGAGTAGGGGCCCAGACAATGAAGTGAATAGGATGTCGGGCTACTTTAAGCCATTTATTTACCTTTGTTGGCAAGGATGTGCTGACTAGGTTCTTCCTGGGCACTGCTTTTTTGCAGATGATAGGGGACAGTGGAGACACTGCAGTTTCTTGTTGAAAGCGGGGAAGTTTCTAAGCCAGCCTTGCCTTCTCTGTATCTAATTGCTCCTTCAGAAAGGTTAATAACTACCAGTTTCAGAGATCTCACAATTGAATGTGTCCATATCAGAGAAGGACATTTCAAAAGAACCAATCCCATATCTGTTGACATTTACATTCTAATATCTCAGCAGCTCTAACTGAGCATTACATTTTTCTGGTAAATGATAACATAAGCATGGGCTGTGATAGGAAAGGCATTTCAAGTGTCATGGAATCAATGGCAAAAAACCCTGAAGTGCTGTACAAGGATTTGGAGAACAATGAAGTGCAAAAACGAAAAAGAAAAGGCACAGGAAATATGTAGGGGTGAGCATAACTCTTCAAATTCAGTGTAGCATAATCACAAGGAATTATCTAAGAATTGCATGAAAATATGAAGAATTACACAAGAGGGGTAATTATGTGTTTACAGCTATATCTTAGCAGGAGAATGACCCAGTCACATTCATTTTCGATGCAAAGTGGCATTTTTTCATTACGAAATAGTGCTAGACACAAAAGAACACATTCGCTAATTGTGAGTTAGGGGTAGGATTTTCCCCCAACTTGCTCCCAGCATTTAGTGCTATTTTCATTGTTCAAAATGCATCCTTGTGCCTAAAATGGATGCGAGGATGCATTTTGTGCTAAGTAATAGTGCTAAAGCAGAACACAAATAGCGAGCGTTAGTGGCTGATCATGCTTGCTAAATGTACCTTTGTGCTAGGATGTTTTCCCCAAAATTACGCAAGAAGGAATAATCGTGTAATTAGCAATAATACCGGGACAAAGAGTAATGAAGAATTATATAAACTACTTCAATTACTCCGGGCCAAATGAAATTATGCCCGGGGCCTAGAAATATGTTTTACGCATTGCTTTTGCATTATGCATTATGCATTATTCCTTCTGCTCCATTTAGCAATCTCTTCTGATCCCTTGGCCCCCTCTACCCATAGCAATCTTTATATCCCCAAACATTGTCACCGATTTTACTGAATTAATGGGTTACTGCACTTAAAAAGTATTCACTTCTGACTTACATTCGGTCTTAATTCATCCTGCCCATACCCTCATAGAGCCTGGCCCACCCACATCTGTCCTGAAAGCACCAGGACTCTTAAATGGTTGCCCTGACCATGCAGACTATTCCTTATCACACACCCTCGCTTTAATTGTGGTCAGTTACAATAGAATTGTTCCCAGTACTGGAATTTCAAGCCTGAGAATTAATATTAGTGTGCTAAGAAAAAATATGGCTCGAAAGTGTCAATGGTAGATCAAATGCACGTTTGGAATATGGTCACCCTCAAAATAATTATCTGCATTCAGTCCTATAAAAACAGTATTGCAGTATTGTTCCTTGCGATTCTGGGAAAGCCCCTTGTCTTCAGTTGTCAGATGCAGCAGGCGTTCAAGCCGCTAAGTCAAGGCATTGGGTGGGTAAAGGGATGGGCGTCAGAGATGCTAGCTCTCACCTGAGCAGGGGGGCCGGAACGGTTCGTGGGTAGGGGTGCAGGCACGCGGGGGTAGGTTCGGCCACAGGTTGCACCAAAATAATATTAATAAATACAAATAAATAAAACGTACCTTGTCGCCACCGCCGGATCCCATGTCTACTCTTCTGCTCACCGGTGTCCGACTTCAGGTCAGAACAGGAAGCAGGCAGCGAGGCCTCCCACCCCATATCCAATCCCAACGCTCCAATGGAGCGTTGTGGCGCTCAGCCTGGGGCTGGAGAAGTAGGCATGTTTTCCACGCAGGCTGCAATTCAGCCTGTATGGAGAAGAGGAAAGTACGCATGACTAGTTTGGATGGCCCTAGAGGGCCGGCCAAACAGTCATTGTGCACTCAGGAGTGGGCAAACAACTCCTCCCCTGCCCTGGTCTGTAAGCAGAGCAGCCCTGCCCACCTATCCGCTCACTGGCAAAAAAAAAAAAAAATGGTAATAACTAAAATTTGTTACCATTTTATGTTTTTGCTTCTCGCACTGCGAGAAAGTAGTGGGGGCTACGAACCTCCGCCATAGCCGAGAAGCCACCGCTGCACCTGAGTTCTGGGAGGGAACAGCATTCTCTATGCAACACCATGCTGCTCTGTACCTAGGTTTGTGCTGCGTACATTCAACTTAAACCTAATAACAGCACAAAAAGTATGCCCAGATTAAGAAATCAATTTGATGCCTTACTAATGATGGGCAACACTACTCAACGATAATTTAACATAAAACAGCTATTTCCATCCATAACTGAGTGATCCCTCTCATATGCTTTAAATAGTTATTCATACTAAATATTCACAATTTTCTAAGCACTGACACTTTTTTCAATCAGGAAAGAGGGAAATTAAGGGCCTTATTATGATGTTAGTGGTCCTACAGTGGACGGTGCAATGTGCTGTCTACTGTAGGACCACCAAAGTCATGGTGCTGCTGTCCATAAGATTAAGACTTCAATCCTGGTCTTGCAGGTGGTCTGACAGCAGTGGTCTGTGTTATTATTAACGCAAGTGGGACCCAAAAGGTAGATAAGGACCTTGGGTAACATTTTAGTATTTAGAACAATGGTCCTTAAACTAGACAATAATGTAATAAGAATAAATATAGACTGGAATCCGTGCTATATTGTGAGTGTCCAGCTGGACACAAAATTTAATAATTCCATCAATTGTTGGTGAACAAAAATACAAAGCAAATCAATACCATGGGACACAGTCCTGTATCCTACACAAACACATTACATTTACATTCAGTAAAAAGACTTTTCAGGCAAGACGGGGTAGCTTGTGGAATATTGAACACAAATTCAGACAAGTTTATGGAAACAGTAATTGCACTTCTTTTCTCAAATGTGATTAATGTGCACAACTGTTTGCAGTAGTCGACAACGTTTCGATCCATTTAGAGTAATAAGAGGATCATTATCCGGACAATTAAATTGCAAGCCTGATTCAATTTGACAATAGCCTGTGGAAAATTGAAGAGGAAGCAATATAAAATCACGCCAATATATACAACAACAACTGGCACAAGGGCAACCAGAGTAACCCTGATGTTCAAAACAGATCATGCACATTGTAGTGCAACCTAACTGTGAGTACAACCTATATGTTAGAATATTTTGGTGTGCAATGGCGAGATGCCAGTGCCTCGTAGGGTCAAGGGTCACCCTGAGGTCAAAGGGACAACCGCGTAACATTGAGGACGGAGTGCCTTTAAACAAGAACAACGAAGTTAGTGCCAGACGCGTTGAGAAGCAAAAATAGGCCAGATTACGCGTGGAACAAGACAACGTGTGCATTGTCAATGCACCGTCAAAATTAGTTAGTGACCAGGATGAACAAGAGCTAGACTGTGCTCGGAGTGAAAAGCAAAGTGAAGCCAAAACGGGATGCCGGGTAAGCCTATGTGAAGAGAGTGGTGAAGGGCTCACAGAGGGCTTAGTTGACTCGTGGTGATAGAAGCAGTGTCCTAGAGGAAATGAAGAACGGAGTGCCTTGACAGATTTGCGTTGAAGTAGCGATGAGCCAATGGTGGCCAGACTGCGCGTGGATACAACGTCAGAAGGTGCTGTCAGAGCGGATTAGCGATCAGGAAATTGAAATAACCACATGCTTGATTTTGCGCAGAGCAGTGGTCTGTGAGGCTCATAGAAGAGTCTTATATATCAGACCACCGCTACAAGAGCGCCAACTGTACCTTCCTGCACGGTGTGGCATTATTGCCACACTGTGCAGGAAATGGGGGTACTAATACAGGGGGGCACTATATGTGCCCCCTCCAGCAGGCACCATTAGGCCCTATTCTGGTGCCATTCTGTCACCCTTTTCATGGTGGGTTCATCGCCATGAAACGGGAGGTGAAATGGCAACTCGGAATATGCTAGGCGGTGCAGGTTGTGGCATCACCACGAATGCCCGTCAGTGAAAGACCGGCAGCCCAGAGGGATCCTTGATCTCAGCAGTGCCTGCGTTCTTGTGAGGGTCCGACCACCACACTCATAATACTACAGTGTGACAGTGGTCGGACTGCCACCACAGGTTCGAACTTGTAATAAGGCCCTCAGTAATTTCCTTGGGATCACCCAGTTATAGACAGCTACAGGCGCAATGATTAGAGAATCCAACTTCTCTTTTCCAAAGGCAGCAATTTATCCACGTCACCATCTCCTCATAATATAGTATGCATTTGCTGTTTCCATCTATGCATGTCTGAATTGTTATAAAGTGCAAGAAAGTTATTCTAAAGCAACCCATTGGCACGATATACCATAAACATTCACATAAGCCCCTCACTACCCCTTACCTTTACATGCTGTGTTCCTTCTCCTTAGTAGCTGCTCGTAGGTCAGTTTCTAGGCACTAGCATTACTGCAGATCACCCTAGTAACCTCTTACATCATACCTTCAGGGAGACGCTCGATCTGGGGGGAAAGGCTATGTTAGTCATGCTCGACCTGTCGGCGGCGTTCGACACCGTCCCCCACGCAGGCCTCCTTTTAAGACTCAGGGAGAGGGAGATAGGACTGAGGGGGACGGTGCTGGACTGGTTCCAATCCTTCTTAGCCGACCGTCGGCAGGTGATCTGGGCTCCACCGTTCTCCGCGGAAATGCCATCGCTAGAGGTGTGGGTGCCTCAAGGGTCCATTCTGAGCCCCACCATCTTTAATATCTATATGGCCCCTCTGGCGAGGGTAGCGGAGGCTTATGGGGCCCGGGTCATCTCATACGCTGATGACACGCAGCGCCTGTTTACATGCAGGAAGGGAGAGGTGTTTGACGGCGACAGAATTAAAGACTGTCTGAGTGCAGTTTTCACGTGGTTTCAGCGGCACAGCCTGAAATGCAACTCAGATAAGTCTGAGCTGCTCTTTTTCGGCTGTGCCCCTGACCCTGGGTGGAAGTCGTGGTGGCCCCAGGATATGTTTCCTCCTGAGACGTCATCTTCCCAAGTGAAAAATCTTGGAGTTGTATTCGATGACGATCTCTCTTTTCGACCCCACATTTTGGGGCTATCGGGGAAATGCTTTGGCATCCTCAAGATGCTCAGGAAATTCCTTCCACTGCTTTCCCTACAATACCGTAAGACCGTAGTCCAGGCGCTTGTGGGATCTAGATTAGATTACGCTAATGCGCTCTTTGCAGGTCTGCCAAAGTACCTCTTGTCCAGACTGCAAATCGTCCAAAATTCGGCGGCTAGAGCCATATTTGGCTTGCCAAGGAGAGCCAGCGCCTCAGTGCTGCTTAAAAGGCTGCACTGGCTACTTATTTCGAGTAGAATTAGGTTCAAAATCCTCACGTTGGCATTTAAAGCCCTTCATTCTATTGGCCCCGGCTACATTAGGAAGCGCATTGCTCCCTATGTTCCGCGGAGGATGTTGCGGTCTGCCGATTTGGCAAAAATGGTAGTTCCGGCTGTGAAACGTGTCTGGATGGGAGGCTGGTCCTTCCAATATGTGGCGGCTCGTTTTTGGAATGAGCTCCCTCTCTCCCTCCGCAAAGCCAATAATCTTCTGGCTTTCAGGAAGGAGCTGAAGACCGTGCTTTTCTCTACATGATCTCCGTGACTGCTGCGTCTTTGCCTTGTGTTTCTGAGTTTTTCAGGCCTCTTTGCTAAAGCGCCGGGACACCCCTCGGGGTAGCCGTGCGCTCTAAAAGTACGGCTATAACATAACATAACCTTAGCATGTTCTTCCTTTTTCGTCAGTTTCTCTTTTCCCTATATCCTCGGCCACACACACTTACATAGTCTTTCTCTTCGTGTAATTGTACATAGCTAAACAGCTCTGATGATGCACAAGTGTTGGGACGTAGGAAAAACCACTTTGTGCTAAGTGGAAAAGGTGTTCAAGTTTCAAAATATAGTGGGAGGACTCTATCTACCATGTCCACTCCTGACATGCGCCATGTTGCTCATCACAGAGAATCTTATGTTTCTCATTTGTAGGCATTAAAGTAGTTTTTCATTATCAAACAACTCTATTTCCTTATGAGTACTAGATCAAGGTGAACATTGATGTACCATTTAATCATGAGTTAAACTGAAAACCACTTTTCACGTGACTGTGCCAGTTTGAATATTTTGTTTTCTGCAAATGATTAAAAGGTTGGGACCCAATTTTTACTTGTCAATCTACATCTTGAGAATGTAGCAATCTAGGGGAAGCTACAGAATTATCAAAAATGACTGGAATAGCTCAGGAGAACATGTTCACAGATGAGCTCACCCCACTACAGATTTGTATGTTTATGTATACGCCAAAGATCAAAATCTTATATTTTTATACTTTTACAGTAAAAACTACTACTACTCTGCGTTGACACTGAGCACATTTTATTGTTCAATACGAAGAGACAAAAAACGCCTTGTTGCTTGTGGTAGGGTTGCCAGAAGGCTTCATATCAGCAGAATGCAACTTGTTCCGTAAGAGTGAGCCTAACAACCGTTTTTTATATCGTAAAGCTTTGTGAAGATGATGATGATTTTTACTTTTCACCAAGTTTGTGAAGTTTACTGTTTTTTTCTTCACTGAAGTAGGTTTTATTAATTCATTATGTTTTAATAGGTAATTGTAATACTAAAAGCAATATGTCACAGCCCAACATGACTCATGGGTTCTGATGTTTGATTCTCCCATTTTCAAGAAATCATATGTGTTGAATAAATAAGCAATGTTATTGTTTTAAAATGTTACACTTTGCATGTCATTTTTATGGTTGCCTGATGAAATATCACTGACAAAAATATTGTTGTTTTAATATTTCCCAAAAATATCCAGGACACAAATAAAGACTTTACATACTTGATATGTTAAATCATATATATCAACTACAAAAATATATCATCATAAAATTATATAGTATATCAAATTTTAACTATTGCACTTTATATAGTCTGCTACATTTTAGAAATATAACGATAACATCAAAAATATATAAAAAAGTAATATGTAAATATAAAATAAAAATATATATACTTTAAAATAATCACAACCAATAAACACATTTAAAAAACAATATTTAAAAATAAATAATACATATGATAAATACGAACACTAAACAGTTTAAAATACATTAACAATATTAAACTTCAATAAACAAATAAATAATAATACCACATATTGTAATAACATTAAATAAAGAATGTGTATAAAAAACCTTGGATTACAGAAAAGAGACTTTGGTTGGTCAAATTTACTACTCCCACTCCAATCTGACCAACAGTAGGGGAAGTGGTGAACTTTGGAGTGGTCAGATTTACTATTCCCACTCCGCCTGAGTTAAGCCCGTCTGCGCCCGTCCGCGGCCGGCAGGGGCTAGGGGCCACTTCCCCTGGCCTGTTTTTTCGCTACTCTTCAGCTGATCTCATTCATTTACAAGGTCCTTGGTCCCTCGACCCCCGTACTATTCTCCGGATTACTAACATGGGCTGTTTCTCCCCCTGCCAAGCCTGCCCACAGGGCTGCTCCCTTCCTTCTGCTTCTCCGTTAGCACTTCAGTCGACGCCCGCTCCTGACACTCTCTCTCCCCCACTATCTATCATGTTATTAAACACTAGGTCAGCCATTAGACACCATCAGGAACTATTCATACTCTTAGATACGGATAAACCCGATCTTTTATTCCTAACCTAGACGTGGTTTTGTGAGTCTTCCCTCCCGTCTCTACTGGCTGCCCTCCCCTCATCATATTATTCTATCCGCGCCGACCGCCCAGTAGGGAAAATTGATGGAGGCGTTGCCCTTATCGCCCGTATGGATTTTCAGTTCCAGATTCTTCCCTCACCCCCTATGGGAGAAATTGACCACTTAGTGGTCCGTTCTACTTCCTTCTCCCCTCACCTAGCTTGTGTGCTGGTATATCGTCCACCTCAACCCACCCCGTCCTTTCTCCTCGCTCTTCAAGATCTACTTGGCACACTGGCTGTTAACTATGCTTCGGTGCTGGTCCTTGGGGACTTTAACTACTGACCCTCCGACCCCAAGGAATGCTCTTCTTCCAAGGAATTTTCAGAAACTTTATTGTCACTCAATTTCTCCTCCCAGGTTCACATTCCCACTCATATTCACGGTCACATCTTAGACCAAGTCTGGTCCCTCAACTGTCCCCTTTCCTCACTCACCGTGTCCCCTTGCACTTGGTCAGATCATTTTCTAATCTCCTTTTCTCTCCGCCTCTGTCTGACCAAGATGCCGGCCCACGCTAAAAACTCATGGGCTCGCAATTGGGGCAAAGTCAACCTGTCGGACCTAACTTCCTCACTCCTGGCCTCTTCTCCCTCCCTGTCGGGCTTGGCGTCTGCTGCCCAAGCTAAGGCCATTGATTCCTGGCTCACGGATGGAAGTGACAGTATGGCTCCCCTTCGGCGTACCTCGATTAGGCGCCCTAAAGAAGCTAACCGGTGGTTCAGTAAAGAGCTAAAAGAGCAGAAACTTACGGTCCGACAGGCAGAACGCAGATGGAGACAGGACTACTGTCCCATCTCCAAGTCCCGCTACGTCCTCCTTCTAGGGGCTTATAAAAAAAGCATTCTAGAGACCAAGAAGGCTTATTTCTCAGCCAAAATTTTAGCAGCTGAGAACCAACCTAAGGAGATTTTCTCCATCACTCACGACCTGGCTTTCTCCGACAGGACCTCATTGAAGCCTCTCCCCTCTCAAAATCTCTGTGACTCTTTGAACTCCTACTTCGTGGAAAAAATTGCGACCATTAAAACCAATATCCCTCCCCCGTCCCACTTATTTGTTGATCCCCAGTTACCCCCTACCCATGCCTCACTCATCTCTCTCCCCCCTCTCTCTGAGGAAATTTTCCTTTCCCTTCTCCCTAAAATTAAATCTGGCTCTCCAGCTGATATCTGCCCTGCACACATCCTACGGCAGATTTACTCAGCGTGTACCCTACCCCCTCTTATGTTTCTTAATAACTCCTTGGCCCAGGGTGTCGTGACCCCGTCACTGAAATCCGCCACCATTGTTCCCATTTTGAAAAAACCAGGAGCCGATCCCTCTGCCTTGGCTAACTACCGCCCCATCTCCTTGTTACCCTTTTTGGGTAAGGTGCTTGAGCGACACGTCACCTCTGTGCTCAGTTCCTTTGTCTAGGAGAATGGGGTGCTGGCCCCCTGCCAGGCGGGATTTCGGCCAAGGCATTCGACAGAGTCAGTGGTGGTGTCTGTGTTGGATACCCTCAGGGAGGGCATGGATAACGGTCAACCTCAGGCGCTGGTCCTCCTTGATTTATCCGCCGCTTTTGACACAGTGAATCATTCCATCCTACTCTACCGTGTCAGGGCGGCGGGTATCGGAGGATCGGCCCTCATTTGGCTTTCATCCTTCCTGAGGGACCGGACCCGGGCGGTTCGTCTTGGGGAGTTTTCAGCTACCCCCTGTAAGGTCCAGTGCGGGGTGCCTCAGGGTTCTTCTCTGTCTCCCCTATTATTCAATCTGTACATCTCTCCTCTCATCTTCGCTCTTCAGCGGCTGGAAATCACGGTATATAACTATGCCGACGACCTCCAGCTCATCTTTAATCTTTCCTCTTCCCCTGACTCTATATCTAACTTCCAATCTATCCTGTCTTTTATCAGGGACTGGATGAACTTCAACCACCTGAAGCTCAACCCCGATAAGACGGAACTGGTGCTTACGGGTGGTTGCTCCAGTCCCTGGAACTCGTAATTTTGGCCCCCCTCTTTCGGCCTTCCCCTTACTCCTGTTTCCTCAGTTAAGACCTTAGGCATCAAGCTCAACGAAAAACTCACCATGCACCCCCGGATAGGCTCTGTGGTATCTTCTTGCTTTCTCACCCTCCGTACTATCCGCACCATCTCTCGTTTCTTCTCTTTCCCTGCACTCAAACTGATCATGTCCGCACTGGTCCTATCCCGCCTGGACTACAGAAATGCCCTGTTCAACGGCATCCCACAGTACAGCCTGCGTAAGCTCCAACTGGTTCAGAACCAGGCGGCCCGCCTTGCATTCGGTCTCCCCAGATTCCACCACACCTCTCCTCTGTTGAAGACCCTTCACTGGCTTCCAATTCGGGAACGCGCCTTGATTAAACTAGGCTGCATGGCCTTTCAGGCCAGGTCTGGTCTTGCCCCCATCTTCATATCTTCAGCCATCAAAACTTACGTTCCTTGCAAAGACCTCCGTTCCTCAGCTCAACATCTACTAGTAGCCCCGCGTTTCAGGGAAAAAAACAGTGTGGTTCTAAATTTGCTACTCTGGCCCCTGTGTTTTGGAATTCCCTTCCCTTCCACCTAAGATCCCTTACCCAGTATTCCCTCTTCCGTAAATCCCTGAAAACTTTTTTGTTTGCCCAGGCCTTTTTGCCTTTAAATCCCCCCCCCTTTCAGTTTACGTCCTAGTGGTTGACTCTACCCCCTCTGGTAGTTTGCTATCTCAGCGCCAAGAAACCGCTCGGTGTATGTCGTGCTTTAGAAATATTTTAAACTTAAACTTAAATTTAAACCTATGCAACAGTAGGGAAACTGTTGGACTTTGAATGGGTTTGATTTACTATGTGCACTTCAAGGTAAGCTACAATAGGGCGCATGTTGGACTTTAAAGGTATCAGAGTTACTATTCACACTCTAACATAAGAAACATTAAGAAATGTGTTAAACTTTGGGGAGTCAGATTTACTATGCCCACGCCAACAAGTGTTGGACTTTGGAAAACCCAGATTGGCTTTTCCCAATTCTAGAATAATGATAAATTAAATGGATATCCATAACATAAAGAAATATAACATCTATTTCCAGAAACATATACAAATATGTCTATCATATATATATATATATATATATATATATATATATATATATATATATATATATATATATATATATATATATATATATATATATATATATATTAAACACGATCCGTCCTGTCGCAGAGGGAGCACTTGGCAAGTTGGTGCTGGAGTCGGGACCAGGACAGGGTCCCGTATTTAATCCACTCGCAAAAAATAATCCAGCACTCCGCTTGTTAGAGAAAGTTAGATTTATTCAGCACACTGTGATAGCCTACGCGTTTCGAACCAAATGGGTATATACAACGTATTCGTATTAGTGGCTGAGTGCCCAACTACCAATTCGTTGTATATACATTGAAATGTGAACGTAAACATGAAATTTTTGTTAATGCAGTAATTCAAATGTGAGGCATGAAATCATGTTAGGACTGCGCTTATTGAAACACCTTGGTTTAAGCAAAAATTGCACTAAACTGCATATCCCACAATGCACTATTAAGCCGTACACACATAAATAATGAAAGTGAAGTAGGACGACTGTTTAACTCTGCCGTGAGAAGGAACCATTTGGTTCGAAACGCGTAGGCTATCACAGTGTGCTGAATAAATCTAACTTTCTCTAACAAGCGGAGTGCTGGATTATTCTTTGCGAGTGGATATATATATATATATCGTTTGCTGCCTTTTGCCAAATAAAGAGGAACTTGCCTAGATTTTGGGATTCGTGTTGCCTTCTGTTTCTGGCGCTCCAGGATTGCAGTTGTGCTTTGCTTGCATATATATATAAATATGTAGATATATATATATTACCTACTGGCGGTCGCCAGTAGGTATATATAGTTAGGATTTTTTCTCTATGGAACTTTTGAAAATTCTATGTCTAATAACTTTGGCGTTTGTGGACGGAATCGGCTGAAATTTTCAGGAAAATGGCACATTTTGTTTCTGAGCAGCCCCTGAAAATTTGGGGGGGTTCCGTCAAGGGGGGGGGGCCGAGAAAAAAGGGGGGTCCCAAAACGCGTTTTTCCCATTCATTTTTCCATAAGGCCTTTGGCCTCACTTTTAGCTCGAACGGCTGAATGGATTTACACGAAACTTGGAAAAATTGTAGGGACTGTTAGCCCGATGTGCCTTTGCTGGGTCTCAATATATGTGCTCCAGTGGATTTTGAGAAATTAACGTTTAAAAAAACAGATATATCTGTGACAGCGTCCCAGATAGCGCTCCAGATCGCGTACTTTTCGCGTAACGGAGCTTTGCAAAGCGAAGCTGATTGGCTCTCCGGTGTCTGTCAACATTCTAAACAGTCCGGTGCGGCCGCCATCTTGTCTCTCGGTAGGATCGAGAGACAAGAGGAGGAGAAAAACGAAGGGGGAATTTAATGAAAAGGGGCAAGGTAGACCCCTCTTGACCCCCTAGGAATGATGTTGGGGTTATTAAAGGGTCCCGTGGGGCAAATAAAAAAAATTTGATTTTTCGCTGTAGAAGCGCTTCTCGGTTTGCGAACCTGGTCGCAAACTGGTAGCGAAACGTGAATTCGCCATTTTGTGTTTCGATTTAATTAAATTACTAGATGGAGGAAAAGCAATGTGAGTATTGGGTAGAAGGGGGTATGGGAGACGTATCCTGACCCCCTATGTTTTCTGAGGGTGGTTGAGGAGGCTCATATATGTTGATACTTGTCTTCCAGCGGTTGCGGGTGAGCTTTTTTTTTTTTTTTTTTTTTTTTGCCGCTTGACTTCTGTTAACGTTCGATTCGAAGCAAATTAGGAAGTGTTGATCGCCATTTTGACACTGCGAGTAAATATATTGTTAAAAATAATTGTTATAAATTAATCCGTACTGATAAACATTGTGTGTGCCATCTTGCTTTTTTTCCAATGCCACACTTTTGTCGTGCACGGCAGCCATTTTAGATGCCTTGACCAGACCCACTCTCTGTACGCCGCAGATCCTCAGCATGGCTCCCCACCCTCGCAAGCATCTCCCCCACGCACTGGTCACCCCTGCTCTCTCTCTCATGCATGGGCCATAAACTTCCCCCCATCTGCGCTGCTCTTCCCTGAGTATCACACCCTGTGCCCGCCCGACACCTCCCTTTCACCCTATTCACTACCGCACCCTCTGACACTCCTCTTCCTTTGTGTCTGATTGTCCAGGCCGGTCCCAGGCTATCACCTAGCCCTGCGGATGTAGTTTATGGCCCCAACTGTAAAGAATCACCCCTGTTCAAAGGAGTTACAGTAGATCAAGGTCGCCACCTCATGAGATCCGTCACACCACACGTGTTCCTACTATCTGATAACGATCCTGTATTGTGATTGGGGAGGGGATTCTCACTGTAAGGGTGTGTGGGACCTAGCCTGAAGCGGAAGATTCCAGGGATGCCTTTTTGTACATCAAAGTCTTCACAATTATGTGTCACATTAAAAATATATAGCACTCCAACAAAGTAGTAGGATTTTAACACTTTAATAACTTATAAATATATACAACGCTCCAACAAAGTAAACACGTTAAAAAAAAACTTTTTAAACAACTATTTATATGACATTGCTTTAACCAGGATAGACAAAGAAATGACACAGTGATGTAAAAGTTTCTGAAAGAAATGCCAAGAACGTCCCATGTGAAAGTGAGTTTTATCTGGCAATTTTTTTCTTTTCCTTCTCATGAAAAGAAAGTTAATGCCAGGTTCGTTACCTGCCTCATCTGCAAAAAAAAAACTCTCGAGAGGGACCGAAAAAAAATATAGCTATGGTAATCATACCATGCATCGGCACATGGAGAGGTGGCACCCTCTTAATTATTCTAAAGCACAACTTCGAGATTTGGTGGATAATCCCCTTTCGGCAAAAACATCCATCAATGACTTAGCAATAAGTGAGTCAGAGGCAAGGGAAACGGTCCCAAATCTGCAAAAGAACTTTGGGCAGATGAGATTGACTTGTGTAGCATGTTGAAAATTAATTTCATGCGGAGAGATGAGTATTACTTTAATAAATAGATCATATGAAAATCATCAATGTCCAAAACGTCCTTGAAAGTAATTTTTGTCATTTTTGAGGAAGAGAGATAACCTTTAGTGGTACGGGGTCGTTTTCGTTCGAACTAGGGCGGCCTGGTGACATTCCTTCGGGGTGGCTTAGGGGCATTTAAAACAACTTCCCTGATACAGGTAGCATATAAAGTAGAGGGTAAATACCAGGATCTTTATCGATTGCTTTATGCTGTACAAAAATTAAAAACACATACAACAAACCTGGACCATTCATATTTTCAATGTTTCTGCGTACTATACTTTTTAACCCTTAACTAATTGAGCTGCTTGATTTCACCTGCTTTTTTAAAAAAAATAAAAAAAAAATCGGAAACAGTGGCCATTTCTTCGAAACTTACCAATCTACGCGTTACAACTACGTTTGCTTTTTCAAAAACCTTTAATAAAAATGTTGGTGCCCAAATACGGGCCTACAACCCCGTAGGCCGGCCACGGAGCAGGCTGGAACTGTAAATAGGGGGGGGGGGTATTTATTTGTGGAAAACATAACAGAGTCAGTGGTCGTTGATTTCATAGTAAAAAGTGCGACAAGTGCAACAAAATCATATCGATAATTCATTGTGAGCAAGTACCATTAGTGTCGACAATTCCAACCTTCAATAATAAATACAGTAATCAATGATGCATTAGAACTTAATATCAATTCATTGTTCGAACGTGTAATCAGTCTTATCCCATATCAATTCATGTGCTAAAAACTGCATACATATCTCATGATATCAAGGCTGAGCAATCGGGGCACAACAAGGAGTTGAGAGTTTCATTTGTACCGGCGCCATTTTGGGTGAGGTCAGGAAGGTCCAAGTATAGTTAAAATGTCTCCACCAACTCGTGGTTGGACCGGGACCTCTTTCGGCAGTCCAAAAGTTTTCGTTGAAGGGTAGCAGAGGGGACTGCCGACATGAACCATCAGTCAAAGTGGGGTGGGAGGCAACAATCTCTCCTACCGGGTCATACTGGTGTCCCACCGGAACTGATCAAGTTGGTAGTCTTGCAGGATTTTGGTGATTTCAAGACTGAGGCCGGCGCCGGCATGAGCGCGCCGACGTCCCGCGGCTACGTCGTGGTCGTTCCGTGGGTGATCATGGCAGTCATTCCCCATCGCGGGTCGGGGGCTCCCGTGGCTCTTATAGAATCTTCAAAGTTGAGGAGAACGTTTCTGGATGCAGGAAACTAGAAGCGTCGTTGCACCGCAACAGTGGACGAGACCCCCGCTGGGTGAGCGGAGCATCATTGCCTCGCAATAGTGGACGAGACCTTTTGTTGGGTGAGTGCAGCGCCGCTGCATCGCAAGAGTGGAGGAACCCTTTTGTTGGGTGAGTGGAGCATTGGGGGTGCAGCTCGTTCGCGCCGCCTCTCCCTCCCAGCGCACCCCACGCCGACACCTGGCGTTGATATCTGTGATGTCCGGACTAGGCGATAAGAGGGGGGGGTCGGAGGCAGAGGCAAGACATCCCCCCCGTGGCCTGCAGGGCGCCGCTTCAGGACCGAACGGGGAGCTCATACCAAGCCGGGGCCAGACCAGGAGATACGAGGGGAGGGTCGGTGGCATGTGCAAGACATTCCTCTCCAGTGTTGTCGCAGCTAGAGTTCCCGTCGGCCTCGGCTCCTCTCCTGGTGCACCTCACGCGACGACCCTTTTGATGGGTGAGTGGAGCGTTGGGGGTGCAGCTGAGGGGCCCCCACCTTGGGGGGTGGGAGAGGCTCGTTCGCGCCGCCTCTCCCTCCCAGCGCACCCCATGCCGACACCTGGCGTTGATATCCGTGATGTCCGGACCAGGCGATAAGAAGGGGGGTGGGTCGGAGGCAGAGGCAAGACATCCCCCCCGTGGCCTGCAAGGCGGAAGAAGAAGGGAATCGGGAGACCAGTACATTTCGGCCCATCCACGCCACGGCTGATGGCGGTTAGCTGGGCCCCGCCCTGCACGTGTCGAGGCCTCATCTTCCGGATGGGCGTAACCATGGCTCTGTTGCACTTTGGGAGTTTCCGGAATGGGGGTAGGTATCTGCTGATTTGTATCTATTTCATGTTACCGTTAATGGGCGTGGCGGGCGGTGGGACAGACATGCTTGGAGCAGTGGGGGGGTGGCGGAGCCTAGCTACCTCGTGGCTGCCGTAACGTCAAGCTTGGCTTTTTTCACTACTTTCATGTTTCTTATTTCTAGCGAAGTCAAAAACTCATCAGTGGCCTACTGATTTTGTTTGATTTCTTTCCCTTTCTTTTCAAGTGTATTTCATGCTAAAGTTTCTGTTTAACAGGATACAGTCATTACTTCGTTTTTTACATATGTCTTCTTTATTAGGGGTACTCTCCGGTTGAGCCAGATGATGTACCTCTAATAAATGGTCCGGGTGGAACTAGTTTCTCAATCAGTGGGGAGTAGATGGGTATGACAGATTACAACGGGGGACAAAGGTCCGCATTACCCACCCTTCACTACTTGCAAAGACTAGACAGAATATTTGTATTCCACGTTATTTACAAACAAAGAATACCTCGAGAGAACTATTCCTTGAACAATAAATGTCCAGCCAATCAATCAATCAGTGGGGAGAAAAACAGGTATGACGGATTACAACGGGGGACAAAAGTCCGCATTACCTATCCTTCACTATCTGCAAAGGGAGACAGAATATTCCTATTCTTCTCTGTTTGTAGACAGGGAATATCTCAAAGAGCAATAATCAATAAAAAATTAACAACTTTAAGGTAAATACTCACAATATGACTACTCAACGAAGTTAAAAAGTAACGGATATAGGTACTTGAGAGGTTTTCAGTGGCAGATAATCTACAATATACACTTGTACATATGAGTCTGATACAGGGCGGATCTCTGTATAACTATGGATAATTAGATATTAGGATGGCATACAAAGCTCCCAACCTTCTTACTTTTTCTCTTAAAGGGTTTCAAATTGGGGACAAATATTAGGTTGTGCTCTAGAGGTTGACGGTGTTGCTCCACTGGTACTCGGGCATTCTCATGAAGCAGAAGGAGCCGCTCTCAATCTCCTTAACTCTTCCCTTGCAAAGTGGACCGGATTCTTAGTCTGCAACTGCTTCAGCATACTTGCAGTTCCACACAAGTCCTTTTTATTTGGGTATCCTCTTGAAAGCAGTCTTGCATATGCGGCAAGTAACTTTTCTTGCATTCACCTTTTTTAAGACTTGTGAAAATTAATTTCAAAACATTCAATAAATACGGTGTTACTATGCATTGTGTCATATGCTTTATTAAAAATATGCAGAAAATGTTCCCTTTATTTGTTGTTAAGGTCTTTACAAGAGAATTTGAAAGGAGAAAGTAGGAGATGAATAACACATGTAGGACGTTATATCTCAAACTGCAAAAATTGATAAAGAGGGTGGACCAAAGTCTGCATGTACAATGCCAGTGGAAGCGTTTCAGGCACACTGCGAAGATTTAAAAAAATATAAATATTGTCAAGTTTTACTTTGACTTGTGATGTTTGATCTCATTTAGTCACTTCAATCTAAATTTAAACACTAATTTTCTTTTTGTTTTGCAGATTAACTACAATACTTATTTTGGACTCCATATTATATGTTGTTTATTATATTGTTTTGTTACTTATAGTTCTAGTTATTTATTGTAGTGTTATATTTTAGTTATAGTTCCAGTTATTGTTTTAATAAAAGTTAATTAAAAAAGTACATACGTCTGTTTTTTAGTGGGGGTAGCAGTCATCAATAGAAATTATATTTATAATTTGAAGTATAATGCTGAAGCTCACTCATTAGCAACATATTGTGGTGAAATTTTTAACCTATGTGCTGACATAAGTGTTCCATAAACTACTACTATGGTAACAGGCAAAATACTGTTTGGGGCATAGGGTATAATACGCAGGAATGCTGTAAAAGTAAATGGGCAAGGGCTGTTTTGTTTTCCACTGTTGCAACATAAAGTGATCAATAAAAATCCGATAATCAGGCCTATCAGCGACTAAGACAGCAGGTCGAGTCTCTTTTGCTCAACGGCTCCCTCATGGGACGAAGAAACGCCCTTTTTCACGAAATAGGAATATTTTACTTGCAGGACAGTTGTTAATTTCCTGTGAAAATACATTAGCCTGGAACATTGTTAGTGATAAACTGTAAATGCATCTGGGTCCTTTGCTTAAAAAAAAAATATATAAAATATATTTGTGAATTAGAATAAGAATATATGTTACAGCTATAGATATTTGCTATTAAAAAACCATTGAAATTCACTGAAAAAACCATAGGTTTTAGGCCATATATAGTTAGGGATTAGCATTTACAAAACCTTAATTTACTCGCACAAAACCATTGAAATTCGCATATATAGTTAGATGCAATAACTATATATCGCGCACCCGCAATCCACTGCTGATGATGTCACATATTACATCATTCATGACATGGTCAGTGACATCACTGATGACATCACTGATGACATCATCCAGTGACTGTATGTTTCTGTAAAGTTAAAATATGTCTTACATATTAAAGAATGAGTGGATGTATAAGTGTCTGGATGAAGGATTTAGTAGGTGCATGACTGACTGTATGAGAGAGTGATTAAATGTGTCTCACTGAGTGCATGGGTTAGTGACTAAACTGTCTTAATTTGTGCATCATTATATCTGTTGTTCTATGAACTGCTGCATGTGTTGATCAGTAGCTATATGAGTAAGTATATGGGTTATTGATTGGTTGCACAAGTATTTGTATGGGAGACTGAGTGTGTGTGTGGGTGGCTGGGAGGGGTATGACTGTGCATAGATGTGTGAGCAGTTGATACACTAGATGTATGGGTTCAAAAGTGCATGTTGAAACAGCTGTATGGGTGATTGACTGTGTACGAGTGTATTGGCGAGTGAATGGATATCTCAGTGCTACATGTCAAAGTAAGTACATATATAAAACACAGTACATGTGAGAGTTCACATATATAAATTACTGTGTATAAGAGCCAGTGAATGTGTGAGTGGCTGAATGGATCATTGAAAACTTGTATCAGGAATTGTATAAGAGAGTAAATATGTGTTAGTATATGTTTGAATAAGTAAGGTGTGTATAACTGTATAGTTGATGAAATGGAGGTGTGATTGATTCAGTGCATGACTGACTAGGTGTGTGAGTAACTCCATGGATGAGTGACAGTCTGTGAGTGTCTGTTTACTCTGAGTGTATCTAAGGTTATATTAGAGTCTGAAGAGGTTGATCGTATTATCACATGATTGATGTCATCACTGATGTTGTCAGTGATGTCATTTGAGTTGTCATCAGTGATGTCATTTGAGTTGTCATCAGTGATGTCATCAGTGATGTCACTGACCATGTCATGAATGATGTAATATGTGACATCATCAGCAGTGGATTGCGGGTGCGCAATATATAGTTATTGCATCTAACTATATATGCGAATTTCAATGGTTTTGTGCGAGTAAATTAAGGTTTTGTAAATGCTAATCCCTAACTATATATGGCCTAAAACCTATGATTTTTTCAGTGAATATATATATATATATATATATATATATATATATATATACAAAAATGACGATGCTGTGTGCGATATTTAGTCTTTTATTTTAGCCGCTGCCAAACGCGTTTCGATTGCCAAGCAGTCTTGCTCACTGGACAAATGGAGTTGGAAAAGCGGCCATTTTAAAACATACAATAACGTTAGTTAAAACTACATGTCAATAAGCATAAAAAACAGACTCGTAGTTCAAATACCTTTTCACAGAGTAACATTGTATATCGCCTTTCATATTTACAATTACAAGGCACTGAGGTCCAATTAGTGTATATTTTTTTTAAATGTCGCATTTACATTATAAAGTATTTCATTGAACGTGCACTCCTCGCTGTGCCGTTTTTGCTCCCTATATACAGCTCAAGTGAGCGTACTCGGCTTCAATATTGCCATAAAACTTTATTGACAATACTGCCCGTACAGTTATCACTATATGGTGATAGTTCCTTATATAAAGCTCAAATGAGCATACACGGCCTGAATATTATAAAAGCTGTATTAACAATATAATCCACAATTTATTTTTAGCGGCTGAATCTAGCTCATGTGAGCAGGCTTATTCACAACCCTCTTAATAAATGCATATAAAACTCATAGAAATCTTAAAGCAAAAAAAAAACCAGCAATCATTAGTTTCAAATTCATAAAACTGTTTTGTACCCTCGCAACATTGTTACTTTCAATATTTAGTGTTAAGCCCAAGTGAGCAACACATACTTAGGCCTCCACATAACTCCCTTTATCTACTCATTATTTCAAACAGTCTATTCCAAAAATTACCATGTGCATATTATTCTATATATTCTTCTTGGGCAGTTCTTCAAGCAATTTAAATAAAATTTACAAATGTGATTGTAGATCTTCTTAAACATTCAAACCTCTTGGTTGCTTTGAATCTAATCTGATGATTTAGCGTGATTGGAGCTTCCTCAGCTTTTTCAAACGGTTTCCACCTCTTTTATTTGCTAACACTGAGTCTATAACATAATAGGTAAGACCTTTAGTATCCTTAGTATGTGTTCGCTCAAAATGTCTCACTACCGGATATGATCTGTCTGCATGCTTTATTGCTCTAAGGTGTTGGAGGATGCATTTGTGCACTTCATGAATAGTGCTGCCTACGTACCGCAGACCACAAGGGCACTACAGTACGTAGACAGCATAGTCAGTTTTACAGTATATTTGCCTCGTGACTCTCAGTGGGTCTGTGCATGTATTTAAAGATGATCGGAGCTATCTGTGGGTTCAACTTGAGCTGCCCATGAAGAAGGGACTACGATCCCGAAATGGGTCGGCAAAGAACTTTTTCCCTCAAGTGAAGATGCCAGCTGAATTGGAGGACCGGAATCGAAGGGGGAATCTACGCATTTTTGGCATTCCGGAAGGTTCAGAGGATCAACTGGGGAACTGCGTAGCTTTTCTTGAATCCTGGTTTACCCAAGCTACAAACATGACGTTTCTACACCCACTAGAATTTGACAGAGCCCATAGAGTCCCGGCCAGGATCTCCAAGGATCAAAAGGGTCCCAGAGCTATTGTTTGTAAACCGCTCCGGTACCAGCATGTAGAACAGATTCTTGCCTTCATGCGGAAAAACAATCACATCCTGTGGAAATCTGCTAAGGTCTATATATCTCAAGACTATAGTAAGGAAACGGTGGACGTCAGGAAGGCATTCTTGGCGCTTAGACCGCAGTTGAAGAAAAGGGGTTTCCAATATGGATTCGTTGGTCCGGCAAGGTATCGAGTGATTATTCAAGGCTCTCCACACATTTTTTCAGATCCATTGAAATTGAAACGTATGTTTGATGGCCCAGATGACTTGGACATGGAGACGAACAATCCTGAAAGCTCCGCTGATCAGGCTTCAGCTTCAGGCTATAAATGAAGGGCACCCTGCTAAACTCATTTTCCAATGGTTTTCTATTCCTGGTTATTAAACGGAACAGAGAATTTGTTCAGTCTGTTATGTAACAAGAATATGGTACTTTTGATAGTCCGGATTAAGGCCTATGATTCAGAGTTCATGTTTCCATATATGTCTCCATATAGTTCACATTTCTCAGTATACTTTGAGGGCCTAGGTTAAGGCCCAGGTTTAAAGCGTTAACTATAGCACTTCAGTGTGAAACTATGGTATTCATGTCTGCACATTGACATTCTTCTACCTTGAGCTGTTTAATACGTTTAATGCATTTTTCGCATGCCTGAATACATGACTTTATACCTTTATCAGCTGGTAATGTTGGGGGTTCTGTTACTCATTCAACGAAGGTAATACCTTGTTTTGCTTGTCTTTTATCCTGCAGTTTTTGAATTCTTTAATACAGGCAAGGTCGCTAGATACATGGCTTATTATAGCTGTGATAGTTAACAACGACTCACGAGTTTTTGCAGTAAATGTTAAGTCTTGTATGCTCCAGATTAAAATTAATATGGATATGTTTTTTGGCACGGGGAGGCTGCACCGTACTCTCTCTCCAATCGCCATGCCTACTGAATACAGGTGGGGTGGGGAGGGTGGAGGGTTGAGGGGATTGGGGGGTTGGGTATGTGTTACATGTCTTTTATGTTTGATTCCTCTTCTTCTTGCTTGCATTTTCACTATTGCGATGACACTTGATGGTGGTGTGGGTTATAGACTCTATGTTCACTCATATGTCGTTTCTAAGTCTCGGAGAGGTGAAAGATTAACATTTTGTAGTTGGTCAAGTGAGGTGACTGTCTCTCTCTGGATGAAACACTGTTTACCTGTTCACAAATAATACTGTAAATACTCCGATGGGGGTATGTAATAAGGACAAAATGAAGATATTGTCACTCAATGTTAAAGGTTTGAACCAACCTATCAAAAGACAAAAAATCTTAGACTATGTGCGTAGGCTAAAAGGTGATATTGTATTGCTACAAGAGACAAAGCTGGAAGCTAAGCTGTTTTTTCACATGCGGAATAAGTTTTACAGCGAGGTTGTGGGTGCAGAATCTGTACACAAGAAGAATGGGGTGTTGATCCTTGTTGCGAAGAAATCAAAGGTGGAGGTTTTATCTTCTGAGGCTAGTTTAGATGGGAGGTGGGTTACGGCCAAACTAAGTAAGGATAATACGGAGTTTTATGTTACGAACATATATGCTCCTAACATCAGTGACCTCAAGTTTTGGGTGGAGTTAAATAAACATATGGAAAATATCCCAGATAGTGCTGTTCACATAGTAGGTGGTGACTTTAATCTTCCAAAGGACGCAACACTAGATAGGGACTCCCACTGCCCTTTCAAACCAAACAAATCTCACAGAGCCTTCAATAATCTGTGTGAACGCTTTCATTTAGTGGATGCTTGGAGGCTCCAGAACCCTACAGGGAGGGATTATACTTTTTATTCTACACCACACGACTCATACTCCAGGATTGACTACATCCTTATAACACAGAACGGGGTACCCAGAATAGAATCTACCACCATAGAACCTCGTGTGATGTCGGATCATTCTTGTATATCCCTGTCCATTGCAAATGCCAAATCATCTCCTCGTCAGACGTCTTGGCGCCTGAATGACGAGATTTTAAGCGATGCTCAACACAGATCCACAATACAAGCTGCCATTGTATCTTATCTGCAAATCAATAGAGAAGGGGACACATCTGATCTTATTAGATGGGATGCCATGAAAAGTACAATACGGGGAGTTTGTATCAAGATTAGGGCTGCCATGAATAAAAATTATAACGCGAAATTAGAATCCCTTGAAAGTGAAATTGGAGATCTTGAAAGTAAGCATCTGAGGTTAAGAGACGATATGACCCTCTATGCCCTGGCAAATAAAAAATATGAACACAATAAATTAATTAGTGAAAGGGCGGGAGTTTGGCTAGACAAAGGTAGGAGATTTAAGATTTGTGAATCCAATAAAGCAGGGAAGAGTCTCGCTTCATATTTGAAATTCAAAGTACAAAAGAACTGTATTAACATCCTTAAGGACGCCTCAGGGAACTCACATTCTGAGCCAGACAAGATAGCTGAGGTATTTAGGGTATTCTATGAGGATCTCTATGCAAAAAATACGAAGGTGGAGGAAGATAAAATTAAGAGCTACTTGGATGAGTGTGATCTTCCAAGATTGTCTGCTGAGGATCAGGTTGGTCTAAATGGCCCGATAAGTGCTGAGGAAGTGGAAGGTGCGATTAAAAAATTAAAAACAGGGAAGGCTCCAGGCCCGGATGGCTTTACGGCAAGATTCTATAAAACATTCCCCACAATATTATCTGGGCCCTTGCTTAACCTGTTCCATGAAATAAATAGTTCTGGGGAAGTAAAAGGCACTCTGGCGGAGGCAACAATTGCAGTACTCCCTAAGGAAGGTAAAGACCCTTCGCTCCCAAAAAACTACAGGCCGATTTCGCTAATTAACATTGACTGTAAGATTCTAGCTATGATACTTTCAGCACGTCTCCAAAAGGTGCTCCCACAACTAGTCCATCCATCTCAAGCGGGCTTTCTAAAGCATAGGTTGTCCAGTGATAACACACGGATTTTGGCCCATGTGTTGGAAAAAGCTAAACTTCTAGAAACCCCTACAGTGGCAATAACGTTAGATGCAGAAAAAGCCTTCGATAAGGTTGACTGGGCCTTTCTGGAAGCAGTCCTCAATAAATTTAGCCTGGGGGAAACATTTACACGGCTAGTTATGTCACTTTATTGCTGCCCCTCGGCACGAGTCAGGGCAGGTGGAGCATTTTCGTCTTCCTTTTGCTTAAAACAAGGTACGAGGCAGGGGTGCCCTCTATCACCCTCGTTATTTTTATTGGCAATCGAACCGTTCTTACATCATATAAGGAAAGACCCTAAAATTGCAGGTATACCGTTTGGGGACTGCACGGTCAAACTGACAGCGTATGCGGATGATGTACTTATCCTATCTGAAAAAGCGGATGAAGCAGTATCTGCACTCATGACGGACATTGAAGAATTTTCGAAGGTATCGGGCTACAAGCTCAATAAAGACAAAACAGAGGTCAAACTGCTGAACAATAAAGGTGACAAGGGGATCTTGGGGGACTCTGGTCTTACATGGCAGCCCAAATGCTTCAAGTACCTAGGGTTGGACTTCGATAAGGATTTAATTTCCACCCTAAAAATAAATGAGGAATCGACGTTGAAAAAAATATCTACCCTTCTAGAAAGTTGGTCCCCTAAATTCCTTTCTTGGTGGGGCAGGGCTGAAACACTCAAAATGATGTCGACCCCCTTAGTTAACTACCTGGCCAGTATGCTCCCTATGACGTTCTCTAATACTTTTGTCTCGAAAATAGACCAGCTGTTTGGTAACTTCCTGTGGCGGGGCAAGAAGGCCAGGATATCTCTGAAGAAGCTACAACTGGCGAAAGATAAAGGCGGCCTGGGTCTGCCATCGTTCAGGAACTACCAGACAGCCTTTCTTTGTAAGCAAGGTGCTCAATGGTTTATAAAAACATCAACTTACACTCCGGTGTGGATTGACATTGAGAGATCAATAGTGGGCAATGCTCCTCTTGAGTTTTTAATCACCATGGACCTGTCACACTTACCCCACTCAAGATATATAATGTTAAATACCAGAAGGGCCCTCCTTAGACTCGATCAAACACACAAAACCAAATTGACATTTTCTAAATCATCATGTATGTCTCTATGGAGAAACCCCTACCTTAAACATGTAGGTGTGGAACTCTTCTGGGAGTCATGGTCCGGAAAAGGTATTAATCTGGCAGGAGATTTGTATGACAATAACGAACCAATCCCGTTCTCAAACTTGCAGGCAAAGTTTGACCTATCACCAATAGACTTCTATAATTTCTTAAAAGTTAAGGCGACGCTAACTAGCCGTAACTTCTCACCCTACACTCCATGGCTGATAACACATCTCCCACGTATTATGCATACAGGTCACTTCGTTTCCAAGGTGTATAAACTGTTGCTACCGTTGCCCAATAAATCTCACAGGACTGTTGAAGCGAAATGGGAAGCGGAATCAAACTCCACAGGTATAGAGTTCGATTGGGAATTGATTCATAAGTCAGCACTGACCCACAAAGTATCACCCATCCTATTCCAGACAAAGTATATGCTCATAAATAGGTCGTTCTGGACCCCGGAAAGGCTGTTTAAATGTAATTTGCGTGACTCTCCGGAGTGCTGGAATTGCCAATCAGGGACTGGGGATCTCCCTCACATGCTATTCAACTGTCCCCTACTGAAAGAATATTGGGAGAAAATATTTGTATGCATCCATCATGTATTTAAGATAATGCCAAAGAAGGAATTTGTATATGTCATTCTAGGGGGGCTGGAACCGCGATTAGCAAATGAGCATGACCGCCAACTTTTGGACTTAATGTTGACATTGGCATGTAAGGTTGTTTTATGCAAGTGGAAATGTGCTAAGGAAGTAAATTTCAAGATTTGGCAGGAATGGCTGTCTTTCCTAAGAGGTGCCACGAATCAAGCATTACAGTCCTCTACGTGGTGTCCATCCAATAAGAAATTGTGGAAATCACTTGATAAATCATCCCTCCATTTTGACCCGCCTTGAAGCAAGACGCCCTTGCAATAATACCTTAGATATATGGGTGTGATCCTAGTCTGTATGTTAGAACTATTCCCATTGCATCCACACGTCAAGTGTTTAACACCTTAATCAATAACCTTGTGACAAGCAAGAGTGATTCTTCTCTTTATTTTTATCATTTGTAGTTTCTGTATTGGCCTGACAACATCTGTAACAATTCACTTTTTGCTGGAAGATTTAATGTAATGTCTTTTGCTTTTGTTTTCTTACCTCAATAAAAATGACTTGAAATAAAAAATAAAAAAAAACATTCAAACCTCTTGGTTGCTTTGAATCTAATCTGATGATTTAGCGTGATTGGAGCTTCCTCAGCTTTTTCAAACGGTTTCCACCTCTTTTATTTGCTAACACTGAGTCTATAACATAATAGGTAAGACCTTTAGTATCCTTAGTATGTGTTCGCTCAAAATGTCTCACTACCGGATATGATCTGTCTGCATGCTTTATTGCTCTAAGGTGTTGGGGGATGCATTTGTGCACTTCATGAATAGTGCTGCCTACGTACCGCAGACCACAAGGGCACTACAGTACGTAGACAGCATAGTCAGTTTTACAGTATATTTGCCTCGTGACTCTCAGTGGGTCTGTGCATGTATTTAAAGATGATCGGAGCTATCTGTGGGTTCAACTTGAGCTGCCCATGAAGAAGGGACTACGATCCCGAAATGGGTCGGCAAAGAACTTTTTCCCTCAAGTGAAGATGCCAGCTCTTTGAAATGAAATAAAAAAGCTGTCTGGTTTCAACTGCTGTGTGTGCGCCTTCAAATGCTTCAGGCCATTGCTCACTAATACTTACACGGTTGCGTGCCGTGGAAGGCTGCACATTTTCCGCTAAGAAAAAGGAGAGGCTGCGCGGCAGATGGAACTATGCCGTAGCCGCGATCAGCGCAGCAGTTGTGAGCAAAATCATCTGGCCTGGCATTTGGGGGCCCACTAAAGGGTCAGCACGAATCTAATGCACTGGGCGTGACTCCCAGTGGGTCTGCGCATGTATTTAAAGATGATCGGAGCTATCAGTGTGTTCAACTTGAGCTGCCCATGAAGAAGGGACTATGATCCGGAAACGCGTCGGCAAAGAACTTTTTACCTCAAGTGAAAATGCCAGCTCTTTCAAATGAAATAAACAAGCCATCTGGTTTCAACTGCTGTGTGTGCGCCTTCAAATGCTTCAGGCCATTGTTCACAAATACTTACACGGTTGCTGTGCCGTGGAAGGCTGCACCGTTTCCGCTAAGTAAAAGGAGAGGCTGCGCGACAGATGGAACTATGCCGTAGCCGCGATCAGCGCAGCAGTTGTGAGCAAAATCATCTGGCATGGCATTTCGGGGCCCACTAAAGGGTCAATGAACTGTGCTCTTTAATTGTTAAACACATGGACCTTACTACAAGGATTTTAATGTTTTTTCCAACCGGGACTCAATATCCCAACATGGACAGCACGAAACTGATGCACTGGGCGTGACTCCCAATGGCTCTGCGCATGTATTTAAAGATGATCGGAGCTATCTGTGTGTTCAACTTGAGCTGCCCATGAAGAACGGACTACGATTCCGAAACGCGTCGGCAAATAACTTTTTACCTGAAGTGAAGATGCCAGCTCTTTGAAATGAAATAAAAAAGCTGTCTGGTTTCAACTGCTGTGTGTGCGCCTTCAAATGCTTCAGGCCATTGTTCACTAATACTTACACGGTTGCCGTGCCGTGGAAGGCTGCACCATTTCCGCTAAGAAAAAGGAGAGGCTGAGCGACAGATGGAACTATGCCTTAGCCGCGATCAGCGCAGCAGTTGTGAGAAAAATCATCTGGCCTGGCATTTGGGGGCCCACTAAAGGGTTAATGAACTGTGCTCTTTAATTGTTAAACACATGGACCTTACTACAAGGATTTTAATGTTTTCCCCGACCGGGACTCAATATCCCAACATGCACAGCACAAATCTAATGCACTGGGCGTGACTCCCAGTGGGTCTGCGCATGTATTTAAAGATGATCGGAGCTATCTGTGTGTGCAACTTGAGCTGCCCATGAAGAAGGGACTACGATCCCGAAACGCGTCGGCAAAGAACTTTTTACCTCAAGTGAAGATGCCAGCTCTTCCCTCTTCGCGGAGTATTAGGGACATTTCATTGGGTAACATGTTCCAAGTGGGACCTTACGAAGCTTAATGTTCATTGGCTGTGAAGCATTGAAAGTAGAAGTGTTGGTAGCCATTCCTTCCTCCTCTGCGTAACAACATGGACATTTCATTGGCTAAAGTGTTCCGTGCACATGTTTGCTCCTTATTGGAAGAGAACGGTTCACTGTCGTCAGTCATTTTGTGACGCACTTTCAAAGGAGTATGGGAAAAGAAAGTAGTGGAGGGGAGGGTAGGAACACTATTAACTCTGTACAGTGGTCACAACGTGTTGGACAGGGATTGTGAAGGTAAAAATTGTGTTTATATGTTTTAAGGGCCATTTATATAATTGCCGTGGGGTGTACAAATCACGGTGGAAAAATGACAGTGTCTTTCGGTGTTTTTTTTACCAAGTTTGCGGGTGGGATACTTCCCAGGAGCACTATTTACTTATACATTGGTATTTACTTTTCTGATGGGGAGGTGTGGTTATGCAGCAAACATTTCAGTCTAGGTTTGAAACAGTTTTTATTAAGCAATTACAAATTGCCTTTCTTCAGAAACTGACGCTGTATATATGAAAGGGGTGACAAATAAAAATGGAAATTTATAAAATATCAGTTAGGTGTGGCCATGCCCTCTTTTTTACTGCTATAGTTTGTAAAAGTGTTGCCCCATATTCTTTGTAATGTAAGAGGGCATTAGTTACTTTTAGATAAAGTAGAATAGAAGTGCTATAACAAACACTCTCGCACTACATTATCTGAGGTCAGGAGAACAAGTAAAAAACTGTTTAATACAAGTGACTTCATATTACATATAAATGTATGCATTATTATTTTACAAATTTGTATTTTGTAAAATTAAGGAACATTCTGTCGTAGTGCTTAGATGTCGCACATTGTTCTGCTAACAAATCACATACTCATTTAAGAATATATAGGATATTACTATTATAATATACAGTACTAGTCCTATATATTCTATAGGGAGAAGGTGAATAGGAACCGCAACTGAAAAGAATAGAAATGAGAAAATAACATTCAGAAATGTAGGGTTTATCAAATATTTAAAGTAACAAAGTATGTATGAAAGCTATATTTTTTTGTTCTGCAATTTCGTAAAATATGCTCACTGAAAAAAATATGTGATCAAGTATGTTCTAATGTTTCGTAAACTGTATTACAGATGACGTCGATAAATCTCCTATTCCTATTCTGTAACAATGAGACAATCTATTACAATATAACGAATGACAGCATTGTTATAGTAAAAAGAAAAGGAAAAATAAAGTTATCTATAGTACAGAAGATCCATAACGAAATACTTTCAAGCGCTAATTATTTTCTGAGCTTCTTTTCTCTGAGACATCGAAATGTTTGACCTTCTTGGCGACGGGTCATAAACCCCTCTGAGATCTTTATGACTGTGGAAATTATAATGCAGATATTCACAGTATATGATGAAAAGGGGGGAACAGACTAAAAACCAGAAGCTGGTGACGTTTGTTATATATCTTTACTCTTTGTGCCGACGGGTCATGAATTCCACTGCGATCAGCATAACTGTTAATATTATAATATACATAATAAGAGTCTATGATCCCTAGGGGAAAACAGACTAACAACTGGAAGGTGGTGATGTTAATTGTAAATGTTTAGGGTTAACGCTGATGGGTCACCAACACCTCTGAAGCAAAGTACAGTGTCAATATTATAATATACAAAAAGTCAAAATATATAAGCTGAAAGGAGCCTGAAAAGTAGCAATGTTTGTTTGTAATCTGTCTGTTTCTGAAAGAAAGCTGCTGACGTTACAGAAAAAAAGGGAAAAACATGCAATAACGCTTTTTTCTAGATATAAATCTTTAAATATTGACAAATAGCCACAAATTATAACTATCTACTATGCCATAATGAAACAACTTACAAACTCCGGGATATGTTCTGTTGACTTAAAACAAGAATCCGATGCTAGAAAAGGGAACCTGTATCAAATATTGGCGACGCAGAAATAACTCACGAAAACAAAACTAATCGCACAATAGGTGTCGTTTTTATAGTTTTTGGTTGTTTACTAGTCTATGGAAGGAAGATGCGGCTGCGCCTATTTAGATGTCACATTTTACAGTTTACATGTGCTCACGTTTTAACTGTTTTACTTGTGCACATGTTGGGAAAAGTTACAAACTGTGAAACTGTATAGGTTTCGATTTCCATAGTAACACATATAAGGTCCTCATAATCTACATACGTTGGAGAGTTTAAAAAGTGTTACCCGGTAAACTGTGTCCTTTGCATTCTCATGATTAAAAATATCTAAATAGAAGACATAAAAAAATATATAGTTTACAATTCAAGAAAAAAAAACGTGCTAATATTTGTCATCAATATGCTGTTGAATTTAAAAAATGCCAGCATTTGTAAAGGGTGTAAAGCTACCCCGGGAAAGGCCTGCCGGCACTTGGGGCATTGGGAAGATTAAGCAAGGAGTTACGTACAGTGAGAAAGTGGTGGGCTAAGATGCTGATGGACTTTGGAATCGAACTGTGAACGCTGTTGTTCGAAGTCAGGTATTATAGGTGTTGCGTCATTCTTGTAGCACACTTATATGTTAATTACTGCTAATTAAGTTGAAAACATTCTTAAATTATAAGTAGGGCTCCTTGTTTTCTGTTTTTATTGATTTTTACATATAAATACAGACAGAAAAGTATTGATTTTCCTCTCTGTATTTATTTTAAAGTGTGGATAAATACTGAAATTGGGTTATTTTTTGATCGATTCTAAATGCTGTCAATGATGAGTACTAGGCCAATACGCCTGTCGTTCTAAAAGTAAAAGAGTAAAAACAATAGAAGACTTTTATTAAAGAGCCTTAAATAACAATACATATGCTCATATAAGAAAACATCTAAGAGTGTTTACATAAGTGAAAACGGTTAGTTTTTCAGCCATGAGTGCCTATTTATCAGTAAAATAAATGTGGAAATATACTCATTCCAGATTCATTTTTTTACAAAACCCGAAATATATATGGGTAAATACAGATACAATTATAAAAAAAAATATGGATAAATACAGATGGAAATGCCCAAAAAATAAATACCATAAAACCAGGAGCCATAATTATAAGTTGTAAAACACTACTGTTTAGTTTGTTTTCACTATAAAAAGTATACACGTGTTTTTAAAATGTACTTAAAAAACACTATAGGTTATAGGGATATTGTAGTTGTAGTTAAATATTGACCTATAAAAAAGGAATTATTTGAGATGTCATCAGTGATGTCATCAGTGATGTCACTGACCAGGTCATGAATGATGTAATATGTGGCATCATCAGCCTTGGATTGCGGGTGTGAGAATTACAGTTAGTACAACTAACTTTAACGGAGGAATTTCAATCGTTTTGTATGAGTGAAATGTCCAGCTAACTATAACACCCCTGAAACCTATTGTTTTTTCAATTAATTTCTAAGGTTTTTTAAATGAACATTCCTAACCAATAACCTGCCTGAAACCTATGGTTTGTTCAGTGAATATATATCGCGTATATATATATATTCTGGGAACCCTGAGCGATATATATATATATATATATATATATATATATATATATATATATATATATATATATATATATATATAAAATTAAACAATAAAAATACTAAATTAACAAATGATATTATACCTAATGATTTAACACAAATCCCACTCTAGTATTATAAAATCCCAACAGCTGTAATGAATAAATCAAGCTGATAAAAGAAAAACAAAAGTACACATTATTTTAAAACATAATGCCACTATCAAATCAATTAATATATAAAGAACCTAAAACATAATATAAATGATTATTATCCAAATTATTAAACCTAATTAATTAAATGATATTTTACATAATTTTAAAACATCACATAATGGAATAATCAAATTAATAATGTTGAGCTTCTCAGGACGCGCTGGTTGCAGCGGCGCCTATTCCTGCGTTTGAGGGCAGAGAAGCGAGCCGCACCCGCTGTTCTCTATCAGCAACCAAGGGCGGCGCTTGATTAGTATCTAAAGGAGGGGTCCGCGCTGGCAACGCACTTTTCAATCCAGCACGGATCCTGCTAGGCCTCCCTCCGTTTTTCCAGACTTACCTGAATCCTGTTGACCGCAGTTTCTTCTGGAGTTTCTCACTCATGTTGCTGGGCTTATCGTGTGTCCTTCTTCTTCCTGGGTCCTCTGGTGTTCTTCCGGGGGAGTGTTGACACGCTATTCCTTCCTGGCTGGTAATTTTGCATCCAGGGAACTTCTGTTTCTTAACCCTTCACATCCTGGTAACTTGTCTCTGAATGACAAGAAATAAGGCAAGGGCAATAAGGAATAGCAGTTTCATTGGGTTTTTTGTATTCAGAGCTGCTTTTTGGAATTAAGAAAAATCACTTATCTGATGGTTCTATGCTCTTTACAGGTGATTCTTGAGGTCCTCTTTTATTTTTGGTAAACTCCTTTTTAGCAGCAAACTAGAAAGAAAGAACACTATTACAAAAATCCACACCCCACTAGTGTGTTTTTGCTTATTGTGATCCCTGCTCTTATTGCCTTTTTCCGTACTTCCTCCTGACTAGGAAAATTTGTTTTGTGTTTTTCCCTAATTGCAGGAGTAATGGATAAATTATTATTTTTTGACTATGGGTCCTATCTACTCCTATGGTGTCTCTAACCTAGGTTTGTATATAATTGTTCATTCCTTGTTTCGTAGCACGCGCTGCATCTCATTTTGCGATGCAGGGCACACAACAAAAGTTTTTTATTTATTTAATTGTTTACTTACCTCCAATCATCCATAGTCTGCTGTTTACTACCCTCCACCCGGCCCCACCCCGCCCTGCCTTTCCGCCCCACGCAACTCCCTCCACGGGCCACAACTGGGCTGACCTATATACACAACAAATGTTAGCTGAGTTCAAATTTAAAGCTTGCATTCTTTGATTGCTTCGTCATATTACTTCACACAGTTCATGGGATATAAATTCTGTGAAATAAACAATATGTGCACTTACTCTAGGATTCTGGGTGGCATTAGCATTTTCCATTAGTGAGCTGCATAAAAACCCCAATTTATTTAAGACACTGGGGAGCATATTTATAAGCCAATAACACCACCACAAAATTTGATGGCGATAGGGGCTTTGCCTTATTTACTGGCCTGCGTTAAGCCACTTAAAGTGGCTTAACGCTGCCTTGTAAATTAGGCATCCTTTTGCGCTGTATTTAGCATGAAAGGGGAGGGCAATAGGTGTGCTGGTGGGCGTTCCACCACAACATCCATTGATTTTGACGCTGCCCCTAATACAAGAGCAGTGTAAATAGGAGTCAGCACCAAAATTAAGACCAGGGAAAATCTGATCTTAAACAAACAAAAAGAAGAGAAATGCTTTATTTCTTCTCGTTTTTGCAGTTTCCATGTATGCTGCCCTGTGCACCACCTATAGAAATAGCAAAACGCCAATGATTGTTTATGTGCAAACAGGTTCCCCTTCCTGTACATAAACAATCATTTAAAAAAGATGCTGTTTGCAACTTCCATGTGTTACAAAACGGCATTAAAAAGAATGTTTATGTTCAAGAAGGGGGACCTTCCTGCACATAAACAATCTTCCCCCTAACGCAGAGACCCTTGCACTATGGTGCAAGCATGACTGCTTTGACGCTAGGCAGCTGAACTCAGCGCCAGCTTGGAGAAATGCAGGGGTGCGTCTGCCTTTTTGTGAATACAGCACATCCCTGCATTTTCAGAATGGAGAAGCGTGGCATTAGCAATGTTTGCTTAACGCCACGCTTCTCCATTCTGCTGTAAATATGCCCCTGTGTCCTTCCCCCAGGAAAACATAAATCATACAGTTTTACCTCATTGTTCCAGAAGAAGAGAAAACATTCTGTCAGGAGAGGAAGCACTGTGTAAGACATCGTAAGCTTGCTATCATTGGTACGGTGAAATCCTAATCGTGTTCGTGTTTCTGTGCATCAAGTTGAAATTAATTTTTGCTCTCATATCGAAAATGCTGCTCAAACAAGCCATGGGCAGATATAACCAAAATGCATGCCTGCTCAAAGTAAAATGTTGAAGCAGTTATTGCAGTGAACTGAAAACAAAGTAAACAATGCAAATGTTCAAAGTTTGTCATGGGAGTGAAAACGGAAAGCAAGGGTGTCTCCATGATGTATGTGGAGAGGAAAGCCCTTGCCTAGTGCAATTGATTATCTACAGTTCCAAGTGGCATCCTTTTTTGTTAAACAACTAATATGTTGTGTTTAGCACGCCCCTACCAGGCACAGTGTTGTAATCAATTATGACACTTTAGATGTTGCATGATGTCCTCAATAATGTCATAGAGCATGTCATTAGTGATGTGATATGTAATATGTGAAGTAATTATCAGTGTAGGGCATACATGCGAGTTATAGTCACTTTTAACCATGAGCTATAATTACCTGAGATAATTATAACTGGTAAATTTCTGTGGTTTTGTTAATCTAAAGTAATATGCTTTAGCTGATATTTTCACCTTAAATGTAAAGTAAGAAATTGTTGCAATTACTAAATACAACATCACTAACATGTTTTACCAGTGAATTTCTGTGGATTTTTAAAACATTTGTGTAGGACTTGGTCCTCTCTGCCGGGTCATCCCAAACTTCGCTTTCACCCTTCTGTTTTCTGAACCTGTTTTGTTGGCTTTAGGACTCCGCACTTCACCACTGCTTGTGCTCTCTCCTTTAAACATGGTGATATTGGCTCACATCCAAGTGGCATATTTAGTTTACTTGTAAGTCCCTAGTAAAGCGATACTACATGTACCCAGGGCCTATAAATTAAATGCTGCTAGTAGGCTTACAATACTGATTGTGCCACCCACTTAAGTAGCCTTTTAGATATATCTCATGCCTGCCATTGCAGCCTGCATGTGCAGTTTAAAACTGGAATTTTGACAAATTAAAATAAACAATTTGTTTATACATATAAGTCACCCCTAGGGTAGGCCCTAATCTGCCCACAGGGCAGGGTACAGTATAATTAAAAGGTTGTCCATGTAGGTTTAAGTTTTACATGTCCTGGGAGTTAAAAAGTGTTACATTCTTTGTTCACTACTGCAAGGCTAATCTCTCAAATAGGATAACATTGGGTTACCTTATTTTATGTAACAAGTGATAACTTTCAATGGGGAGCAGGTACGAATGTTGAGCTAATGAATTGTTATTTAAAACCCTCTTTAAAGGTAAAGTTGGATTTTAATCCCAATTATGAACATGCCACTTTTAGATAGTAAAATGGTGGTGTGGAGCTGTCACCTACCACACTTCGACATAACAAAGACTCAGCCTGAGCACACACACAAAGAGTTTCCCATTAGTTTTTTTGTGTCCTCCTAGAAACTGTGCCCAGGGTAGGAAGGCAGAACATTCCACAAACCTTCGTAGGGCTGTAGGGGGTAGGCTCTAGAAGCTTCTCCCACTTGAAAGTGGCACCAGATATACATAGTGGACACTCAGACCCAATTCTTCAGTAGACATATGGACCTGTGGAAGACTCATAAGAAGAACTGTTGTGCTGCTCTGCTGGAAGAAGGACAGTTGCTCTGCTGCCCTGCTGCGACAGTGAGATGAACTGGAATTTCCTCATTTACCCAGTATCACTAGAGTGACTCCAAGGGCTAGTTGGCTGGCCTCCTGACGAGAGCCTCAGGAACAGAAATGGCTCCAACTAATTTGAAATCTCTACCTGGACTCTTCTTGGTGTGAGTCCTGACCCAACCTTGCAAGAGGTGCCATCCGAGTCCTCGACCCTTTGAAGTGAGCCAGAAGATGCTCTTCCAGACTAGGTGCGGTCCTAGAAGAACTGACGCAGCATGATGCATCACCTCGCAGCTCATCATAACCTATGCTGCATGACGCTTCCCCGGTGCAAAATCTCACAGCTCCTCAGAACCGCTGCTGCATGATCCATCTTCGATGCAGGAACTTGCATCGCAGCCCCATCGCTCATTTGAACCCCTGCTTTGCAACGCATACTTGAAGCAGGGTCTCTTATCCTAACACCGCAGCTCCTGAGGACCAATGCTGCTTGACACATCCTCAACGTAGGACCTTGCATGACTGTCCCACAAATCGTTGGCACTGCTACTGCACAAAGCAGCCTCACCCCAGGACCTCACGATGCTCTGCAACCAGGATTTAATGTACTTTTTTCAGCTGGCCTAACTTGGTACCTGCATCTGGCCCATACTTCATTGCAATCAGCCTGAACTTGTGACTTTGTTGCTCTGGCACTACCAGATAACTACAGTTGGCGCTTTGTGCTTTTGAGCATTATTTTTTGCAAAAATCCTTAAAGTTGCATATCTCATGTTCTACTGATTGGATATTTTGGCATTTTAGTGTCAAATTATTTGTTAACTGTTACTCTATTTTTCTAGTTTGGTGGGGGATTTTTCTTGTGTTGTGTTGTCAAGGTATTACTGTTTGTGTGCTGCATAAAATACTTTACATATTACCTCTAAGTTACACCTGACTACAGACCTAAGTTGAAGTTGAACCAATAGTTTTCTTACAGGCCAATGGTACCCCAAGTTCCACCATAAGCTTTGTATGGGTTGACAATGACGTGGCACCTTTTTCTGAGCCCCTTGGACCAAGGAACAAGAAATCATCTTATATGAATGACCACATTGAGCCCAGATACATATATGAATACCTACTCCAGGAAGGTGCTGAACTGCTCACAATAGACACAAGAGGGTCCTCATGGGCATACATTTGTCATAGTAGAAGTTAACCTCAAATTGAAAGACTAATAGGTGAAAGTCGCCAGATGTACCAGGAGGGTCAAAAAGGCTGACTCAATGTCTACTTCCACCAGTAGGGCTCCAGATCCCAGCTCTCTTAACTTCATGTGAGTACCATGCCAGGAAGCATATCTTACTGAGCAAAGCAATGGGTTAAATGTGTTGTTAACCAACACCCCCATTTGGAGCTGACAAATTGTGAATGAGTCAGAACTCTCCTGAATCTTTTTTGGGAACAGACAAATTATACAAAAGGGGAGGGGGGGTTACCAACTGGTCCTGTCATCCTCTTTAATCTTAGTTGATTTTTTTTCCAGACAATATTCTTGCTCATGAACAAAGATTGCTGATTCTATTAAAAAATGGATCCCTGTACTCCAGAGGCTAGTATTCTGAAATCAGAATGGAAGCCTCAGAATAGCTTTAGATCTATGTCATGTCACCTGTAAGTACTTAACCGTGAGTTCTGTCGTGATTCTCACCTGTGTTTCCGCAGGAAGGTCATGGAACTGAAGACTGGTCCACAACTTCTCCCTATCACCTATGCCGTCAAACCTTGTCTATATTGTAAAAAACAAGGGTCCTTAGAGCAAACAACAGATGAAAAGAAACAATAAATATATACCAAATGGAAATATATTGTTAGGGGAAATGTCCAGCCGGACAGTTTTATTTCCCTGATATAAAGGTAATTATAAACCAATAGAACACTGAGTGTGATAGAAGCGGGACACCGGCCGGTGTCTGGCTAACACACTAAGAAGACATACAACATACAAATACACAGGCAATAACAGGACATCTGAGTAGAATAAAACATAAACCAGACAATCTAAAATATACACATATGCAAGAGAAAAGTAACAATTTATGCATTTAGTGTAATTTTGTCGACGACGTTTCGAACCATACTTAATAAAGGTTCATCCTCAGGACAGAGGATCATTGCCTTGAAGTTACACATTCGCAAAAATATCGCAATTGTGTAGCACTCAGTTGAGAAAGGTCTGTTTTATTAATAATTTAAATTTGCTTGGAAGCAAAAACCATAATGAATCTTTAAGAGTGCCCTCAGTAGTAAGGTCCGAAAGACGATGCTATCGGTATCCTGGTCTGGTAATACAGTCTGCAAGACCTCAATGGGGATTCTTGCTGGCACCGGGAATCTGCGCAAATTTTAGATTGTCTGGTTTATGTTTTATTCTACTCAGATGTCCTGTTATTGCCTGTGTATTTGTATGTTGTATGTCTTCTTAGTGTGTTAGCCAGACACCGGCCGGTGTCCCGCTTCTATCACACTCAGTGTTCTATTGGTTTATAATTACCTTTATATCAGGGAAATAAAACTGTCCGGCTGGACATTTCCCCTAACAATATATTTCCATTTGGTATATATTTATTGTTTCTTTTCATCTGTTGTTTGCTCTAAGGACCCTTGTTTTTTACAATATAGTACCTACCCATGGTCCTTAGCTTATTGCGCCTTGGGTGCCCTTGTTCCTCCTAAATAGTCAAACCTTGTCTAGACAACAGAGGTAACATGGGGAAGAAGGGAGACAAAACAAGGAAAAAAGGAAGAAATCCTTCAACGTGTTCAGCATTCAGATGACTTCATCAAGCAACGTAAAAGCTGTCATCAGGGACTAACTTAAAGCTGTAGGGAAAAGGGAATATTATTTAGAATTCAACCAATTCTACTAGGATTCTAATGCCTCTGTAATCACCTTCAGTACCTTAAAAACTCCCTTTTTCTTCTATCAGGAATTAGGAAATATTGATTGAGGCAGTATGAATTGTAGGGCTGAAAAGTAAAGAAAAAATTCTTAAAACCAAAGTGTGATTGAGAATATTCTGCTTAACATAGGAATATAGTATTTGCCCACCTATACAATTCTTGAAATGCACATAACTTTGTGTGAAGGCAAATAAGCAAATGTAAAATAAATTCTTCTTTCTCTATTGAAAGTTCTCTGAAGGTGGTCTTCGCAATGTTGAAGGAGAGGACTAAAACAAAACCCCAAGTGCCTTCTCTACTTCAGGTAAGTTCATAGTCATTAATGTATAAACATAAATATACAGCGCAGGAGCGCTTAGCACCGTAACCATGGTATCAATCAATATAAATTATAACTGAAGGCAGCGCGAGTGCGCTGTTACCAGTTCCAGAGTCTGAGTCCAAATAAACTGTCTCTCGACGCCAGCTGGAAGGCACAAAGCATGGAGGTGCAGGTACAGGAGATGAGTTGCCGAAGATCAGGATGCCAAAGAACAGGACGCCGAAGATCAGGACGCCAAAGAAAAGAGAAAACAGCCGACACTGGAGTGAGGGGGCGCGACGGACCGGGAAAGGCGAGTGAGTGGAAACTAGAATGCGAAGCGTCTTCGCGCGCAGGGCGGCAGTCTTTCAATCGCCTGACTTCCTCCTGCACATGCGCATCTGTGAGCGGCGGTGGCCATCTTGGTAGTTCCTTCTCTCTTCGCCGGCGCTGCAGCCCTTAAAAGTTCCTAGCCAGCCAGGAAACAGAAGATGGCAGTTTACCAATTGGGATTAGGGGGCTTACTTCTGCCCATCTTTCTCCTCTGGATTTCTTAAAACATTTGAACTCTGGGTGACCTACTGTCCCACAGAATGAACAATTTTATTAGAACTTATTGGATCCTTGAGGTCTTTCACATGTTTTATTATTGAAGGCCCATCATGTCATCATCATCATCATTAAGCCTTTATTTCGATTAAAAATCATAAAAGACAATATCATTTGAAACATAATAAAATTCATAAGTATAGGTATGAGCAAGTTTGAGCATTAAGAGGATGGTATACAAAAGAAACACAGATCCAAAATGATAAAATACATAAATTTATAATAAATAGTTAAAACTACTAAAAAAGAAAATCTCTGGCACGACTACCACCAAAGTAAATGCAAATAATCACAGGTCCTACATGAGAAAGAACCAGGCTAAATACATTATAGTCTAATACATCACAGTACAAAGTGTATTTACCCACAACAAAAATACACAGAGGAAGCTATCAATTCCTCCTCTACTTTGCACAAATGACCCATATCCTACCTAAAAACTTGGCAACTACAATCACTATGGATTCATTAGTAGATGTTTTTAAGATCCTTCGTGCTTTGCTGCTTAACCTAGTGCCCAAATTAGAGCAAATGGGTTTTAGCCATCTATACCTAGGATTTTTATATGCTGGGCAAGCGAATAAGATTTGTGCCAATGTTTCATTCTATGTTGGACAAAATGGTGGTTCAGGGTATGACATTTACTGACAAATAAATTAGTGGGGAGTGAACCCACCCTGAATTGGTGGTAAAGTTTCCTATCTTTAGTAGAGGTTATAAGATCCCAATAGTTTTCATACTTCACTTCATGCTTGTGCTCTAAATAATCCCTGGATAACGAGGGCAGAGAAACACTTCGTTTTAATCATATTCCAGTACGCTGCCTTACATTCACTCTTTGCAGGAAAGGGGGTTTCGGCGGAATTTACCCACAAACTACTCATCCCCATTGTGAGAAGTTGGCTTGGAATATGATGTCCACTAATCTAGTGGGTACCTTGCACCAGTCCAAACGACCCTTATTGATGGTAGGTTTAAAACAACCTTATAGAAAGCTATCTAGTGGATTATAGGCCTATAATTACCTGGGTTGGAGCGGTCTCCTTTCTTAAAGATTGGGAGAATTTCTGCTCCTGACCATGTGTCGGGCATAGGTGCTCCACTAGCAATAGCGTTCACCAGGAGCTGGCTATAGGATGCCCAATTAGATATATCATGGAGGAACTGATCCGCAGGAATACAGTCTAACCCGGGAGTCCTACCTCTCGGGTCTGATTTTAGTGCTGTTTCCACCTCTTGCTTTGTGAAGTACAGAGTGGATTTGAGAGGTGGCAATTCAAATTTTTCTAGTACGGGGTCCGTGGTTGCAAATTGAACCTTATAATGAGATACCCACTGCTCGGGATCTACATGGTTCACTGGCACACGGCTCGTTTCGCCACTACCCCATTTCACAAGATGCCAGAAAGTGACCATGTTTCTCCCTAAACATGCATTGAGCAGCTCAATCCAGTATTGTTTATCCCAATCCCTTTTAACTTTTTGTTGGGCCAATTTATACCCCCGCCCTTGCCTTTATGTCTCCCCGGATCTTAGATCTTATTGCCCTGGCAAAGATTCTATAAGCCTTTCTACAAGATTGTTCATACCAGGTAGCAGCCTTAAGGCCAGAGTAACTCTGGGGTTTTTTAACCATAGTAATAAAAAAGCCTTTAAGCCTGTTAAACAATTTACTGTGGACCTGTAAAATCTTTGAGTTGACCTCCCATTGGGTTTCACAGTTTTGAAGAATAACTGTTGCACTGTCCACCAACTCACTCATCTCCTAGTAATGCTCTAATTTTTTTATAACATTTGTCCATTTGACCCTCCTAGTACCATTAGTTAATTGTGCTTCTACATAAGTAAGAAATTACTAGGGGGTATGATCACTTTCGATCTGCTCCCAAACTTCCATATCTAATAGGAAGGGCCAAAATTCCTCATTGAGGAAAATAAAGTTGATACAACTACTTCGCACCCCGTTATTAAAGGTTTGCGAACCATGCCTATCAGAGAGGGTCCTCCCCTTAGTGGCCCTGACCCCCTGTTCCAAACAAAACACTTTTAACTGCAAAGCTGCCCCTGTCCATTTTTTAATTGGAGGAAGATCCAAATGTGGTATGTTCCACTGGGCATCCTCCTCAAAACAAAGATTAACATTAATGTCATCAAGGGGCTCAAAGGAGCAATTAAAGTCTCCAGTGATTATCAAGTAGCTTGCACCTCTATGATCATTTAAAAACATGTCTAGGAGGGCTATGGTGGGAGAAGCCTTTCCCCTTGGCATTCCGCTAGCATAAACATTGATAAGCATCATATCAGGGGCATTTTCCAAATTGAGGAAATATAATTTTTATGGTCAAGTTGTGTTCCCTAGCGTGTACCCCACCGTCTCCATGTACCAGCTTAAAGTGCATGTAACTTCCCTCCTGTGCCAGCTATGGAGACGCAAATACATTTGCGTCCAACGTTAACATGTCCTCTTTCAGACCCACCCTGAATGGGTTGAATAGCCCGTTCCTAAGTATGCTATGCCAACGTCTTTTTGTAGTGTACCTTACACGTTTTTCAGCTCTGGCAAAGTAGGCCCTGAATTTCTGCCATCGAGCCTTTTTCCTGGCTTCTGACTCTGAAAGCCTCAGCCCAGGCTGCCTCTGTACCCGTGAACTCTGACTTACTTCCAGCGCGGCCCACCGCGCTTAGCTCAGCCTGCTGCCTGCCAAGACTGACTACAACCTTCGAATTATCTGTTCCGCTCCTCGAAAATACATTCCTGCCTACTAGTTTCAGTAAACATCCCTCTCAGCTGCAGGGCGAAAGGGCCGGCCTGTCTCCGTGCAAGTAATTCATAGCCTCTGTTACCATGCTCCCATGGAAGGCCCATGCCCCCACGCTTCTCATGCAGACACTCAGGCGCTTATACACGCACTCACAGTCAGTATAGAATAGCTTCTGCCCCAGAGACCTCTTCCGTTCTGATAATATGGTTCCCAAACATCAGATATTAGATATGATAGAAGTACAAGTTGATCTGACATGCCAGACTTCTGTCTCTTTCCGTCAGTGTAAATGTCAAGCCCCCTGCACCCTCCAGTCTCACGTCAATCACACGTCATGCAGCTGCGCGCGCATCCAAGCTTCCGATTTCTGCTGACATTGCAACTTTCTGTTTAGTGCCACCCCTTTTGTGACACCTACCTGTGACGTTTCTAGCACACACCTCTAGTTCACGCCTAGTCCACGCCTTCTGATTACGTACTAGTAACACGTGGATGCTGTTATCTTGTCTTCTCTCAGCTGTTACGCCTACTATATTGCTTTCTATGGTGTAAATTAAGTATATAAGCTATGTATTGTCAATAAAACTTTGCTCTATCCCTTCTTCCACCCCTGTGGTGGGAAGAACATGATATCCAGGTCTTGACCATTCCTTTTTAAGGAATAAAACCCCTAAGAACTCTAACACCACGGACTCTGTTTTTTTCTTTCCGATTTGAGTTATTATCGATTAAGTACTTACCTGCATAGAAATTAAGACGGTAAATTATATATTTACAACATTTTGGCGCCCGAACAGGGACCCCTCCCCCACCTCACGCGCCGGTTGGTGCGTTGCAAGCTCTGTCCCCTGCCATCAGTTAGAAGGAAACTACGCGTACCGGCAGGATTTCCTGCATCTCCCTCTGGCCCACGGAGGTGACGAAGACTGCGATCAGTGCCCAGACGAGGCGGTGAGGAGTGCGGAGGATCCCGACCAGAGCCTAGCCGAAATAAGCAAGGTCCGAGGTGTCAAGAGGCCCACCAGTTTTCCGAAGTTTTCCGAAGTTTTCCGAAGTATCCACGTGTCGAGTCGAGTTCAGTCCAGTCGAGTTTTCCGAGGCCTTCTGTTTCCGTGCTTCCCGGTGAGTACCATTGCTGGGACGTATCTAGACGGGTTTGGGTACACAAGTCCGGTCTGCACTGTTTTCAGACAGTGTATCTGTACTGTTTAGCAGTACATCCGTTATTTCAAGTTTCTGCACTGTTTTAGCAGTGTATCTGTGCTGTTTAGCAGTACATGCGGTATAGGGGGTAGTGATATATGTCTCAAATGTCTTTTTCATGTGATTAATGTCGTGGTATGAGTGGGACTGTTTTTAATGTGTATTATTGTGTTCTTGTATAACTAACTGTATCCAGTATTAAGTAGCAAGGATTGAGCATTCCGTACTAAGTAAACAAGATGCCGTTTTTCAACAAGTTAAAACAGATAGGAACTAGGAAAGGGATACTAGAGGAAGAAATTCCTATCCCCCCTAGGGACACTCCAGGAAATTTTATGTACCATAAGCATGGCATAGATGCCATATTATATCTAGATTTATGGGCCGAGTATACTAAACATCTAGACGAAAGACACAGATGGCCTGTTACAGGAACATGGGATGCCGAGTGCATCATGAAGGTAGAGGAAGCACTATGGAAAAAGAAAGCCAGACAATCCCAGAAAGACGCCATAGAGTTTTGGCATAAGGAATCACATAAGCGTGCTGAAAAAGAACTACGTAGAGAAGACAGACTTAGAGAATCCGATAAAGCACAAGAAAACGAATTAGTTACTGAAGGGATCCGAGTAAAATCAGAGCAAGTAGACCGCGCACGAAACAATCTCGTAAACGGTATGTATCTTGCGGCCGAGGGTTCGCCTGAGGCCATTTCAGAAATACCGAAAAATCTGCCGCCACCATTGGTTCCAACTAAAGTAAGTCACAGGACTACTAAAGACATATTCCTGAATTCCTATCTAGAGGATGTAGCACCCGCTTACACCAATCTGCCTGTCCGCGCCCTGCCTAACGACAGGGATGGGGGTGGTAACCCGCCCCAAGATCATATTCCGCCAGTACCACAACAGATTCCTTCTGTTCCACCACCTCCACCACTTCCGGTACCTAAAGTTGATTTACCGAAACCACGTCTATCTGACCCTACTAAAAGACAAATTCAAGTTCACATACAGACTCCACAGAGAGATAATGTCCAAGCTTCCGCCTCAGGAGGTGCGACCGGGGGTCTTCACACCCCGCCATTAACACACAGAGTAAATCTTAGGGATATGCAGAGTCCTTTCACGTTCAAGTCACCCCGTCTCGACATACTTAAAGAAAACCTTTCAGTTTGCAGATATGATCCAGTACCCGGCAAAGACGATAGAATGATGATGGCATCACTACGGTTAAGATCTGCTACTGATTTCCTGCTGTACGTTGCAGGAATGAAGGAACGCCTAGATAGAATATATCAGTTCATTCAGACTGGGAAAGACCCTGACAGTATTAAGGATGCCATGGAGCATTAGAAAGTTGACGTTCAAGGACAGATACTACGTTTTTTCATAAATTGCCTAATAAGAGAACGAGACAGACCTGGGACAGATCAGAGTGAATTAGATGCACTGAATAAGTGGGGTCAAAATATATCTGAAGGAAAACACGACAAGGGGACTTGCATAGCCAGTATGTACAGGAAAATTAGAAAGACAGTGATAGACATACACAAAGAAGAGAAAGAAAAGGCTTCCTCTGAGGAGGAAGAAGAATGTGAAGAACCAGAAAGGACTACAGACACTATAGCGTATGTAGGTAAGGGAACTTACCTTAGGAAAGGTATTCGTCCAGAAAGCAAGAGAGTTTTTCTCTCTGCCTTAACAAACCCGAATTCTTCCGAACATCAGTTCCAGGAAACTGATAAAAGACTTCGAGACCGAATGGGGTACCATGTACTCAATTCTATGGATGAACAAGAACTAGCCCGGTCAGCCATATTATGGACTGAAAATCCGGATATATATAATGATGACACCGTAGCGCAGACATTCCTGAACCTTTCCCCAGACGAGCAGAAATTAGCAGGTGTATACATGATTCAGCACCTCCTCACGAAATACAGAAACCAACATTCTGATCCAGGTCCATTACACGAAACATTAGAAGCACTACTCATGGATAGATGGAGAGGTCTCAGTACCAAGTTAATACAAATAATTCTAGAACAACGACATAGATATAACACTTTCATAAGCTCTGAATATGTTCCCGCTCCGCCCCCAGAAAGAAAAATGTATCATATGGAACGCCTGAGTGGCATTGAAAGCCAGAACCCCTTACGAGAAGTGCACCCAGTTATGGGTGAGGATCATACCTTGAAACGTGTGTATGTACACACGCCACTGACTAAGTTAGAACTGTTAGAGATGAAGAAACTAGTCCCGTGCCATGATAAAGACCCTGCAGGTTTTCACAGAGAGCTTAAAGACATGTTACTGATGGGGGATTACACATATGAAGATATCATGAAAATGCTAAAAGTACTGTTGCCCACGGGCATCTACGAGAAATTAAAGGAAAAAGAATGGGAGGTGGGAGACAAAAAGATTGTATGGGCAGAAATAGAAGACGAAGAGAACAAACGTGTCCCAGGGGTAGGCCTTGGGGAGAAAACTAAAGCATTACCAGGTTTGATAGTACAGGTTCTGCCAAGATTATTGACAACTAGAAAAAGAAGACTGGGATGCAATCTCAGCATGTAAACAGAAACCCGACGAAGATACCAGTGACTTCTATTCAAGATTCGAGAAATGTTTTATTATTAATAGTGGTCTTAAACCAAGTAGCGAGTCGTACCCGCATCTTTTTGTATCCAAGTTAGTTGAGAATTCCCTGTTAGCAGTCAAGAATCGTGTATACAAGGTTGAGAGTACATGGCAAGCAAATACGCCATCACAGATGTTACAAATGTTACAATACCATCAGAACAGAATTAGAGAAGAACAGGATCAGGAACAAAAACGTATGAAAGACACGAAAATGAAAATGTTAGTAGCCCAGTCGGTCCATACCGACGGAAACAGAAAGGGTACGACCCAGACAGGTCACGCCGCAGGTCCCGTTAAAGGGACATGCAATTACTGCAAGCAACCAGGTCACTACGTACATGAATGCCCAGTTCTGAAACATAACATATCAACAGGAAAAACTAAAGAGAGACCGCATCCACCAAGACAAGATCAGGCCCAGCAACAGACCGCACAGAACGTACAGCCCATGCAGAACACGCAGCCTATGCATGCTTCATCCCATACAGCACAGACAGTAGCGGTATCACAGCCACAGCCTCTTGCCGCAACTCAGCAAGTTTCTCAGCAGATGTACCAGTATGCCCAATCTGCTTACCCCGATTACCAACGATACGCATGAAACAGCCTGGAGAGGGAGTTGGGTTTGCCTCTTATTGAAATTCCTGTAGATCAAGAAGGTCCTTATGTACACAGTCGAGTATTGGGAAAAGACAGAAAGTTTTTAATTGACACAGGGGCAAGCCGCACCACTATAAGCCATGACGAAGTCCCAGGGGCACCCCTCTCAGGCTCACAGAATGTTTCCCTTGGTTTTTCAGGACAGCCCATTGTAAATGAGGTATCAGAACCCGTCCCCTTGGCTGTGGGTCCATTATCCCGAGTTACAGACTTGTTACTTACGAAATCATGCCCAGAAAATCTGTTAGGAATAAAAACGTTGAAGGCTCTAGGAGCCATAATTTGCTGTTCCCCGGAGGGAGTTAGACTCTTTCTGCGGGATTTCAAGGGTCATTATGTGTTGCGAGAATTCGATGTCAGATTGAAAAATGTACCAGATCACTTGTGGGCAAAAGGCCCAACTGATGTAGGTTGTATGCATATCACACCATACCGTGTTACACTCAAGACAGGAGTTGTATTACCACGAATCAGACAATACAAGTTACCACCCGATGCTGTAGTGGCTTTACTGGAAATCATTGAAGAGCTCATTGCCCAAGGAGTGGTCGTAGAGACCGACTCCAATATCTGTAATTCACCCATCATTCCAATTCTTAAACGTACTGACCCCAATGCACCGCCAGTATATCGGCTGGTGATTGATCTGCGAGAGCTGAATAAATGCATTGTACCACAGTACCCTGTGGTCCCTGATATCTCTTCCCTATTGACTGCTATTGATTCTGAAGCAATGTTCTTCACTGTAATTGATCTCAAGAACGCTTTCTTTAGTGTACCTATTGATCCAGGGAGCCAATATCTCTTCGGATTCAGTTTAAATGGACGAAGTTTCAAATTTTCCCGCGCACCTCAAGGATTCACAGAAAGCCCCAGCATCTATAGTCAAGCACTGAAAAGACAACTAGATTGTATTCAAATGCCAGTTAACACCGCTTTACTGCAATACGTCGATGATCTGCTGATCACCGCACGAAGTGAGCCCGAATGTGAACAAGCATCACTGACAGTTTTACATTTTCTAGCCGACAAAGGACACAAGGTGTCTCCTTCAAAGCTACAATTCTGTGTTCAGCAAGTTGTGTACTTGGGTCACTTGCTGTCCAAAGTGGGGAGACAGCTCACTCCCGATCGCATTCAGTTAATTGTAAATATGCCACAACCCCAGACACAAAAGGAAGTGCGGGCCTTTATAGGCCTCACCTCGTACTGCAGACAATGGATTCCTCAATATGCATTTTTAGCTAAACCACTCATCCAGTTAACGACACAGGAGGCAGCGACTTCGACTGTCCTCCCTTGGACTCAGGAACACACACAAGCCTTTGAGGAATTAAAGAAAGCATTATGTTGAGCACCAGTTTTAGCGACACCATGTTACAGCAAACCGTTTACACTTTTTGTTACAGAACGTGATGGCACAGCATTGTCTGTCCTCACTCAAGACCAAGCAGGTTCACATAAGCCTTGCGCTTATTTTTCAAGTACATTGGATTCAGTAGCCCAGGCACTCCCTGCGTGCTTAAAGTCAGTAGCAGCAACAGCATTAGCAATCAGACAGAGCGATTCAATTGTTTTAGGCCATCAGTTAACAGTACAAGTTCCACATTCTGTAGAGGTTCTTTTAAACAGAACCCAGACTCAGCACTTGACCATAGCACGACTGACAGGTTACGAATTAACGCTATTCCAGCCACACATAGAAATCAGACGCTGCAGCATTCTGAACCCCGCAACACTGCTACCCTCAATTAGGACAGATCCAGCCCCGCATGATTGTATAGAGATCATTAATGCAGTAACAAAGCCTCGACGAGACTTAACAGATGTTCCACTGACAAATCCAGACCTGACACTTTACGTGGATGGTTCATGTATGCGAACAAGTACAGGAGAATTAGTGGCCGCATATGCAGTGACCACTGAAACCGAAGTAAAAGAAACACATTGTATTGACACACTGTCCGCTCAAGCGGCAGAGCTTATTGCTCTGACCCGAGCCTGTATACTAGCCAAGAACAGAAATGTCAACATATACACTGATTCCCGTTATGCGTTCGGAGTTGTACACGACTTCGGAATGTTATGGCAAGAACGAGGTTTTCTGACCTCTCATGGTGCCAAGATCCAACACGGTCCCCTCATTCAAGCACTGTTAGAAGCAATACATCTGCCTTCAGGCATATCCGTCATGAAGTGTAAAGCACATACTAAAGTTACAGATTCTGTTTCCCAGGGTAACGACCTGGCAGACCAGACAGCAAAACATACAGCATTGACTCACACTCAGACAACTGACATGACAAAGACAATAGGACCGACAAATTGTATGACAGTCAGGGATCCCACACTAGATGTTATCGATATTCAGACACATGCTACCTCAGATGAAATAAAGAAATGGATTGAACTAGGAGGGATCCAGACAGATCAAGGTTGGATGACGAAGGGAAAATCTACATGGTTTCTCCCTGATTCTATGGTTCAAGTCATGATCAATACAGCACATAGTCCAGCACATCTAGGAGAGAAAGCGATGTTAGACAGTTTACAAAATCTTTGGAGCAACAAACACTTACGAGCAGCAGCAAAACAGAAAGTGCGTACTTGCATGATCTGTTGTCAGTTCAATCCAGGTAAAAGCGTCCCTGTAGAGCAAGGTGGATTTCATCCTCCCGATCACCCTTTTGAAGTCCTCCAGATGGATTATATCCAGATGGACCGTTGTCGAGGATTCAAATATGTCCTCGTAATTGTCTGTGCACTGTCCCGTTGGACCGAAGCATACCCAGTCCCAGATTACACTGCTCCGACCACTGCCAGGCAGCTGGTTCGTGAATTCTTCCCACGGTACGGCTTACCTCGTGTCGTGTACTCAGATAACGGTCAGCCATTCTCATCCGAATTAATGAAGCAAGTTTCCTTGCTGCTAGGATATCAGTGGAGATTCCATTGTGTCCGACATCCCGAAGCCGCAGGCCTTGTAGAAAGGCATAATCAGACATTAAAGACCCGCCTTGGAAAAATATGTCAAGAGAAAGGGGTCGACTGGATAGTCGCCCTGCCAGTGGCACTGTTCTATATGAGAATGGTTGCCCATTCGAGATCAGGACTATCCCCGTACGAAGTGGTCTTTGGTAGACCACCGAATATGTGGGGGACGCCCATGCCTAAGAAAATTACCGATGTTGATTGCAATATGTTGACAGATTACCTTGCCTCCTTGATGTCTGCACTCCAATCATGTCGTTCACAGGTTGCTGCAGCCTTCCCTGACAACACCGATGTAAAGCCGCATGATGTCCGTCCAGGCGACCTGATTTTAATAAGGAACTTTGACAGGAAAAGTCCGCTGGAGCCCCGCTGGAAAGCGCCGAAGACCGTTCTACTTACTACGAGGACAGCGGTGAAAGTGGAGGGCCGAAAGGGGTGGATCCACACGAGCCATATCAAACTATGCAATGAACTGAAATCCGACCCAGGCTCGTCCACCCCTTCCAAAGACTGTATCGAGCCCAGTGACTTTAAAGTTTCCGAACGAGAGAAAAATCCACAAGAAGAGTACAGATTAAAACTCCGATCTAGCAAGTCAGACAGTTTAATTGTTTAAGTCCTCCCCTAGGTGAATCGGTTAAATAGCTTCTGACATGTATCCCCTAGATCGTGAAAGAAAGAAAGAGGAGCAAATGATGTTACAAGAACAAACTGATCGATTCATGAGGATCGATATATCATGAAGGGTCCGTAGGGAACAAGGAGGGAATGAGGAAATATAATTTTTATGGTCAAGTTGTGTTCCCTAGCGTGTACCCCACCGTCTCCATGTACCAGCTTAAAGTGCATGTAACTTCCCTCCTGTGCCAGCTATGGAGACGCAAATACATTTGCGTCCAACGTTAACATGTCCTCTTTCAGACCCACCCTGAATGGGTTGAATAGCCCGTTCCTAAGTATGCTATGCCAACGTCTTTTTGTAGTGTACCTTACACGTTTTTCAGCTCTGGCAAAGTAGGCCCTGAATTTCTGCCATCGAGCCTTTTTCCTGGCTTCTGACTCTGAAAGCCTCAGCCCAGGCTGCCTCTGTACCCGTGAACTCTGACTTACTTCCAGCGCGGCCCACCGCGCTTAGCTCAGCCTGCTGCCTGCCAAGACTGACTACAACCTTCGAATTATCTGTTCCGCTCCTCGAAAATACATTCCTGCCTACTAGTTTCAGTAAACATCCCTCTCAGCTGCAGGGCGAAAGGGCCGGCCTGTCTCCGTGCAAGTAATTCATAGCCTCTGTTACCATGCTCCCATGGAAGGCCCATGCCCCCACGCTTCTCATGCAGACACTCAGGCGCTTATACACGCACTCACAGTCAGTATAGAATAGCTTCTGCCCCAGAGACCTCTTCCGTTCTGATAATATGGTTCCCAAACATCAGATATTAGATATGATAGAAGTACAAGTTGATCTGACATGCCAGACTTCTGTCTCTTTCCGTCAGTGTAAATGTCAAGCCCCCTGCACCCTCCAGTCTCACGTCAATCACACGTCATGCAGCTGCGCGCGCATCCAAGCTTCCGATTTCTGCTGACATTGCAACTTTCTGTTTAGTGCCACCCCTTTTGTGACACCTACCTGTGACGTTTCTAGCACACACCTCTAGTTCACGCCTAGTCCACGCCTTCTGATTACGTACTAGTAACACGTGGATGCTGTTATCTTGTCTTCTCTCAGCTGTTACGCCTACTATATTGCTTTCTATGGTGTAAATTAAGTATATAAGCTATGTATTGTCAATAAAACTTTGCTCTATCCCTTCTTCCACCCCTGTGGTGGGAAGAACATGATATCCAGGTCTTGACCATTCCTTTTTAAGGAATAAAACCCCTAAGAACTCTAACACCACGGACTCTGTTTTTTTCTTTCCGATTTGAGTTATTATTGATTAAGTACTTACCTGCATAGAAATTAAGACGGTAAATTATATATTTACAACAAAATGAATTCTAATTATTAAAATATCCCCGATATCAATATACAATTCATCTACCCTATAACATTCTGACTGCCTCACCCATGTTGTGAGGCTCCCCATGGGTCTTCCCCTCTGCCCCCAAGTGCTTTCTTAGAAAAATGTATAAAACCCTGTCGATATACATGATCCAACGCCCAGGTTTCCTGGAAGGTCATTATATTGTGGCCTTCAATAAAAGTAGACCAGTCACTTGAAGATATCTTTCATGTTAACCCTGCTACGTTCCAGGAAACTAGTTTTAAGTCAGGTATGGGGTGGAGCTTTTTTGCACTACACACAATGGGCCGGTTGTAATTTGTATTGGCACTACCAGAATCCCCCTCACCTAGAAAACAACTTATTAGTGGTGGTCACAGGCCTCATCTTCACCCACCGTGTCATCAACCATAGTTCTCTCACTCCTGTGAGCAGTTTGTGATGTTAATGTAGATACTCTTATTTTATGGATATCAGTGACACGATCAACCACACTCAACTCCTTTCGTGAATGTGTGATTGAGCTAGTAAAACTAGAGTTGGATCCAAGTCAATCTATTTCCTCCAGTGTGGAAAAAGCCTCAAATCTATTGCGCCTGGGGACCAGGCAATTATAGGGGCACATTCTATGGTCTGTATCCCTTAATACTCCCCTTTCTCTTACATGGTCATCACAGATTTGATAAAAGAAACCCAGGGGTAGTATATTAATATCATCCTTACTTAAGTGGCCAGACCCTGCACTATCCAAGATTAACTGGACAAGGCGCTGGGACCTAAAACTTAGAACCTCACAGTCACCTCTAAAAGCCTTCTGGGATTTACCAACCCAAGGAACTCTTCGCACCATTTTAAATTCACTAAATAATGTATTCCCGACCCCAGATCTGATGTTCAAAAGGTGTAGGGCCTTGTTCTTTAGTGATGACCAAGGTTCGTGGGCACATGGTTGGAGCATTGATACATTTGCTAATACAATGGTGTATGGGTTTGCTTCAGGTGGAAGGTGGAAGGACATACTAGTACTCACGGCCCCCACCTGTGACTGCAGAGGTGCCCAGAGGCCTGTTAAGCCCACTCTATGTATTGGATTAACATTTGGTAGGGAAGTTACCATAGAGTTAATCATAGGAGCCCTCTCAGCAGTATGGGGAGGACATACAACTACATTAGTCGGTAGTCCGGTATCAATAATACTTTCCTGTTTGATTTCAGCCTTTTCTACTTGCCCAATCCCAATGGATAGTTGGGGAATACTAAGTATATGCTGCTCTATTTTAGCCAATCTTTTGTCTATTCCTGACAGTTTCAACAATAGCAGATCTAACAAGGCAATAAGCTTCTCCTCAACCCTGTTTAGGAGGTCAACCTCGTAATTACTGTATGTCTGTTTGTCTGTGACATTATTACTAGTATTACCAATATCCAAGGTGACAGGGATCAATACATCATTTGGTCCTCCCTCACCACCAGTTGTTGCTGCCTTTGTTTCGCTATTTTGGATGCCTGATGCGTTGTTTTTGGCAGGCCATGCGCTTTCCTCTTTTTATGGGTGGGTTCCCCACCAGGAGCCAGTGTGGACCTCTGCTGGCATGTTAATACCTTAGCAGTAGATAGAGGCGGAGTTGGTATGGTGCTGTCTAAACTGGCTACCAATGAGGAACTATTTTGCTGGTGCACCGGGAGATATGACTCGGTAGGGCAGTACAATAAACTACTGCATTTGGTTTGGATACAGAAGCTAATGAAGTTGATACAGTTCCAGTGTTGAGTCTTTGGGGTTCTAAAGAAAGTCTCTTTTCTGTCAGCTGGATCTCGTGTATTAACACGGATTCAGCCCGAGACAGAAACGCAGCCAAAGTACCCACTACTTCTGGCCCAACTCCCCCATTGCGCTTGCTCCTATTCATTACCCTGGACTAGCAACAAAATAGCAAAGGAACACAAATATAAATGCTAGACTGCATGAAGAAAGCTTAACGGCTTACACTGTAAGAAATGTCAGTGGATTGGCCCAGCCCAGTCTCCTTCGGTCTCTGATGGGCTCAGACAGGGCTGCCCTTGGCCCGGGCTTCGGCCAGCACGTCCCACGCATGTCCCGTGCACGCTCCACGCAGCGGGGGTAGAGGCTGTGCTTTATGCGGTGGTTAAGGCTCTTTTGAAAAAGCCTAACCTCGATCCCGCCGATCTCGCCAACTTTCGGCCTATCTCTTTGCTGCCGGGTATCAGTAAGGTGGCAGAGAAGCTGGTGAATAGCCGCCTCTCCAACTTCTTGGAAGCCAATTCCCTCCTGGGCGACTCCCAAACGGGTTTTCGCCCCGGTCAGGGGACCGACACCGCCCTGCTGGCGGTCGTGGAGAATGCGAGGAGCATGCTGGATTCGGGGGGATCAGTGGCAGTGATCCTCCTGGACCTCAGCGCTGCTTTTGACACCGTAGACCATCAGGTGCTTCTCCAACGGCTGTCGGGGGTGGGGGTCACGGGTTTGGCCCTCAAATGGTTCGCCTCCTTTCTGGAAGGTCGCACATTTGAGGTGTGGGAAGGCCAGGAAAAATCATCTTCTACCCCTCTCCAGTGCGGTGTGCCACAGGGCTCTTCATTGAGCCCTACCCTATTCAACGTTTACATGGCCCCCCTGGAGAATGTGGTACGGCCGCTGGGTATCAAAATCATCAGTTACGCTGATGATACTCAGCTGGTGGTAGGCCTCTCCCAGTCGGCGTACCATCCCGACCGGCTGCACACTTGTCTTGAAAAGATCTACACGTGGATGTGCAGCTCAGCCCTAAAGTTAAATGGCTCCAAAACTGAACTGATGCTACTGGGGAACTCCTCTCCATCTTTGCCCCCCAACAGCTGGCCAGACTGTTTGGGACCGATGCCCCCCCCCAAGCAGGAGATCAAGAGCTTGGGGGTATGGCTGGAGCAGGACCTATCATTTAAAACCCATGCCAAAAAGACTGCTGGCGTGTGCTTTGGCCTGCTCCGTTCAGCCCAGAAGATTCTGCCCTTGCTCCCAGTGGCCACTCGAAGGCTTCTCATCCAGGGACTCATCATCTCGCGGCTGGATTTCAGCAATGCGCTATTCCTGGGCGCACCCGAATCGACCCTGAACAGACTGCAGCAAGTGCAGAACGCGGCTGCCAGGCTTTTGACGGGTCTCCCTAGGCGGCAATCTGCCCGCCCGGCGTTGAGGGCACTGCACTGGCTCCCTGTGAGGGACCAGGTGAAATTCAAGTCACTCTGTATCGCCCACAAAGTCCTGCACGGGGTGGGTCCACCTATTCTTGAGGAGATGGTCCAGCCCTATAAGGCCTCTCGTTCCCTCCGCTCTGACCACCAACATCTCCTTCAGGTTGGCAGGGTGAAAAAGGCAAGAACTGGTGGCAGAAGGTTTTCAATAAATGTGGCCTCCTTGTGGAACTCACTGCCCCTACAACTGCGCTCCGAAGCCAGTCTCTTCAGGTTTCGTAAACTTTTAAAAACTTTTTTGTTCTCTGTTTAATCCTTGCATTCTTGTAGCAGTGTTATGTTCTGATAAGCGCGGGGATGCCTATTGGTAACCAGGCGCTATACAAAACTCGTAATAATAATAATAATAATTATGCGTGGAGACGGTCCGGGGCCTCCCCCTCGTTAGCAGGACCCGAAACACCTGTGGATGGTCGCGTTGCACCCTGGAGGTTGTAGTCCTCCACAGGGTGAGTATGCAGGAAACAGCAGCAGAACAAAACGCCCTCAGGAGATGTCATCACCCGAAAACCGGAAGCAGCAGTGCGTCGTGACAGGCATCAGTGAAACATCGGCACCCACGCTGCAGGGGGAGAGGCTGCGCTGTATGCGCGGAGATGGTCCAGTGCCTCCCCCTTGTCAGCAGAACCCGAAACACCTGTGGATGGTTGCATTGCACCTTGGAGGTTGTAGTCATCCACAGGGTGAGTATGCAGGAAACAGCAGCGGAACAAATCGCCCTCAGGAAATGTCAGCACCCGAAAAAGGGAAGTAGCAATAATGTTGTGTCAAGCGTCAGCGAAACAACGGGACTCCCAGCATGTCACTTTTGGTACCCTACCCCAATGGCTGCGGGCGGAAAGTGTGATTGACAATTGCATTTACTTTTCTTTAGTATCATACAACACAACCATGAACTAATGTCTGCTGGTCTCAAAACATACACTGATTGATAGTTTTCTTTAACCGCAAGGCTTTATCATAATCCTTTTAACAGGTTTCCTGGAACGCTTCATATGCCCCATTTATTTTCCTTGTGCAAAAGTACATCTGTGAAACCAATCCTGGTGATATTTCAAGGAAATAATACTGGTAAATAGCGAAATATTTTATTTAATTGATCATTGTGGAGAAGTGTGGCTCACTGGTTAGAGCAGCTGACCCTGATGCAGAGATCTGACCCGGGACCAGGTTCAATTCCCGTCGCGGCAGGGTCTTGGGCTCAATGTCCGCGGACGCAATAATTCTCGCCACGGTGCCTACTCTAATCATGGGTCCCACTCTGCTACTCTGGGCAATAGCTTGCTTTACCTCCACACTGGCCCTAATCGCTAACGATGCCTGGCTACACCTTGGGGTGCCCAGGAGTGGGCGCCTTACAGAAAGAGGCCAGGATGGGTTCCTCAGCAGTACAGCGTGGGGACACACTGGCTAGTGTAACCAGGCGCTTTATAGGCTCAGTTACTTACATTGTCTCCTCCACCTTAGGTTTTTTTTTGTGTGCTTTCACTTTTGTCTCCTTTGGTGCTTCAGACACTGGCCTCATAATAGAGTTCAAATAAATAAACATATGAGCCCTTCTTAATCTTTTTCTTTGTTTCCCCAGATAAATGCGAACCTACTTGGTCTTGTAAACTACTTGCTACTACAAAAATGGTCTGCCTCCTCACCTTTTTGTTCTTTCTCACCATACCTGGGTGTGGCTGCCATGGGCACTGCACAATTAATGGATATCACTGCAGATGAGTTTCTATATGCTTTCCTGCAGGCAATAACTGGGGCTGTAAGGAGCAGCCTGATGCTCCAACAATGCTCGGCATACTGTCAGGCTGTTTAATAGAAACCTTTTGTAAAACCATCTCTGAGACGGTTAAGGTGTCACCCGCAGTTGCTTGGGACACTGCCCATGCACGACCCAATCTCAAAAGCTGTGGAAAAGCAGAGTTCAAGCTGATCACAAGGTAATTCACTTTGTCCTCCTGCACCTCCCCTGTTGTGTAGTGTCATGTGATTCTCCCTCACCAATTGCCATTTGGCTTGGGTAGACTGGCTATGGGCTGGCTTAGGGGGCTTGAATGGAGAAGTGTGTGAGCCGGTGACCTTGTTTGTAGAGAGCTTAAACTGTAGTAGAAATGCTGTACTGGGTGGGACACTAGTTTTTCTGGGATGTTCTTCCAAGTCCCCAGTGTTAAAGGGTGCAGGTTCAGGACTAGTTCCTGGTTGTGTGCTAGGGTCTGCTTGATGTGAGGCATGAAGTAAAGACAGACATTCCTCAGTAAGCCGACCACCCACCTCAACCATGTGTAAATCGAGTGCCCCTGCATTCTTTTTTACTTGAATGGTGGGCATGATGTACTAAATAGCCCCAGTTATTTGTGATGGTCACCCAATTAAGCTTTTGCCCCAAAAAAACCCTTGTTACAACACAACACCTTTTAGATGTAATGTCAGCCAATCACCCTATGAAGTGTGTCTGACTGCTCAATAACACCAATATTGGAAGCAGCTGTTGTATAACCGTTTAGCCAACAAACTTCAGCACAATACGGGCTTAATAAAAAAAAACTTTCCTCGGAAAACAATATTTAAATCACATAGTCAGTCAACAAATGCTTTTTAAGATAAACCTCTTCGCTTGCTGCAGTTTTCATGCAAAACAAAAATATCCCTTGTTGTGCCTGTGCCAGGTCGCTCCACCTTAACCTACCCAGTTACTTTTTTTTCCAAGTGGTGACACAAACTCTGTTGGGGTATTTAACAAAAGGCAGGAATTTCCAGTAAAGCTAAGCATGTCCTTCTGCTTTGTAAATTGCCTTTTAAATTGCAAAACATTTCAGCAAACCCATTCTGGGGTGCAGCTGCAGCTCCTACACAATATATACCTGCTGTGTTATACTGCAAGTGCCACTCCCTGCCCTTTCCACAGCAGCCACATTTTTGACATGCATATGTGTGACATTTACATGCTTTTAGTGTACTTATGCATGACATTTTAACACAAGGTAGCCAAAGTAGGTAGGAAAGTAGAGACAGTTGCAGAACATGGGTCTCTCTGGATGCATGTACCCTGGCGGATGGAGAGCCACCCAACAAATAATGAATCAGGCCCTTAACAATAAGTAAATCACATTGACTATATAGAGAAATGTGGCATATCTAATGCATAGCTGACAACTCTAACTATGCATATATACTAGTAGAGAGCATCTTCCTCAATGTTGAGTTTTTCCTAAATTAATATTTTTCCTCATATGGTCTATTCACTCCATAGGTGTTCAGTTGGCTCCTGTAATTGTGATGTTGTTTGGATACTGAACAAAATTATATTTGTGTCCTAATGAATGATCATTGACTTAAACATATACTCTTTCCAATCATTTATGTTGCCTACATGGCACACGCATGCAGGAAGACTCACCTCTCGCCCTTTACATGAGAGCAGCGTAGATGTTTCAATTCCTTCTCTTCCTAAGAAGGACCCAGAAGGAGGTAGTGAGAAAAGATAAATGATGCCAGGATAGCTAATAAGCAAAACTACTTTATGCTTACCTTTCTTCAGAGAGACAAGCCATATGTCCTGGAGACATTACCTATGGCCTGAAGAGTTGGCCTTTGGTCTGCAGATCTCACAATGGCCAAGACACTTGAATATGGGCAAGAAAACCTGAAGAAGGAGCAGGGATGGACGGCCAGCCGACCTGATAAGCGGCTTCAAGATCACAAACACTGGTTCCATTAGAAGAGTTCAGAAGAAGAAGGGTGAGGCATTGACAAGCTGTGAAGTAAAAGGTATCACCAAAGGCACTACGTATAACTCAGCAGCACAGCAGAAGGAATCTTCACTATAGGCCCTTGATCTTTACATAGCACAACTTCATTACTTTTCACCCGCCTGCAGTTTCAGTCCCACTCCCTCCCTCTCCACTAGTGGGTGTGTGGATGGATGGATAAGTACAGAAAGGACAAGAAAGAAAGAAAGATAGAAAGCAAGATAGAAAAGACCAAAAGAAGGATGGAAATTGGGACTAATGTAGAGAAGGAATATCATTTTATAATTTCAGAATTCTCTCAGTTAAGGCAATTTCTAAACGCCTGAAGAGTGGGGTTGCATCACGCACTGACATCAGCAAAATGTATTCTGGCATGGCTATGATAAAGAATCATAAGTCTTGATCTTATAACTACAGTAGATGCATGTATATAGATTATCAGCTCTCTTGTTACGTGACCCCTCCCCTGTCTATTATACTGTTCACCAACCCAGGGTTCTATACAGACTTAACAACCTTAGAGTGCAAGGAACGGAACTAAACTGAATTGCATCCTTTCTATCAGATCGATCATTAACTCATTTTTTTAATTAACATCAGCAACATTCTGCTTCTAAGCTTGTGTTCAGAAAGGCTCTACCATCGCACACCTCCTCTTCAATATTTACCTTAGCCCTGTGCCAAACCTAATATCCCCCTGTTAGTATTAATCATACTTAAGCTTGAAAACCCATCCAGTCTTTGACTCTCACTCAATTAGACAATGCCTCTGAGCGGTGACAACATTGATGTTATCTAACTACCTTACAATAGGCATGTCAGAAACTAAAACACTCTGATTTGACTAACATTTCAAACACAATTAATCAACAACGTGATCTCAACAACTAGGGCCACTGACAAACAACTTAACTCAAGTGAGCAATCATGGGGTAATCAAGGACTTCAATGTCTCAGTCATAACCAGAGTTAACCAATATTTAAAGTGAAGCTACTACATCAGTGGGCATTAACATTTTGACTTCTGTGGATCCCCACTTTATCAGTATTGGAACTTGGGGACTTCCAATGAATTATTCATAGAATCCGGTGACCCTCATTGAGTAATTGCCGGATGCCAGGACCCCCAAAACAATACTTAAAAAATACAGAAACAAACATTCATGAAACATAAACAAAAATAATGAAATGTTTTATTTAATTCACAAACAGATATAAAACAACTACATTTTAATGGGAAGGTTCTAGCTTTTCAAAATTAAATTGAGGCCGCTCATTGTCCATACTATATTCTGTTTGATGCATGGCACTGCCCAGTGAATCAATCTGAGGATGCTACGTTCCTTTTTAGCCTGTGATTGCAAATTCCTTTTCATTTACAGAATGTTTTAAAATTGTCAGTTCTACATTTTGCTTCATTATTTGTAAACACTTTATTATTCTCTTAACATTAGTTAATTTTCAAAGTAGTTGAATACCATTGGAGTAGGCTTTGCAGACCCCCATGGGTCCCCAGACCACAAGTTAAGAACCACTGTTCTACTTGATAGATGCAGTTGACAAATTTTCCATATTTTGCTTTCACCTCTGTTAGACCTGGCTTTTACAGCCGGTTTATCACCCGACTTTATGCTTTTTGGTCTTCTGCTTATGAACTGTTTTTGTTGGTTTTATCACTCTGGGCACTTTACCACTGTTGATCAGTGCTAAAGTGCATATGCTCTCCATGGGAATTATAGTTATGGATTAGTGTTTCCATAATTGGCTTATCTGATTTATCTTTAAGTTCCTAGTACAGTGCACTGTGTGTACTCAGGGCCGCAAGTCAAATGCTTCTAGGGGGCCTGCAGCACTGATTGTGCCACCCAAACAAGCAGCCTTTCATAAGGTTCTCAGACCTGCCACTTCTGTGTCTTTGTGCAGTCTCTACTGCCATGTCGATCTGGCAAGTGCACCCACCTGAAAGACCCTAACCTTCCTTTTTAACACATGTAAGACACCCCTAAGGGAGGCGCAAGGTACCCCTGTGAATTTGAATTTGAATTGAATTTAAATTTATCGTACAAATAATTAAAACATTTATAAACGTGCATCTCATGTCATATTGTCAGAGCAACCGTTTAGAAACCGTTTCAGAAAGTGAATTACCATTAAAAACACGCTAAAATGAAGTAAAATAAAACCCCCGTACTCCCAAGGGAGTTAACTAAGATCTACAATGGCAGAGGTGTAGTTGTTCTTTTATTTTTTTTTCATAGCCATAGGCTTAGCCGCAAGTGGAAAGAACTATCGTCATTAACTGGTGTTGCAAAGTCATACTGTAGTCAGGCCAGCCCCAACTTTTTGCTGATTGATACTGGTGGTAACTGATTTTGACTGACCCTGGGCTCTGCCTAACCAGGACCAGGGCCAGTGCTATGCTGAAAGAGACACATTAGATTACAGTTAAAACACCTACATACACTAGGGTACGCAATGGTATGGTGGGGTAATCCTGTGATTGGGATGACCTCCCCTATAGGCCCCTACTATATAATAGGGCAGGGGGATTGAAACTACCTAGAAGTCCCCAATACCCTGGGGCATGGCAGTTTAGAGGCCAGTATCCTTTTTCTGCACTTGCATGTGTGCACTGCTGAAGCCTGAGTTCAGTTTAAACACAGCCTGGGTGCCAGGACTGTTTTTAAAAAGTAAATTGTGCCCACACTCGTCTTTGGTGTTTGGGACACTTACAAATGTATAAACTACAATGTTTTGGCATATTAGGAACCCCCATGGTCTCCACTAGGTATCCCAGGGGTGGGGGTTTATATATTTATAAGGTACACCCTTATAAAATGAGTTTTTATATGCCTGGTTAAAGTGAAATTTCACATTGCACTCCCCACATTATGGTAAAGTGCTGCTCAAATTAGACGTTGATGCTAGGATTACTGTTGAGAGAGAATCTGCAATATTTTTACAGATTCAGAACCCCTAAAGTCTCCCCTAGTTGCACATGGGGTGGGTTTCATGTAGATACAAAGCAAGTACTTATAAAACATGTTTTTGTGAGTCCTGGTGCTGGAAAAATGGCCCAAGTCATTTTTCCCATTGCAAATCTCCTGTTACATAGGTTAACATGGTAGGAAATTATTGATTAATAATTCTTGATAGGAGAGGGATAGAAATGCAATTCAAAGACTTACCAGAATGGTATTTAGAAATCCAACAATATCATTTTGTGGAATTTCTCCGAAAGTGTACATACAAGATTTTATAAGACTTTTTTGTTTGTAAGTCCACATTCAGCCTTCCAGTGGTCTGCCCTGATTGGTCAGAGTTAAGTGGATTAGCCAGGCTGCCTTAAAGAGGTGATAAAGAGACCCTGGGGTTAACCAGCTCTGCTGGCAGGGCAGTGTGCTGTTCCATAGGAATGCCAGACCAGTGGGAGGAGTCGTGAACTATGTTCTTCAAAGAGGAGAGTAGAGACCATTGTCATTTACAGCTCTGAACTTCCCACCTTAGGCAGATGGTACGATTAAGGATGGTATGAGCAGATGCAGGAGGAAGAGTCTAAGTAAATTAGCCGTCCTAGGGGTGTGTTTAGCCAGCTCTTACCTCCTTGCTGGAAAATCAGCCATTATGGATTTGGAAGATTTGATGTACTCTGGGACAAAATAATGCCATGCTCTACAGGATGTGGTCATATTTCTGAGGAGTTACCCTGCTCCCCTTTGTCAGAAGTGACCTCCTGCTTGACCCAGATAACTAGGAATAAGTATCTGAAGCAAGAAGTGCCCTGTTGAGAAGTTTTGCTGTGCAAATATTTTTAAGACCTGACCTCTGAAGACTGCACCATTTGAAACTACAGCCCTGTGGATTATCTTGCTGAAACAAAACTAAAGAGGGGACTCTCTAAAAGCTACAGGTTAAAAGAAGCTCATCTGGAACATCACCAGCTAAATCCGCACCTTTGAGAACCACCAGTGGATTTGTAAGGGTTCTGTACCAGTGGATTGTGGGAACTGAAGTCCTCAACTTTCAAGTAAGTATGGGCGGAAAAATTGTTCCGCTCCTGAATTTGCGGATTTTCCTCGATTTCGCGATCCGCGAATCGCATGAAATTTACAAAATGGTTACAAAGAAATTTATTTCAACTTGGGCACCTGCTGTAACCCTGTAAGTGCTTCCTGAGCTGCGCCTCCTTGCCTACTTGCAACTATTCTCTGACCCTGCTATGACCCTCGAAGCAGGGTCAGAGAATAGTTACAAGTAGACAACGAGGCTCCTGCAGGAAGCACTTACAGATATAGATAAAGCAGGTGCCTGAGTCGAAGGTCAAATTCAGTAACTCCTTAATCAGCCCAAAAAAAACGTGCGTTTTGTCGAGGCTGGGCAGGTGTGTGTTCTCCCCATATCTACAGTCGAAAATTAGCTATGATGCTTGATGGGGCCTTTGCATCCTTGACTTTCACGAGCTCAATCCCCGTGCAGTTCCTGTGACCACGAGCTTCTTTCTCCCCGGATCTGCTGCTCTGATCAGTGCCTGTCCTTTAATACACACAAGAGGCTTGTGAACTCGCATGGAAGCCCGCCCGTTTGCCTCCCCCCCACACACACTAGTGGTGTGCACCGTCTTCCCGCCCTTTAGCCAGTATGATTGACAGCTCACTAGAGGGACCCCGGCACCCTTCGGCGCGATGGTAAAGTTAATCAGGCCCCCAAAAATTTGAGTTTTGTCCAGGCTGGGCAGGTGTGTGTTCTCCCCATATCTACCGTAGAAAATTAGCTATGATGCTTGATGGAGGCCTATGCATCCTTGACTTTCACGAGCTCTATCCCCGTGCAGTTCCTGTGACCACGAGCTTCTTTCTCCCCAGATCTGCTGCTCTGTTCGGTGCCTGTCCTTTTATACACACAAGAGGCATGTGAACTCGCATAGAAGCCCAACTGTTTGCCCCCCCCACACACACTAGTGGTGTGCACTGTCTTCCCGCCCTTTAGCCACAATGATGGACAGCTCACTCGTGGGACCCCGGCGCCCTTCAGCTCAATGGCAAAGTTAATCACCCCCCAAAAAATGTGCGCTTTGTCGAGGCTGGGCAGGTGTGTGTTCTCCCCATATCTACAGTCGAAAATTAGCTATGATGCTTGAGGAAGGCCTTTGCATCCTTGACTTTCACTAGCTCTATCCCAGTGCAGTTCTCGTGACCACAAGCTTCGGAGGCCTTTGCATCCTTGACTTTCACGAGCTCTATACCCGTGCAGTTCCTGTGACCACAAGCTTCTTTCTCCTCATCTGATGCTCTGATCGGTGCCTGTCCTTTTATACACACAAGAGGCATGTGAACTTGCATAGAAGCCCCCCCGTTTGCCCCCCCACACATACTAGCGGTGGTGCAAAATCACAAAAAAATCAGCGATTTTGCTGGGAAATCCGCAGATTTTTTGCGATTTCGCGCAAATTCGCGAACCGCTGATTCGCAAAATTCGCCCATACTTACTTTCAAGGACCATCTTGGAGCTTCCAGACACTTGGAGTGAGTTTGAGACCCTTTTGACCCTTTGAGGAACTTCAGGAAGAAGTTCAAGAAGTTTGGAGAACTTTGGAGTAACTGTGAAAAAAAGCTCCATAGAGGGACTGACTCAACCTGGCCAGCCAGGCTACCTGCCTTCAACCGCGAGCCGGCCAAGCCAACCAGGTTTGTCCTGCTAAAAGCTCCATCGGTCCAACTTCCAGAGACCAGGACTAGAAGAACACTGAAGCTGGCAAATCCTCACTGGATCTGGCTACATGAGGAGCATCGAGAAATCCCGCAAGAAAAAGCTCCAGAAACGTTTCTAAGTCTGCTCGTAGAAAAGGTGACCGGGAGCAACCGCGAGAGCCAAGCCGCCTGCCTTCCATCGTGTGCCGGCCTGTATTCCTGGGTTGCCCCACTGAACCGATCTTGAGAAATTTTTTAAGTCCGCTCAAGGGAAGTTGACCTAGACCTCGTCACAAGTCAAGGATGTGAACCCTCACCAAATCCAGACTGGCTGGGAGCTTATGGGGGGGCCTCGAGGAAGAAAAGCTCCTGAAAAGTTTCTAAGTGTGAAGGTAGAAATTTAGACCAGGACCTGCTGTGAGCTGTAGCTTCTCAGGGCTCCATTGCACCCGGCCTGAAACTTTGACTTTGCCCCAGTCTACCGCGAGCAGGTATCACAATATGGTGCTATAATCTTCCAAGTGCTATGTTTCATTAGATCTTTGAAAATTCATATATCCAGTTCCCTACATTAGATTTTTGTCGTTTTGGTGTCATTTTAAAGATACAAATATTTCCTATTTTATACATTGGTGTTGGATTTTTATTATGTGTTGTGTCTTGATTTTTTACTGAAATGGTGTTTTTAAATGCTTTACTTACCTGTCTTTGAAGTTAAGCCTGCCTGCTCGCAGCCAAGCCACCAAGGGTTGAGCATAAGAATAATGTTCTAAGACCTATGCTGAGTCCTACCATGTGTTTGTGGTCTTATTGCCAGTGGCAGACCTAAATTTGCCCCTACCAAATAACCCACTTTCCAACAATAGGATACTTGGGAACAGAATGGGAGAGGCAGCAAAAGGTGCTAAGGTGTGCGAAGGAAGGTGCAAAGTGCAGGAACGACGTTTTAGCCTCTGCAGAGGTAGTGATAAATCATAACCGTTTCGCGCAACAGCAGCAGGGCAAGCAAAGATATACGCAATAGTCTAATACTTAGCAGCAGTTTAAATAAGGCAGCAAAAAAGCAAAGTGCCAGGAATGCAAGGAAAAGTGCAAAGTGCTGAGTGCAGGCAGCAAAGGGTTGACTCACTGTTGCGTTGGATGTTAATCCTGAGCCTGAGTCAAACTATCTTCCTTTATTTGAGTGCATGATTGAGTAAAACCTTGCTCTAGAATAAAGCAAATGCATTCATTATAAATCAGTAAATAACTGGAAGAGACTAACTGTGCAAAGTAGAAACAGCTTCTGTGAGGCAATAAGTCCAGAACAACTGATTTTTACTAATACAGTCATGGAATTCCACAACACATAGCTCCAAGTCCGATTTTTTGAGCTGTTAGAGCAGGAGGGAGCTGCCCCCTCAGCCACTCAGAAGCGATGGGTCCCTTTAAAGTGCATGATGTACCATTACTTGACTTACTAGAGTTCTTAGTAAATTGGCAGTGCAGTCTGAGACTTGTGCAAAAAAGGGGGACAGAGAACCCAGTTCAGCCCGGCTGCATTACCCCCTGCCAGATGGTTGGTTTGTCTTTTAATATTCGTTTCTACAACGTTTAGAAATGTTATCAGCCAGCAGCTTAGTTGGAGGTCCCCGCCAGAAAAGCTTGCTAGCACCGCTTGTCTGCAGGTCCGCATGTGTTTCTTATTCAAGAGTGGCTTTAGAAGAGTCCGGCGTTCATGTGTTAGATCCCTGCATATGGTGAGCAGGTGACTATATCCTCCTCTCCATCCCCGCAGAGTGGGCAGATTGCTTGCTTTGGGGGGCGTAGCCACAGCGCCATGTGGTATGCAATATCAAAATGCCTAGGCGGAGTTTCAAAAACTTCTTTCTGGTGGTTCACGAGAGGCTAGTGTGGAGATATGGTTGCAGTGAGGCTTTACTGTAGGACTGTATGGTGAACTAGTCATGACAGAATTTCTTTGTCCTGTATGAGTGACTGTTTTTAATAGCAATGTTAACAAGTTTTTTTGAAGCTTGCGAAAGTCCCTGATAACTCCTAAAGGTGCTGTAGCTCCAGTTGAACAAGTGAGCTGTCTAAATAGCGTTTGGCTGGGCATGCCTTCTTTACTTGCAGTTCTTTCCACAGGTAGGCATTTAGCGAATCTGGCTGCCCCCTTCTGATTTTGTACTAGCTTTTAATGAATGCACCTTTACGGGCTAGCTCTTGTCTTTGTATCCCGAACTCCAGGCTCAATTGTGTGGGGATGTGTATCCTGGTAACCCATAGATCATTCAGAGTGATCTAGCTATAGTGAAGTCCAATGTTACAGCATCTCTCCCTCTCATTGCTTCACTTCCATAGGTGATAGATGGTATCAGTTTTGCATGACTCACCCTAGTTAAGGGGAGGAATTCAGGCCAGAGATATTGTTTTTTAAGTTTCTTGGCGCCACTGCTGTTATTATTCCCTTTTTTTAATTGTCTCACGTTGTGTGGAGTAATTCCCTTTCTTATCAATGATAACCCCCAGATATTTATAGTTTTGTACGGCTTCCAGCTTGCGTGTTGCCAAATGCCAGTGGTGGTTTGACTTTATTTTGCGGATATTCACGCTCATAACTTTTGTTTTTTCTTGGTTGATGCTGAGTTTGTTAACCATCGAGTACCAAGATGTAATGTCGAGCAGGCGCTGTAGACCTACTGGTGTCCGACTGATGAGGACCAGGTTGTCTGCATAGAATAGATTTGATAGCTCGAGACCCCCTAGCTTAGGAGCATGTGAATTACTTCTGTTGAGGGTGGCTGATAGCTCTGACATAAATAGATTAAAGAGTATTGGTGCAAGCACACAGCCTTGTTTTAGTCCCAAGGTTGTTGGGATATTATTTGATTGGTGGTCTCTTGCACCCAGTTTTACTTGCACACAGGTGTTACTATGTAAAAGGATAAGCTGTTTTAAAAGTAGCAGTGGAATATTCAGCCTTTTCAGTTTTTGCCACAGTAGGTTTCTATTTACGTGGTCAAACACTGAGCTTTAATCAATAAAACACAGATACATGGGGCTGTTTTATAGCAAGAGCGGCATCTATCAGTAATGAGAGGGTTGAGATATTGGTGGTTGTCCCCATGTTCCTACAGAAGCCTGTTTGATTTAACAGAATTGCTGAATTTTCTGTGGCCCAGGACGATAGTTCTTGTAGTAATAATCCTGCACAGTATGTGGCTTCATTTTCCAATAAAGCTTCCAGCCTGTAGCTTTTTGGGTCATTTCTATTGCCTTTTTTGTAAATAGGTGAAACGATCGAACCCTGACGATCGAACCCCTCCATGATAGTGGAATCGTTGATGTTTGCAAGATTGATTAAAAAATGTGCTTTTGTACTGTAGCCCAGTATTCCGTATCTTGTTTGAACAATACAGGCGGGGTCCCATTTGGTCCTGGAGCTTCGGCATGCATGCCCTTGGAGATTCTTTTTTAGATTTGTGTGTTTGTAATTATAAAGGCCTGTTTCAGTATTATATTGGAGTCAATTTGGAGTGATGATGCTTCCAGAGGAGGCTGGTGACATTTGAAAGTGGTAGGGCATGAAAGGTTGTGATGAGTGACCTGTGGCCACCAAGCACAGGGAGCGAGTCGCACTGTCATAAAGAAGGTTTCAACCTATTAGCACTAGTACCCAAATACCCAAGTAGTATGCAATTGAAAAGTGAACTGCCAACCTTAATGGAGTTTAATCAAAAAGAGACTAGCTAAGTTTGGGAGGGGGTTTAACAAGATTTTTGTTTAAAATCTAAGTGACTCAGTCTTGTTTTGTCAAGGGGTTGTGGCACCTGGTAGGTGTGCTCATGAAGCCCTCACCCACCAACCTAGTTGGTGGCATGCTTCATCATCGGGCCCACCCAGTGACACCTAGCGTGTCCCGGGTGTGCTACGACGCCTGGAGACAGCGGAGCAGGTATGTCGCTGTGTGTGCGGTGAAGGGTTTTTTGAATGTGAATTAAAATGGCTTGGCGGGGGTCCCAGTACCCGAAGGTTGGAAGAACTTTAATACCTGGGCCTCCGTCAGCGGTTAAAAATAAGGCTGAGGGACGTTAGAGGCGAGTTACGACCTCCCACGTCCTTTGGTGGGTCAACATGTTTCAGCCAGTGCCTTATGAATATGCTGGCTTTCTTCAGGACAGTTAAAAGGTGTGTGCAATTAAAACTAGTGGGTGTGTGATACAGACTATGTGTCTACACGCCCTAAAGTGTATCTATGTGTGAGAGGGGGATTCCCTTCTCAAGAACACGCTAGTTTTAAGGAGTTTTTCTTCAAGGTTATTGAAGTGGCAAGGGGTTGGTCAGGATTTCTGGCCAGAGCCTGCTTTGGACCTGTAGTGCCTCCTTCGCATAACCTTGAAGAAAAACTCCTTAAAACTAGCGTGTTCTTGAGAAGGGAATCCCCCTCTCACACATAGATACACTTTAGGGCGTGTAGACACAGTCTGTATCACACACCCACTAGTTTTAATTGCACACACCTTTTAACTGTCCTGAAGAAAGCCAGCATATTCATAAGGCACTGGCTGAAACATGTTGACCCACCAAAGGACGTGGGAGGTCGTAACTCGCCTCTAACGTCCCTCAGCCTTATTTTTAACCGCTGACGGAGGCCCAGGTATTAAAGTTCTTCCAACCTTCGGGTACTGGGACCCCCGCCAAGCCGTTTTAATTCACATTCAAAACACCCTTCACCGCACACACAGAGACATACCTGCTCCGCTGTCTCCAGGCGTCGTAGCACACCCGGGACACGCTAGGTGTCACTGGGTGGCCCGATGATGAAGCATGCCACCAACTAGGTTGGTGGGTAAGGGCTTCATGAGCACACCTACCAGGTGCCACAACCCCTTGACAAAACAAGACTGAGTCACTTACATTTTAAACAAAAATCTTGTTAAACCCCCTCCCAAACTTAGCTAGTCTCTTTTTGATTAAACTCTATATAAATTGGGGATACGGACTAGCTATCTGGTCCTCTCTCTCCCTCTTGATACACAACCTTAATGGAGTACCTTCTCCATTTTTAAATTCATCAAATCAATATGTTCGTTATTTCAAACATCCTTAAACTGAAGTGAAAATTAGGATTTCCTTTAATTATTCATAAATATGGGGAATGTTGGAGCTAGGAGTCTCATTTATAAAAGCTCTGCAAATGAAAACAAAGCGGGCACCAATTTATTGCAATGATATTGACTCGTTCTTCTCCTGCCACACTTCTGTTGTTGTTAAACTGCTAACAAGGGTTATATTTAAACGCAAGGAAGCTCGTTTAAAAGGACAGAGAAGATGTTGGTCTACAAAAAAAAGTGAAAATTTTTTCAGTTATGTGACCCTTTCAACAGAGTGCAACAAGAACAAAATGCCCACTCTGCACCACTTAACAGGCTATCACAATGTACAGTTCAGATGTTAAAATCTGGCAGTGTAATTCTGTCACATTACATGTCCCTGGCGGTCACATGATCTGAAATAAAATCCTTTTACACCGACGCTCTTGACAGATGATACTCAAAGGCTTTTAAATTCCACATTTTCTTTCACACACATATTAACAACATCTGCTCTTCCTGCCTTCTTCTCTATGCGTGCTGCTGGTCCTTTCTGTGTACACAGCACAGGGGAGGAGCGTTAATAAAGGCAGTTCCAATGCCTTTATTAGAGTGCTGGACCCTAACATTTTAAACTAAACGTGAGGCTGCTGGAGCCCTAAGTGGAGTACATAGTTAGTACACTGAGTAAGTGTGGGACCCCATCTTTCCCCCTGCGTACTTTTTGAAGTGCGAACACCGAGGTTATTTTTTTCTTTTTTCACGAAGAAAGCAGAAGCCAAACACAAAACGCGATCAACACAGCAATTTGAGAAATGTTTTACATTAACGTATGCCCCCCCCCCCCCAGCACTCCAGCACTGCAGAGCCCCAGGTCGCTTGCCCCCCAGCACTCACATGATGTACCGGGTCACTGATCCCAGGCCCTTCCGGAGGCAACCAAGGAATACTTTCTTGCGCTCCTCTAGGCCTTCTCTTGTTCCTGAACCTCTCCTTCAAGCAGCCGATGATGCAGGTGAGCTGGAGCTCAACGGCTGCAATTGTCTACAGGAAGCATGCCCTCTTGGTCTGCCTACTGGCCCTTCTTTCATGCCCACAGGTTGTCTCTACCCCAGCCCAACTATCTTTGTCCTGCATTGCCACGGGCGGCGGGTAGTTAGAAACAAACTGGAGGGAGAAACGATGACGTGCAGCCAGTGGCGTCACTAGGGTTGGTGTCACCCAGTGTGAGTAACTCATGGTGTCACCCCCTCATGACTTACCCCATGGACCTCCTCTGTGACAGAGCCATGGCCGCCTCGTCCGGCACGCCTTTCCGCTGGTCATCCTGCTACCGTGTCCTCTTTCGTGTTGTCCTCCTCCGCTCTTCTGCTTTTAACTCCTTGCATCCGAGTTCCCCTCCACAGTCCCGGGCCATCGGAATATAAAGTCCCTCCTTACACCGGCAACAGAGAAAGAGACCAGGAAGCAGGTCTCCTTGGTGCCCCCGGGGCTCTGCCACAAGCCCCCAAGGCCTTTTCCTTACAGTACTCCCCTACCAGGCTTGGCTGATCGGGCAGTGCTGCAAGCCCAAAAGGTGGGGGAAACTACATTTTGCAGTGAAAAGAATTCTATGAAAACAGACGGTACCTTCCTCAGCAGTGTTCGGCTAAAGCACAGCATGACAGAACCGCTTTGCTCCGCTGATGTAAAATGCCGGCTCAGCTGCTCGTAACTATACTTTACAAGGACCACCCGTGAAGGCAACCTGCTGTCCAGTATTGATTTATTAAAAGTGAATAACATGTGTCCGTATTGTCACTACTTCTGGGTCGACAGAGAGCTAGTTATATGTCTAAGCATTTTCTAGGAGTGTGTGGGACTCGTAATGTGTAGAGTGATCTAGGATTGAAGTGTCCCTTTCACCTCAGCCAAGCTAAAGTCGTTGTACTGCATACTGAAGTGCCGATTGTCTACAGAGTCCAGTCTTAACGGTGATTACGGGGAGGGGGGGCGGCATGCTTGTTAAACTGCGGGCCGTGTTTCACTAGCTACTTGAGAGTTTAGCGTGTCTCTCCAATCCGTGGTGGTTTACTGATGCCCCGTTGAGTCTTTCACGCAGTTCTGTCACGGCTGAGCAAAGTTGTGTTGCCGTATGTTTTTTTATTTGAACAGAACACACTTTTTCAGCTCCATGCGTGGCCAAGGTTTTAGATTGCTTATGTGTGACATATTCATAATTTCAGGGTAATTGAGGGACATTTCAACGACTATAAGTGACACTATCGCTACTCTGTCACTACTGACTAGAGTGTGACTTCAACTATGCCGCTTGGCGCAGGAACCCTGAAAAGTACTGTGTATTGCGCAAAGAAGACACTGCACAGTGTGTGAACGTCCGGGCACTGGCAGGTAGCTTATCATGACTACGCTTAAACCGCTACTATTATAAACCATTACCAATCAAATTTAGCAGACACTGGGCGAGATTATACACCCTTAAGTAATCTAAAGGTCATAAAAGGTCCAACGGAGCGCGAGTGAGGAAGTCTTCTGAAAGGACTGCAGGGCCCATTTAATGGCAGAGGCGCGAGGCTGCAAAGTTTGGCCAGCAGCCAACACAGCATAACCAGATTGGTGTCACCCCATGTGCTGGTGTCACCCAGTGCGGTCCGCACCCCCCGCACCCCCCTAGTGACGCCACTGCGTGCAGTTGCCGTTAGTGCCGCAAATCCAGGCCAATCCTGGCGCTGCTGGCGCTGGAGAGTAGCGCCAGGATTGGATCGAGCAGGTGAACCCGGCGCTCAGTCTGAGTGCAGAGAGCTGCGACTGACCATGGCCCCTCTTCTTTCTATACACAAAGTGCGATGGGCTTTGAGTGCACGTCAGGCTATTCACAGAAAGGCAGTCGGCCAACCTGACATGCAGACTTTTAAGTGCAAGTGTCTGTGACGCCCAGGAGTTGAGCTTATAACTTGTTGCATTTCTAAGCCCCGCCCACTCATCTCTAAGCAACCGGTTCGTGGCAGATTAAACAAAATACAAACGCACACCCGCAACCGGAGAACTCTACGTTTATTTATGTTAAATTCGAGGACAGTAGGGGGCAACTATAGATGGGCAACGCCCCAACGCCCTAATAAAGGAACCACAGCTGGATGCTTCTAGTTCAGGTGAGAGGTTAATTACGCAGGTTTGTGTTCCTCGGTCTTTATTGAAATGAGTTTGGAGGAAGTTTGTTCATGCCTCTTCTGTCGCATGCGAGTTGATGCCTTGGCTCAGCAGATTGGCCAAAGTGTTGAACTTTTGCCAAAATTGAGAGCTGTTGTTATTTTTGATATTCTGCAAAAGTTTAGCACAAAGAGCCTCGTCAGCTTCTTTTTTGAGGTGCCACGTTAGTTTCCTGCGAGCAACTTTCTATTGCCTCACTTCTTGCAAAGAGATGGAGTTTGAGCCACCTTTCTTCAATCGCTGAAGCGGGAAGTTTATCAATGCTTTGAGCTTTTTTAACTGTGTGTTATTTCCAATGTTAGAGTAGGGGCGCTTCTTTTGAGGGTGAATCAGTCTCCTATTTTAATGTTTTCCCTTTTTGACTCCATATTTATTTCCTAGGTTTTTTGTAAACGCCTCCCCACTTCCTATTCTGTCAGGTTTTGCCGCTTGTGCTTCTCCGAGAAGTTGCTTTGCGACTGAGAGGAGACTTTCCGGGTCATCTGTTCTGCATTTTACTCTTTTTTTGTTAGATGTATATTCCAGGTAGCGTGCATTTGCTGGCGGTAGTTGAGTTGAAGATGCTTCTATCGTGATTTCCTGTGGTAACTGATCACTGTAGTCTAAGGGTCCGATGTGGTAATCTTTTACTTTTGGGAACATGCGGCAAGAGGTGAATGTGTAATCTACTGTTGTGCTTACTGCTGCATTGTGAAATCTACCATTTATTGCTCGAAAGCCTGGATGCTTTAATGTTGCTAGAAGCTTCTGAGCTATTTTCGTGTGTCTTCCACTTGTGTTGCTGTCTAGTGCCTTGGCATCCCATGGGAATGGGTCCTCCTCAGTGTGGTTGTCTTCGGCTGTATCCCTGAACATGTTTAGATTAAAATACCCAATGATGATTCAGCTATTTGTTTGCTCCTCCATTCATATTTTCACTAGTTCCTACTTCAGCTGATGACTTCCTTTAGTTTTGTTGCGCGGGTGTAAGTAGAGGTTTATAAGTATTATCTGCTTGCTGTCCATCCCCCGTAAGGTGATTCTGAGCACTTGCATTGCATTGGGGGGTGCTAAATTGTGCATCATTTTCTCCACTGCACAGAGGCTCCTTTGAGATCTGTATATGGCAAGGCCTCCCTTACTGTAGCCAAATCTGGTACTTTTTGTAGCATGTTAGGAGCGGAAGGTAAATCACTGCAGTGCTGTTGGTGATTCGCACCAAGATTCTTGGAGTGAGATGATATCACATTTTTGAAGGCAGTTCAGGATCCCAGAGTCTTATCTCCCATGCCATTGATTTGATGTTCTGAGAAATCCTGACTTGTCTCGTGAGGTCATGGTTCCGTCACGATTTTGGTGATGTCGAACCGTATTTAGTGAGTACGGCTAATATGGAGTGAATTTGTCACGTTAACTAGCGAGTTCATTACGTATTCAGAGACTTCGTTTTCGAACATGGGTTCCATTTTGTTTGTGACTCCATTTTGTGTTGCCATCACGTAGGCCCGTGGGCCCGTGGAGGTAACCGAACAAACGGAGTTGCATGAGCTTCGCTGTTCAAACACTTATTAACTAGGCCTTTTTCTTGACTTTAAGGTACATTGTAAGAAACTGGCCCCTCCATCTGAAACTGACCTCGCTAAACCAATTTCCTTGGTTGATTGTTGTCTGAGATTGCGAACCAAGGTTCAGGACATCGTTAACTTTTAGGTTCCTTACACATGCTTTATCTTGCTCGTTATCTGTCATTGTTTCCTTTCCTATGCTCTTTCATTACATGCATTGTGCTTTCAATTATGGGTTTGTCCGGCTTGTGGAGATTAGATTTGGGACATTCCTAATAATTAACTTGTGGGTTGGGGCAATGTAAACTGAGAGTTTCTGCTATATGATACTTTGTTTGAGAATGTACCTTATTGGTTAGAATTTTGCGAAATTGGTGTGTACTCTTTTTGTGAATTTTGGGATAAAAAGGGATGTCTTGCCTTACAAAAATTGAACAGTTTCTTGAGTTGTACACCGTGTTGTATTGCTGAGATTACTGTTACTAGCTGCAGCTAATAAATTTGGTCTCTGACGCCCCCCAGAAGTATTCTGTGTCTCTGCATACCAAGACAGGGGAATCCGAAGACTTTGGGCATGTCCCTGGCGCCGCTGGGTTTCGAAACCCGGTTCTTCAGATGTTCCAGGAGCAAAGTTGCAGGGCGTTTTTTGTTTTGGACGCCGTGAGTTTATTATGTCACAGACTTTGACTTTCTGGGGCCGATTATGATGACATGTCTCTGTGACACCCCCTGCCATATTAGTATGGCAAGGGGCACCGCAGCGGATGGAAAGACCGTCTGCCACTTTTCCGCCAGTCGGATTGCTGGCTGGGCGGAAAAGGCAGATAATATGGTGTCGGCACCCCCATTCATATTATGATGGATGCGGAAAAAGCCCTTTCCATGGCGGCTATGCCGTCATGGAAAGGCAGGTGATCTTTGGCATTGTGGACCCAAGCGGAATCAAGCATCCGAGGACCGGACCGGTTTCGAGGTAACACCTCTCATCAGCCCGGCTAGCTTGACTCCAGTGGTGTGGAGTGCCTGGGACCCACGTCTGAGCATCCCCAGCGCACTTATGGCGGTATTGCAAACAAAACAGGTTCCGTTCTGGGAAGGACATGGCTTTTGTAGTTCGGACTGGACTGTTCCCATGGGGCACAGGGTCAGAGCTGATTTGCATATCGCCATTGTCTAACCCAGGGTGGTGTGGAGTGCAAAAAAACGATGGATTTGGGCCCAGATCTTTTGACTGGGTTGAATGTGTGACATTGATCCACATTCGGTCCATCACCTGTTTTGTTTGCAACTGCCGCAATAAGTGTGCTGGGGATGCCCAGACGTGGGTCCCAGGCACTCCACACCACTGGAGTCAAGCTAGCCGGGCTGATGAGAGGTGTTACCTCGAAACCGGTCCGGTCCTCGGATGCTTGATTCCGTTCTGGGAAGGACATGGCTTTTGTAGTTCGGACTGGACTGTTCCCATGGGGCACAGGGTCAGAGCTGATTTGCATATCGCCATTGTCTAACCCAGGGTGGTGTGGAGTGCAAAAAAACGATGGATTTGGGCCCAGATCTTTTGACTGGGTTGAATGTGTGACATTGATCCACATTCGGTCCATCTCCTGTTTTGTTTGCAACTGCCGCCATAAGTGTGCTGGGGATGCCCAGACGTGGGTCCCAGGCACTCCACATCACTGGAGTCAAGCTAGCCAGGCTGATGAGAGGTGTTACCTTGAAACCGGTCCGGTCCTCGGATGCTTGGTTCCGTTCTGGGAAGGACATGGCTTTTGTAGTTCGGACTGGACTGTTCCCATGGGGCACAGGGTCAGAGCTGATTTGCATATCGCCATTGTCTAACCCAGGGTGGTGTGGAGTGCAAAATAACGATGGATTTGGGCCCAGATCTTTTGACTGGGTTGAATGTGTGACATTGATCCACATTCGGTCCATCACCTGTTTTGTTTGCAATTGCCCAGTGCCAAGCCTACTTTGTGTCCATTTCAGGCGAGGTGTAATGAGCTAGCTAATTTGCTAGCTAATTTCTTTCTAGGCAAAATCAACGCCATCTACCATAATTTACCTATGGAGACTCTACCTGAGCTTGAGCAGGTAATTACAATCCATGAAAGGGACAGCTGGAATCTGATTTTCAATAAATTCAAACCTATAGTGAAGACTTTAGTCAAAGAGGTCCTCCTGACTTCTAACTCAGGCTATACATCGGATCTCTGCCTTCCAAATATCTTGAATTGAGTGCCGGATATTGTCACAAAACTACTTCCACTACTCTGTTATCTCGCCATTGAATCTCCCATCTTTCCAAAATTGTGGAAAGAAACTACCAGAATTCTGCTTCGAGAAACTTAATGGTGATCTCAGGGCGTGGAAAAGTGATAGATCTATCTCTCTTTCACCACTTCTAGCAAAATTACTGGAGAAAGCTCTAAAGCGAGAACTAGTGCTGAGGATGGAGAGCTATAATTTGTTAGCTCACAGGCAGCACAGAGGCGGTGGTGGTGTTGGTTGCAGATGAGGTTAGAAACATTCTAGATATGGGAGGCCCTCTTGCCCTGATTCTCATAGACTTATCCACGGCTTTTGACACTGTAGCCCACTTGGTACTAGTGGCTTGACTTTCTAAGTTGTGCATGAAAGATCAAGCCCTTATGACTTTTGTATTACTTTCTTACAGGAAGAACACAATCAGTGACTTGACATTTAAGTCACAACCACGTGTGCTTCCCTGTAGTGTTCCTCAGGGCTTTGTAATTGGCCCAACACTTTTAAACCTGTAGACCGTTCCGGTGTCAGAGGTAGTGTATTCCTACGGTTTTAGGGTGTCATCATATGCTGATGACAATCAAATTGTGATCTATATCACTAAAGATCCTCTGGCAGTGGCAGAAAAAGTTCATAACTACTTGAGGGAGGTAGCTAGTTGGATGAGGTCTAACTGCCTACAGTTAAACGGTGACAATATGGAGGTTTTAATATTCTGCTCCCCTCCAAGTATTTTGTCCTATCTGTGGTGGCCAGATGAAATGGGAACTGTACCTACACCAGAGGTTTTCACAAAACCTAGATGCAGTATTTGATAAAAACTTGTCATTCTTTGCACAGATAGCTCAAGTGGTCGCATCGTCTATCTGCATCTGCTGAGAAAAAAACTTTTGTCTATCCCCATTTCTTCATGTGAAACAGTGAAGCAGGCATTGATAGTCCCTTGCTTGGATTACTGCAAAGCCCTATATTCTCATACCACTACATTTATATGTGCATGTTTAGAAATAGCCAAGAATATGTCAGCTTCTTTACTTCTGGAGATACCCAGGTATCAATCTCTTGCAGAGTAGCTGAATATTGTACAGTGGCTACCAATCCATAATAAATCTTATCTTTCAAGGCACTGTGCATGGCACACATGGCCCTGCATGCAATTGAGCCTGGCACTATTCAAAATATGTTTACTGATATGATCTTGGCAGGTGCAGTAGTTCATCAGAAAGCACAGACATTATGGTGTCCAGAGTTAAACGAAGCCGATGGTGGTATATCTTTTATGCGTTGTTCACTGCTAAGTACTGGAATTCCCTACTAGAAGTAATAAAAGCTGTGGATAAATATCCCCAATTCAAGAAATTCATCAAAACATGCCTTTTTTTCTTAAATGTCTAAATGTTCTCTTTTAAGTTTTGTAGCGACAAAATACCTAAGATTAAAAGAGCACTTTAGATGCACACTTCATTCATTCATTCATTCATTCATCTCATCAGTACTGGATGCTAGTAGCTAGTCTTATCACTTTCGAAGCAATGTGCGTAGCACGCTTTGTAATGAGGGCCTAAGACTAGCATTTTGAGATCTCTACAAGCCTGCAGCCCTGAGAATGAACATTTTGCAACATCCCAATGTGTAGAGTTTTGTTAAAAAAAGGGCCCCAGCATTTTCCTGGATTTGGTATGCAATGATAAATATAGGGATAATTTAAAAAAAATTACTTTGCAGAAACTTTAATGTGCTTTAAGTTGTAGGCGCACCTTTTGCAGTAGTGAATACAGTCACCCCTCTTTTCAAAGATAATTTCCATTAGCCTAGAAACAGTGTAGAATACCAAAAGCAAGTAAGTTCTAAGTGCCTCAGTTACAAGAAAGTGCCTCAGAGCAGCACCGCAAGCCCTTTGGCTGCGCCACGCTGCAGCACTTTCAAAGCACAGGGATGCAACATATTTACAATAATGTCACATCCCTGTGCTTTCCCTCTGCTCTGGGGCACAATTGGCTGCCATGCGCCTACGCAGACACCTTTGCACCATGGTGCAAGGATGCCTGTGTTACGGGGATGATTGTTTATGTGCAGGAGGGTGTTCCTTCCTGCACATAAACAATCTGAAATGGTGTTTTTCAACTTCTATGTGTGCTGCATTAGCCCACATAGACCTTGTAAAACGTCATTTTACTAAATGATTTTTTATGTGCAGTAAGGGACATCTTCCTGAACATAAACGATCACCAGAGGGGATTTCCTCATTCTATGTGTGTTGCAGAATGCAGCACGCATAGAAAGAAGAAAAAAACAAGGATAAATGGATATATTTTTTCTTGCTGGACCTCCCTACGCCTAGAATTTAGACGTTTCCATGTTTACGATTTCTCATAAATCTGGAAATGCGTCAGGTTCCATGGGAGTTGCGTGGGAACACCCACAGCAACACCCACGGAACGGCCCCTTTCACGCAAAGTGCTGTGTACAAAGGAGCCATATTTTCAAGGACAGGAAAAGCCACGCAGGGTGGCTTTTCCTGTCCTTGTAAATATGGGGCAGGAAAACGCGCTGCAGGTGCGTCACAAATAGTGACATTCCAGCGGCGCAAGGGGTTTGTAAATAAACCACCCAGTGTTTTGCGTATGCCCAGTATTTTTAAAGGGAGGGCCTACTTTTGCCCCTAGGTGTGTGTTGGGCGTGGTTGTATTTAACTACTCTGGGTGAAAGATACCAACAGCTCGACAGGGCCAGTCCTGTCCGGAGATAATAAAGTCTTTCTGCACGTGATAAAATGCTTCAGCCCCTCATTTCATGCCTTTACAGTATTTATGCTGGGCTTGTCTGGTGCCGATGCCCCCTCCCCCCCCCCCCCCCCCCCCCCCTTCGTAGTGGTGTCCCCGCATCCTCCCTCTGATCGAGAGGACTCAAAAGCGAGTTTGAAATGTTAATGTTCAAAAATGGCCCGACTCTCCGCGAGCGCCTGTTGTTTATGCCCTAATGCGGCGGCGGATCATATCATTGGCATCAATGTTTCATAATCTCCTGCTGAATTATTCACGGATAAATTAAATAAACGGCGGCGCGTCGAGGGTCTGTGAGAGGCGCCCTGGGACCCCCGTGGCTGCGAACTGCTGACTCCGGCTGGATTTTCTCGTCTGCTGTTTTAAATACCGTGTTTGCTTGCTCTGGAATGAATAAACCCAACATTAATATGAATACGGATAAGGAGCGCGGAGGACGGGGAAAAACCTTACACGGCTTTTCTAAAAATCTAATCTAAAAGCAATATCTGGAATATTGGATTCTCTGGCCCAGAGCTGAGAAGTTATTGCAGCCGATGTGACGTGTGTTTGATAAAGTGCTCTGCGGCCTAATGCAATTCAAATCGCTCTCTCTCCTCTCCCTCTGTTCACATCCATCTCACTTCCGGCGACGCTCTTGAGCCCTGTCTCATGTTTTATTCTACGCTCTCTTTCTCTCTCTATTTTCATCTCTGTATTCCATTTCTCTATTCCCTTATAAAACCGTTATTCTCTCTACCACAGCTTCGCTCTTTCTGCTTTCTCCTACTCCTCTCTGACTCTGCTTTCTCCTGCTCTCCATCTCGAACCCCCTAAAAAGTCTACCCAACCTTTGCTCTTCTCTCCACACCCACTTTTGTCTCTCCATTTTTCAATAACTATATTTTCTTTTTCTTTCTTCCACCATTTATTTCTTCCCCATTAATAATTCTAGGTGTTCTCCTTTTTTAGCTCACTGACCCTTTCTAACCCTTCCTTATTCGACTTTTCTTTCCTGCCATCCTTTGATGCTTTTACCTTTATAACATAAGATGCGTATTTGTAAAGAGCCCATTCACCTGTAGGCAGCCAAGGCCCATGGAGGGCGTTAAGGTAGGGCAGGAAGGCAGGGCAGAGGAGGGGCAGGGTTGGGGGTGTGGGGATGTGGGGGGCGGGGGGGGGGGGGGTCGTTTGCTAAAACCAGAATATGGATAATTGGAGTTAAATTAATTAATAAAGCAAATTTCGTAGCGCGCTCTGCATCACATTTTGCGATGCAGGGCACACTACGAAATTCGTTTTATTTTAACCTCCTCACTATCCAATTTTAGTAATTAAAGCACACTTTCTTTCACTTATTATTAGTTTCACGTTTTATGTGCACTGCTCTACAGTTGTCCCCTTACACCCAGATACACTATAGATTTCACTGGGCCTCGCTGGACAGATGAGTTATATACACCTTGCTTATCTGCAATGGGTACAAAATCTTACCTTCATGGTGTGAAGGATCCCAGATGATGAATAGGGCGGTATCGATCGACAACTGGTGGGTATTTTTTCACATGGAAAGAGTACCCAGTGGTTTAGTGTAATATCACTTAGTCACTTAATAATTTTGATTTAGATTCACCATTCTTTGGTTCTTTCTCCTGTTGTTTCAGATACTTAGCTAGTTTATGAAGTTCAAGGTGGATCATGAGCCGCTTGTTGATGTCCTTCTCAATCACTTTGGCTGGATAGAAGAGCAGGGAGATGGGTCAGAAGTTGCTGTGTTGATTTGGGTCAACTGTGAGCTTCTTAACGAGTGTGGTGATTTCTGCAAGTTCCATTCATCTGGGAAAGTGGCAGACATGATGGAGGCGTTGACGATGTGGGTCAGTGTGGGGCTGATTGGTGATGGTCCTAGGTTGCAGATGTGGTGGGGGCATGGGTCTGTTGGGACCCCTGAGTGGACGGTTTGCACAATTGCTGCTGTATTGTTTCCGGTGAGGGTTATCCATTTGGTCAGGTGGCTGCCTTGGTTGGTGGTGGGTAGGTTAGCGATGGGTTCTATGGGGTTAGGTTGGTGTGTGAAGTTCCTAATAATGTTTTAAAGCTCTTATGTGCCTTTACAAAAGCCATTATTAGTGCTCTTATCTTTATTGGTTCTGCGGCACACAGGAGCATTGAAGCCTGAACTGATTGGACCAATCTTAAAATGACAACTCATGGTATTTTTTTCACACACTTATTTTGCCCTGATTCCTTTAACCTGCTTTGACTATGTGTTTACTAATTCACCTTCCCTTTTTTAAAATCGATCATAATTTCACTCTTACATGTCCAGCCCATTATTTCTCTCCAAATCGTTTTCAGCACGTTAGTGTGTGTGTGTGCAATGTGCATGTGTCTGCTGTACTGCAGATGCTGGATTTTTCCAGCACATCCAAACACTTGGTTATCTAAAATTGATAACATTGCCCAGTTCTGTTTTGTTTACAGCAATGCTTGGTCGGAGGCAGGATTTATTGAGTATGGGAGAAAGTAGAGCACAGGAATCAATATTGCAAAGTCTGCAGCTAACAAACACCAAAATCCTTTCATTTATCACCTGAAAGGGAAGGCTATTGGGTGACTCGAGCTTCCTGAGTACTACAAAGGAAACTAGGCCCGGGAATAATTTTCCTGAAATTCTGTGTAATTACGTAAACGCAAATTAAGTGAATTTCATGCATCCCTAAAGGAAACACATGGGATGAGTGGAGAAAAGTGAGCTATTGGGCCTTGCGAATATATTTGGGGATCATGGACATCAAATGATATGTTAGCACCATAGTTAAGGAAAATGTTTGAAACCTCCCTTGGGCAGGCACTGCTCGCACCTTCTTCTTTGCTGCAATTCGCCTGGTGCAGGTTATTTCCAGTAGAAAGCCGAAGAAGTACATGACTAAATAAAAGTTAATCGAGTTAAACATTGCTGCTAACATTCCATTGTGACGTGGATGTTATCAGTTTGAAAGGATGCAATATTGATCTAGGCCTGCTGGCATCAAAGATGATAATTTGAGTACCATTGCATAAGGTAACGCTAGCACGTGTTGTTTAGAGGTCTTGGAAGTGGCAACACTGTAGCATTAGACAGTATATGAGGAGAAGAAAAATTACTTACCTTTGGTAATAATATTTCTGGTGGAAAACTAACTTTTAAGTTATGGGCGTCCCTCCAGGTGCCATGCGTGTACAAAACCTTTTCCACCAGCAACATCTCTCCATCAGTTCCAGGTAGCCCCATTTGGCTTAAGCTGAAACTCTGCCACTGAATGTTGTATTGCCAGCAGAGTACATTAGGTACCCAGTGAGAAATGTGGAGAGGAACCAAGGGAGCATCAATGACAGAAGTAATAAACAGCACATAGCATGTTTTCTCATATTTTGATCTTCTTATTAATAGGCCTAGGTGAAAATGTAATTATTCTGCATAGTTAGTGTAATTAGGTACATTTGCACTATGCTTGTTATGCAAAATTCTCCAAATCATGCCATACACCACTTTGCATATTTTTGCACTTTCGTGGTAAAACATCCTGAAAATGCACTTTTCACTGTAAAAAGTTACTGCAAATGCATGGGAACAACTGAATGTGAGTTGCTGTTTTTCTTGGGATTTTTGTTTAAATGCATCCTCATCCACTAAATTATAGTGCAAAGTGACAGATTAGCATTTTGCACAACAACGCATAATCTAACATAATTTCATTTTGCACAAATACACAAATTTTGCACACCCCTACTTATTAGATAAGACAGTAATAACTTATCATGGAAGAAAGCGGGTATTGCGGAATTTACAATAAGGCTATGTATCCAACAGCTATATATTGTTACTGAAGGTAAGTAATTTTATCTTTTGATGCATACATCTTCCCACAGGTTCCTACCCTTCCAGACTCCAAAGCAATATCGCCCAAATAGATCGGATTGAAAATGAAAAGTGTTGATTACCCAGGGCTATCTTGCAACACAACCAGGGCAGAGTACCTATTACAAGGTACTTAAACTGCGGGAAAGTAATATTTGGTAAAATAATGCTAGGATGACCACGTGGCTACCTCGCAGATGCCAGCGCTGAAAACCCTCTGGTATGGGTTGTGAAAGCGACTACTGCCACAGGAGTAGGCACAACTACTCTCTGTGGGCTATTTTTTGGATCTGGTTTAGTGGATCTTGATACAAAGGATGACCCTACAAGAAATAATGCCTTCAGTCACTGTCTCTTCCATTGTAGAGCTGCTGAAGCCCACAATTGGCTGATCAGCCATTCTTCTAATCACGTGCAAAACAATGTAATAGTATTCAAATACAATGGTCTTCAACCAATATTTCCACAGCAGATGATTAAATCCAAAGCATATTACAAAAATCCTTCAATTATGGGATATGTCTCACAGATCAACCCTATACAGTCAATGTATTAATTCATATAGAATAAAGGAAAAACAACAGCAATCATTACAAATTCAGGAGCAATTTATTGCTTACATCACTATCTCTATATAAGAAAATATATAGATTGCCCAAAGCGAGCGTGCATAAATAAAGAGTGTAAAGTGCTTAGTGAAAGGGATAGAAAAATAGAAAGACATACAGATATTTACAGCATTTTTCAAAATTATATCTATTCTCACAATCTGATTTTGTTTATGTGGCCTGTCTGTGTAATAAATTCTATACACAATTCTCATTAAATGGAGACATTGCTTCCAAAAAATTATATTGCACCAGAAAATTGTGCGACACAATCCAGGTAATCAAAAAGAGCGTCGACGTTTCGACTCGTCTTATTGCCTAAAGGTAAGTTGGACCGTGGCTGTGCGAGTCTTCATCAGGACTAGAAGAATTGGGCAACCGGGGGAATAGTGTGAGCCCTGGAATTGAAGTGAATATATACATCAGGCTGTTGTAATGGAGTTGCGATCAATAATGTCTCAATCTACTAGGGCAAGAACAATTATGACTTACCCAATAGAAGAGGGAAATCCAAGAGGATATCGTCACTCGGAGTCCCAAAGTAACCAAATAATGCCTAAAAACTTATAATAGGGGGGTCACTTGACTCGCTCTCTATTAAATCATAATTGAAGCGGTTTTAATGAGTAACTGGACTTGTAGTTACCTTATGTCCAAGTGATGTAGGGCTAAATCATCTTCCTGTGGCAGGCTTACAATCTCTGCATAGGCAATTCCCAATATTTGACAATCCTATAATCAAATAGAGGACACTTGAGTAATGGCGTGGAGTCCCTCAATAATTTAATGGGCATTCATTATACGTCACATGAGCTAATTTGTGACCTCCGCTCTTTACCTTAATCCAGAGGCTGGAGATGTAGGGGTTATGTTGTCCTCATAAAGCAGGCTCAATGTCTTTATAGATGATAGTGATGTAAGCAATAAATTGCTCCTGAATTTGTAATGATTGCTGTTGTTTTTCCTTTATTCTATATGAATTAATACATTGACTGTTGAGGTTCCGTGACAATTGTAAGTGGTGTTTTTAACTCGCACGAATATGGTCGAGTCTAGTATCTATGAACCGCAAATGACGAGTTTTGTAAGTGTGCGCAGTTTCGCTGTGCTAACTTAAACCGTTCGTTTGTTATGTGGGTTTGTCATCTGTACCCACGGGTTCCATCTTAGATACGGCATCCATTTTGTCTCTTGCCCTCAAGTAGCCAGCGAACGGACGCTGTCCGCTTCGCGACCCTGGGACTCCCAAGATATTTGCGGAAGACACATGTTCTTTGAAAGTGTCTTTATGACGAGGGGGATGCTACTGTAAGGCAGATGGCGCCGCTCGAGGCTCATCTTGCCGCACGGGCTTATTGTCTCAGCCGTGCATCTCATTAGGCACGTCCCTTTGATGCCTGTATCTCGTGCTTCTCGACACTCCCCTTTTACACCCTTTCCAATCTCCCCACTGTCTCCGTCTTCCTCTGCACCTGTCTTCGTTCCTATTTCGATCTACTTTACTGCTGATTGGAATTTGCTAATGGTGGGAAGATGGGTTTTTACAGTTGGGAACCGCCAAATGTTTCCGCACTTATGTTCCGGACCTTGTGTGTTTTAAAACGACCAAAGCGACCCCTCTGGGAGCTAGATGTGGGAACTGAGTTATAAACCTTTGTGTTCAATGTTAGCCTATGGGTAAAAACTGTATAAAAGGAGCGATCCACAGAACCAATTTGAAGCAGTCTCCCCGAACTACACTCGATGTACTTCCTGTGACTTCTGTGTTCCCTGCAGTAAATAAACCTTGACTCTTTGACGCCGAAGGAAGTGTCCCGTGTCTCTGTGACTTGTACGCCGGAGCAGGTTACCCACGAAGGTTTCAGGTGTTGTGCCCTGGCACCGCTGGGTCCAAAGAACCCAGTCCTTCACTGTATAGGTTTGATCTGTGAGACATATCCCATAATTGAAGGATTTTTGTAATATGCTTTTGATTTAATCATCTGCTGTGGAAATATTGGTTGAAGACCATTGTATTTGAATATTGTTAAAAACCCAGGTCTTTCGACTTTTTGGGTCACCCCATGTCTGATAATGGTTAAACAATTTAATAGGACACGGTGCTATGTAATTGCGCCTTTAGTGATGGAGAGGGACTAAGAATGAAAGAGTAATGGACAACCCCATATGAAAGGCAGTTTCCACCTTGGTTAGGAAGGACTGGCAGGTATGAGGATCCAATTTATCTGAATAGAAAATCATGAAAGGTGGAGAGTGTCTAAAGTAGGGGTTGAAATTAAACTTTGCTCTACCAGCGGAGTTTGCCTACTCCACACACTGCTTAGAGTGCAGAGTTTCAGAGACAACTCCGCCATCCACTGCGTGGCAGAGTTTACCTGTGCCCATCCATAATTGGTACTGCCTCAAGCATCACCCATGAAATAGCACCCCTTGCCACACACAAACCATAGGAGTGCTCCTCATTGGGGCGATGGATGTGTAGAAAGGAGCATGTAGGTCTGAATCACTGACTCTGTGACACAACAGGCAGACATCGGTGGCCAATGGTAGGGCGGCAGTGTAGAATGACTCACTGCTCATTGCCAGTTTCTTCCTCTTCAGAGCACCCCTCCCCTTCCCCCATACACTCATGCCAGATACAGCATTAAGTCACTGTTAGCCAAGGGTTTGTGCACCAGTGCCGACCCGGCCATTCTAATCGCACAGTAAAGCAGTATTTGGCCTGGGCACAAGATCACGGGCATTCCATACACAGTTTTCCACAATGGAAGGGTCAGGTGACCCATGCACTGATGGAAGTGGAAAAGGCTTTTCACATCATAACCACTATCAAATCGCAAGCCATCATACAGTATGTAATGCTCAGCAGCCAGTGAATAGCTAGGGTTGTTCTGCTAGCCAATTACTAAAAAGAGTCTATTTAGCAAATGTCTACGTGATTAGTTGTGTCTGCAGCCTTATGTAGGGAATAGGCGCCAATTTATAAGGGTTTGATGTGAGACCCACCAATGATTTATTACGGCGTCCTCCACTTCTACCTCCCTGCAGTGCTAGAGGGTTTTCCTGGGGGTCTCCCTTTAAAACAAGAAGACATACGAAGGGTAGGGTATATCTTTAAGAGGTACGCGCTACTCTCCAGGGCTCATGTGGCTAATGCTGCTGTCGCCATTGCTCAGCGGGAAGAGGTCTGTACTGAGCAGCATCAGCTGGTCACAGGCCTGCTGCATAACAACAATGGAGCCAAGGGCCGGTCAGCGACAACACAAGACAGGTCCCCACCAGGTCTTTCTCCAACAGAGCAGCGGTCAAGCAGAAGCAAGGTACCATTGAATGGGAGGAGAGTGTGGCCCTCTGGCAGCCTGTGCCGTGACTGATATCACTGGTCACATGACGGTACCATTGGACCGGTAAGGCAGCACTCTGAGTGCGCCACTTTCTGGTGGATTTGTGAGATGTAGTTAGACTGCTGATGAAGCTATGCTATTGCTTACTACTCGTATATAAAACTTTTACAAAAATGTTGCCTATGGTAATAATTCTAAGGACCTTTTTAGAGACAGGTACCATTAGTTAACTGTCTCAGGTTTAGATAACCTACTTCATAGAATAATCAAAATATCACTCTATCTCGCTTCATCCATACCCTATCCAATCAATAATTCAAAATAACGTAAATCTTGGTTTAGAAACTTATTTTAGTAAACCAATTTTTTGTTGAAAAATAAATTTGTGATTTTTCATTTTCTTTTCTGCATTATTTTACATTTGCATTTTATCACACCATGTATACATATGAATCATTCTTTCTACATATATACAATTCTTTGCAATGTACACCAAAATATCTACAAACGGTAATGTACATAAAGATAATATGAACATTTATCTCACGGACCCAATATTAGGTTCTAGTGCCCAATTATTTATAGACAAGGGAGAATATGGCATATAATTATACAGCCTTATTCCTTAGTCTTGATCATCACAATTTTTCCACATAAAAAGCCTAGGAAGAGACATCCTTTATACTTCCTTTTCGAAATAAGGCTTTTACAAACAGAAAACTTTTAATCAGTTCAATATTTCAGTGATGTCAATATAAGATGTAGTTGACGCGTTTCAGCCTGTATTTCTTAAGGCCTCCTCAGGACTTGGGCAGCTAAACAATATTATCTAGTAGATACCTCCAAATAATGTCTATGTAGCTCCAAATGCTACACCATAACAACGGCGCAACTCCTGAACGGTGCTCTGGCAAAACGCTCGGCAACGTTGCCGAGCGTTTTGCCAGAGCACCGTTCAGGAGTCTATACAGGAGATCCCTGCCGTAAATCACCTACGGGAAGTTTGTTAGTACAGCAAGATACTCGAGTGGTGTTTACACTAATTGAAGAGCAGCCGAGCCCGGCTGGGCGGGCTGCGCCATTGGTATGGTGTAGCATTTGGAGCTACATAGACATTATTTGGAGGTATCTACTAGATAATATTGTTTAGCTGCCCAAGTCCTGAGGAGGCCTTAAGAAATACAGGTTGAAACGCGTCGACTACATCTTATATTGACATCACTGAAATATTGAACTGATTAAAAGTTTTCTGTTTGTAAAAGCCTTATTTCGAAAAGGAAGTATAAAGGATGTCTCTTCCTAGGCTTTTTATGTGAAAAAATTGTGATGATCAAGACTAAGGAATAAGGCTGTATAATTATATGCCATATTCTTCCTTGTCTATAAATAATTGGGCACTAGAACCTAATATTGGGTCCGTGAGAAAAATTGTCATATTATCTTTATGTACATTACCGTTTGTAGATATTTTGGTGTACATTGCAAAGAATTGTATATATGTAGAAAGAATGATTCATATGTATACATGGTGTGATAAAATGCAAATTTAAAATAATGCAGAAAAGAAAATGAAAAATCACAAATTTATTTTTCAACAAAAAATTGGTTTACTAAAATAAGTTTCTAAACCAAGATTTACGTTATTTTGAATTATTGATTGGATAGGATATGAATGAAGCGAGATAGAGTGATATTTTGATATTTCTATGAAGTAGGTTATTTAAACCTGAGACAGTTAATTAATGGTACCTGTCTCTAAAAAGGTCCTTAGAATTGTTACCATAGGCATCATTTGTGTAAAAGTTTGGTTTATATTCCCGGATGCCTAGTTTGGTTTAACGGGTAGCCCCCTTGATAACAGAATACTACTCGTATTTCAGCATGATGTGCTGCTGATTCTTCCCGTTCAACAGAATTCAGCAGAATCTCGCAGAGATTTCATTTAACTCCGTGGAATTCCGTGGAGTGAAATTCTGCGAACTCCACCCACTCTTAGTCCAAAGATCTCCAACTCTATGAACTGAAGCTCTAACCACTAGGAGTGCAATCTTTAAAGTAAGAGCTCAACTGGGCAAATGTGAATTCTCTTGAATGGCGACGTCTTGAGGAAGGTCAATATAAGAATCCGATCCCTCTGAGGAGCTGAATAGGAGGAAGCTAGTAGAATAAACATTTTAGGAACACCCTATAAGAAATGATCTAAAATCTGATAGCTGAAGAGAAAACCACATGCAATTGGAAAGAATTTACGCCTCCCAAATCTCATCACACTATTAAGTACATTTGTTCTAGTGGCCTTCATGAATGGTTCCTGTTAGCCAAGAAGAAATGTGCAACTACAACTGGAAGACAAAAGGGTTATAGTTAGGACCCACTCAATTTCCGTGCATGCCACCAGTTTTCAGGGACTGGAATGGAGGACATGACCTGCTTGCTGTAAAACTAACCTGCTTGAAAGGGGAATAGGCGGGAGAAAAACAAATGGTAACAGATCGACAGTCCAGATACTCCTCATCCAGCCTGTATCAATTAGGATGAGCTCTGCTCAATAATTTTGCATCTTCTTTAGGATATTCACTAGAAGCAGAATTAGTAGAAATGCGTACAGTAAGACACATGACCAGTGAAGCCTCTAGGTATCAAACAAGGAATCTTTCAGAGGGAAGTGTTTGGTGCAATGCCAAGGACACTTCCTGTTTCAGACCATTTGCATTAAAGTCCACATTTGGACAGCCCGTTCTGGAGAAGATCACCTTCATCACTTCATAGTGTAGTTCCCACTCATGGTTCTCCAGTGAGAGACAATTGAGAGCATTCACAGTCAAGTAGAAGGAAACTGCAAAGTGAGTTGGCACTACAAAAAATTCCCATTTGCTGTGTCCAGTGCCGAAGGTGAATTACCTCCCAAAATAGAGCCAACAATTCCACACCATTTTTGACTGTTGATATATTGGATGGCAGCGTTGTTGTTTGGCAGCATTTGAATGATGCTCCCTGAGATGAAATGGAAAAAATGACTTCATACCATCATGGACCACCCTTTGTCCCAGCACATTTATTTGCAGATGCTGTTCTGGGGAAGTACAAGGGCCCTGGATTGCCATGTCGCCCGGATGGGCACCAGCCCAGCAAGGAGATGTCCAAGACCATGGTAGACTATGCTTAACCTCATGGGAGCGTCGAACGTTCAGCGCCCAGTGCTGAACGTTCGAAGAACGAATGCTGGCCTGTCGGCCAATGGTCCTGCGCAGCACTGGCAAGGTAGTGCTCGCGACGACCGTTGGCCGACAGCAGCAGTTAAGAGGTTAAGGGAAAAACAAGTGAAGACTGGGAACATCTACCCATAAGTGCAGACTCAGGTGAACTCACTGGAAGATAGGTTGAGTTATTTTGGGCGTGGGTCGGGAAAAAGAAGTCGATTAGATCACCAGATTTGATTCTTAAATTCTTTTATTCTTTTATTTCATATGAATGGGTAAAAAGTTCTAAGTTGTAAAGAACTTTTTACCCATTCATATGAAATAAAAGAATAAAAGAATTTAAGAATCAAATCTGGTGATCTAATCGACTTCTTTTTCCCGACGCACGCCCAAAACAACTCAATTTTGTATGGATCTGGTGCACAGTGGCAACACAGGACGGTTGTTGCCACGGCTGTTGGCGAGGGACTATTTGATATTTGGAACTGGCCCTAGGTGCAGAACATTATAGTCAACCATCTTCTTTTCATTTTTGTTGTCACTGGAAGATAGGTGCCTGTACAGAGAAACTCCCTTGTCATTGCAGCCACTGCGTTCTCAAGCATCACTAATGGGCTCTCATCCAACATCAGCTGTGAGGCATCAATAAGATGCACAAGGTCGTAATCCAAGCAGATTTAAGATAAGCAGAACCTGGATCCAAGCAAATAAAAGGGGAGGGGGGCACTTTCACTACTTAGGATATTGGTCAATGGTTCAAACAAAGTTCATTTATCATTCGAATATTAATGGTCAGGAATTATTTAGTATAAATGTAGCAATATTCGTGTTGAAGTGATTTTTCAACTACTTCATTTATTCATCTTGCACTTGCTCCTTATACATTTCCAATGACCCAGCCAACACATGTAGTCCTTGTCTCAGGACTTCATCAGGTCCTACATAAATATAAACATGTTTAAAAAAACCCTTTGACTTAATTTGCGATAAAACCTATTTAAAAACACAACTGCACATTCATCATCAATAATCATACCGATAATACACTTTATAGCTCCACAGCACCATCATTTGAACCTCCCTTGACCATCTCATCAATTTTAGTACTCTTGTCCTAAATATTCGAATATGTTATCATTGCATATATTTTAAGAATCTTCACGGGTACATAGTACAAAACATAAAATCATTCACATCTTATCTTCATGATCCTATTATCTTCCATTATTTTTTAATTACTCCAAAACAAGATTAATAATGTTACTTACAGACATTATTTTTTAGATTTCTTTGGAAGAATGATACTTCAATAGTTTATGTGATATGCATTCATATTCCAATTGTTCATGAAAAACAAAGGGCCAACTATTAGAGCTTTAAAAAACAGGATCCAAGAAGGGACCAAAAAACTCCACAGCGCACTGCAGACTTCCCCAAGCAGTGGAGTGCATTAGGTCATGCCATTGCACAGATATTTAGTGCTGGGTGTTTGTCCTGCACTGGAAAATGAGGGGCAATGGCACCATGCACAGCACAAGAGGGTGCTGCTGTTTTCTGCTGCTCTAGTAGATTTTCTACTCAAGCGGCAGCTTCCTCAACACAAAGGGAAGGTTTCTCAATGCAACGGTCACAGCCATCCACGACCCCCTGCGTTGAGAAATATCACTGGGAGGTGGTCTGTGGTAAGATTTTCCTTGCTCGCCAACTTAACCTTGGCAAGCGTGGGAAGAACTTCGCTCGGTGTTACCCAGAGAGCGAATTGGGAATACTCTGCAAACCCTGCGAGCGGAGCAGAATTTCATGCCAAGGCCAGCTAATATTCCAACATTTACAGGAAAGACATCCAGATAGATGTGAGTTCACTTTCAAAGGTGTTGGAAGGTGGTTTATTAGTAGGTGCATGTAGATACTTACAGCTAGTAATAACACCACAGTCACAAGTAAGGTTCAGTCAAGTATCAATAAATTAATCCTTGGTCAACCACTGGTAGCTTTCCTCATGAGCACACAGGCTTAACCTAAGAGGCAGGTATTTGAAAACACCAATAACAGTAAACAAGTAAGACGCAGCACATAGTAAAAATCTAACACTAATTTATAAATATAGGAAATAGTTTTATGATTTAAATGGCACCAAAATGACAAAAATCCAATGCAGGAAACCGGAGATATGAATTTTAAAAGAATAAATACATTTTCTAGTGTCTAAAAGCCAAAAGCGCCAACTTGGGAAATCTGGTTGCTCTTAATTGGGCAAAGTCAAAGTTTCAGGCTGACCACAATGGAGCACGAATTGTATAAAATGAGCAGTAGGGCTTGGTCAAGTTTTTACCTTTTCTTGAGAAGTCTCCTCGTCAGGCCATGTTGCAGTTGAACGATAGCGGCTTGTCAAAGCTTCAGTGAAGCAAACCTGAATCTCAGGCCGGGTTGCAATTTAACATCGCCGGCTTGACTCTCGATGGTGGGTTGGTCAACTTATGGAGCTTTTTGATGAAAATTCCCTAAATGGTGTAAAACTTCTGGATCTTCTTCCAGAAGGTACTTTTTGGGTCTTGTAGTGTCCACAACACAAACGAAGGTTCCAGAATCTCTGAGCTGCTACTTGAGAAGTTGGGAGTACAAGACCTAAAATCCTTCAAAGTCCAGGTGAAGCTGGTCAGCTGGGTTCTTCTTGGTGGGGATGATGCAGGTGGAACCCTTTTAACCTGTTGCTTTCAGGGAGTCCTCTCCTTAAACCTTTAGAGCAAGGCAAAGTCCTACTTTTGGTGAAGCCCAAAGTGTGCACCAAGTGCAGTCCTTCAGAGTACAGGTCTCTTGGTGCCAGCCATTATTCATCAAGGCAGTCCTTCTACTTCTTGTTTTTTTCAGTTAGGGATCAGAGTCACTTGGCAGCACTCCTATATTTATCCAGGTTTCTGGGTTGGCAACCAGGGGGACACCTCTGACCAATGGGGTCCAGGGTGCCATTGTCAATGATGACCACTTCCCATGGAGTGTGGCATATTCTTATCCCAGAAACCACTGTTCCTCAAAAACCAAAATGGAGAAAATCTCTTCTAGAGCTTCTGGTCTGGCTAACCCAACCTACAGTAATGGCTAACTTTCCTTAACACCCCCCTTCCAGACCATCTAGTAATTCAATAAAAGGGGCTCCCATGAGGCTGGGGGTGCAGGAAGTTGGGATCGTTCTTAACCCTGTCCTAAGTGTCTGTTCCTATTTAAATACCAGTTTGGCTACACATCCCCATTTATAACTTTTGCTCTGCAGTTTGCAGATCTCCTCCCACCAGATGTCTTTTTGTTTCTCTCCAGGTCACTTCACACCTCATCAGAGTAGTTTGAATCAGCCTGTCAATCAGGAAAGACTGCTCTAAAGCAAGAGGGTGATCCCCATCAGGTTTAGAAAGTGGAGAGTGTGTACTCCATGAAAGGTCAAAATTGTACTTGTTTGGATTAATATCCGTTCTTTCAAATCGTCATACAAAGGACAGAACTACTTCAGGTAGCAGTGTGACATCTTTATTATTTTGTAGTGAGACATGGACAGCTGACACGTGTTTCGCCCCCTATTGGCGAGTTGCGCCGGGGCTTTCTCAAGGCTGTAAGGAAAGATAGATGAGTTATTTTAAGGTGTATCGAGATAGCAGTTGACCCCAAGAAAGAAGGAAAAAAATCACCTAGAGTGAGAAGTGATTGATATATTTTATGATGTCTCAGCATCAGAGCCCTCTTGTACATTATACATTATGTGGATCATGAAACGAAGGTGTATCATACCACAAGAAACGTAGTTACAGATTCACATATACTTGTAAAAGGTCCAAAACGAAAAATAGTGCAAAGGGTTAAGATGGGACCTAAAGAGGAGTGATTTAATGGACAGACCAGAAAAGTGCACTTTCACAAGTGCCTCAGATCGACCGAGCATTTAATGTTCTCTAGCGGCACAGAGAGTGTGCAAAAATCCCAGACCAAGGTAATATAGTGAAACAAGATAAAGAGCAAGAGCATAATAAACAATATATAACGGTCATACCTATTTCCACATATACAGCATATATTATTACTGATTCCAAATTGACAAAATCCAAGAGACAAGAGTTTCAATACTCGAGGAGCAAAATTCTTCTGTAAGTTCTGATAAAAGATATATATACAAATTGTTTGTGGCCTGATGTTATACCATAACAGTTCAAGCAATGCATGCAGTTTATCACATTAAACATCTTTGAAAAGCATGCATATTGTTTATTATGCTCTTGCTCTTTATCTTGTTTTACTATATTACCTTGGTTTGGGATTTTTGCACACTCTCTGTGCCGCTAGAGAACATTAAATGCTCGGTCGATCTGAGGCACTTGTGAAAGCGCACTTTTCTGGTCTGTCCATTAAATCACTCCTCTTTAGGTCCCATCTTAACCCTTTGCACTATTTTTCGTTTTGGACCTTTTATAAGTATATGTGAATCTGTAACTACGTTTCTTGTGGTATGATACACCTTTGTTTCACAATCCACATAATGTATAACGTACAAGAGAGCTCTGATGCTGAGACATCATAAAATATATCAATCACTTCTCACTCTAGGTGATTTTTTTCCTTCTTTCTTGGGGTCAACTGCTATCTCGACACACCTTAAAATAACTCATCTATCTTTCCTTACAGCCTTGAGAAAGCCCCGGCGCAACTCGCCAATAGGGGGCGAAACACGTGTTGGCTGTCCATGTCTCACTACAAAATAATAAAGATGTCACACTGCTACCTGAAGTAGTTCTGTCCTTTGTATGACGATTTGAAAGAACGGATATTAATCCAAACAAGTACAATTTTGACCTTTCATGGAGTACACACTCTAAACTTGTCTTCCTTTATGAAGCTCAAGAGGTCCAGAGCTTCGAGTGTGTCTCCATCTACCTACAAAAGCAGCTTATCAAAGCGTTATTTAACCTTGGAATCCTTGGACCTTCCTTGTCTTGCTGGTGATCCCCATCAGGGACCACCACTGACTAGGCACCAGGGAGGGGGAGCGGGCCCTTGGGCAAGGGCCTTTGCTTCCCCAATCTTTTATGGGCACATTTAGTCTTTCTGCCCCTCTGGGGGCAGAGAGCCAAATAGGCACCAGGGATTATTGTTTTTTTTATAATAGAGGGTTGGGAGCTGCACACAATAGGCATGCCAATGCCCCCCTCCGGCGACACTAACAGTCTTTCCGCCCCCCCCCCCACCCTCCTATTGGGGTTATTATCCATGTTCTGCCCCCATGAAGCAGGGATTATTTATTTTAATGCGTATGGGTGGGGGATGCCCAAAATGGGCATGCCAATGCCCCCACACTCCAGAAACACAAAAGGGACTGTCTGTCTGCCCTCCCTGGGGGGCAGACAGGTGCTATTACCCTTGATATGCCCCCCATGTAAGGCATAATGCCTATTAGACAACAGGGATTTTTTTTATATATACAGAAGAGAGGTGAGGGCTTTTAGACTGAGCATACCAATGCCTCCACCCCCAAAAAAACAAGCATTGGCATAGCAAATAGGTTTCCCCTTTGGGACCTTATAAGTGTTTAGCCATGCAACAGTTGATGTTCTTGCACCAAGGATATTGTACTGGATAACTAAACACTTATAAGGTCCCAAAGGCGAGACCTTTTGGTTATGCCAATGTTAATTTTTGTAAGATTTTGATATTTCTTTGAGTGAGATAGGTTTCTGCTCTTTTTCTCACACTGCTGGGTAGAAACGTGTAGGTGCGTTTCTGTTACTACTGTAGTCAGGTGAGGACTAACCAGGGTTCCATCATCCTTACCTCCAGGTGGTTGTGGGTGGTTGATGGCTCGTGTCCTTGCCGGCAGTGAGCTGCAGACCTCGGGGGCTCAGACTTACAGTGAAACCTTTGGCTTTCTTCTAGCAGTATGGGGGGAATAGTCGAAGACCTGAACTCGGGCCCGGCGTCCTTTTCTGAGAGTGAGAGCGTCTCTTGAACGTTGTGCAAAGGAAAACTGGACCATTTCCACATCATTTATTGTATGTGATGCGGAGTGAAAGGCTTTGCCTAGGAGATCTTGTAGCATCAGGAAGCCATCAAAATGCTTTCGGGACAGGACAGGTGCGGTCCCTTTACATGTAGAAGTTGTCTTGTCACTGTGTTTTGATTTATTTGACCTCATATCAAGGTTGTGAGAGGTGTTTACATGCCCTAGACAGTAGAGGTACATGGCAGAGGCGCAAGGGGCACACGAGAGAGAAAATATATCTCAGGAGAAGCACAAGAGAAGCATTCTTAAGGGGTAAGAACTGTAAAGGAGAGAGAAGAGGCGTGAAAGACATTACTGCCCCAGGGATGTAAGTACACTGAAGCAGGGAGCGTGGCTTACATCAGGGCGAAGGCCTTGCAAGACACCCTGCGGGAGTGACTTGTCTGTCATGACTCATGTTTAATTACCATACGTATCTCTGTGAACAAGCTGTCATCTCCACTGTCCAGCAGAGGGTGCTTCTGCTCCATCCTACTGCAGACTGCATGCTTTGGGTGTTACAGGCATGGGCGCACACGCAGGTCCCCACATTGTTATGCAGCTGCAAAGCGGCTTATCTCTGATTCAACATGTGCATGCGTACGGAGGAACAAAAAATGCATGCCCTTGTGGACAGCCCGACTCCATCTTTGTCACTCGGTACGCGTGCACATGTTGAATTGTTTACAAAAATCCCTCTCATGGCGAGAGCAGCTCTGTGCGCTGCTTACGCCAGGCGAGACCTAAAAATGGGCAGTCTTTCTGTCCCCCTGGGAGCATATGGAGCTATACCCCTAATATGCCTCCTGGGAGGGCCAGAAAGCACGTTAGGCACCAGAGCCAATTTTGTTTTCTAAGTGTAGGGGTGGCTGCTCAGAATGGGCATGCAAATGCCCCCACCCCCCCTAAAAACGGGCACAGTCTTTTTGCCCTCCACACGTGGGGCATATCACAGCAATAGCCCCTGATATGCCTCCTCGGGGGCAGAAAGCCCACTATGCATCAGGGACTATTTATTTTCCTGGTGCAGGGGTGGGGGCTGCCCTGAAGGGGCATGCCAATGCCCCCCAAATTCCCAGTGGGCATTCCAACACAACACCCATTGCTTTCTGACACTGCACCAGATTTACAAGGCTGAGGCAGCGCCAAAAACAAACACCAGGGAATACCTGGACTTAGAATGGCAATATGAGAAGAAAATATTCATTTGTCCTTGCATGTTGCTCTTTGAATGTGTGTTGCATTCTGCAGGACACATAGAAAGAGCAAATCGCCATTACTGATTGCTTATGTGCAGAAGGTGTCCCTTGCTGTACATAAACAATCGCCCCTGCAGTGCAGGCACCCTTGCAACATGGCCGCAGGGTACCTGCGGGAAACACAGGAGTGCACCATTTTCTTGTGAATATGGCATATCCCTGCATTTAAAAAATGTCTGAGTGCGGTGTTGCCAAATTTGAATTAGCATCGTGCTCTGTCATTTTTTTGTAAATATGCCCCCTCGAATGTAGCTGTGTTTATCCAGCTGAGAGACTAACCTGTAATGTGAAAGTTACCTGGCAGGAGATATTTACTATGTGTGAGCTTTCTTACTGAAACGAAGGCTATAGGTCAGTAATTCCGTGAAGCATGCCCAAATTACAAGAAGTCCTGAACTTGAAGAAGCTCGCCGAATCATTTGTACCACAGACAACCGAGCACCATAGTCTCATACTTTTCTATTCCATGGCCAGATGGCTCCATCTAGTGTCTCTAAAAAGCAACTTCATGTGTCTTTTCCACTAACTAGATAACAATATCAGAGTTGATGGTATAATTTTGCAGTTAGCACCGTATAGCTATCTTGCATATGTTTTTCCTTTTAAGTGACAAATTATAACATGGCACTACCGCAAAGATTTGGGAAGACAGTAAAAAACAAAGGGGCATATTATCAAGCCTGTGCGCTAACATTATCGCCGCTTTATCGGCCGAAAACGGCCGATAAAGCGGCGATAATGGGCTTGATAATATGCTCTATGGAATTCCAATCGAAGCACATGTTAGATGTGAAGACATCTAACATGGGCTTCGATTGGAATTCCACAGAGCATATTATCAAGCCCATTATCGCCGCTTTATCGGCCGTTTTCGGCCGATAAAGCGGCGATAATTTTAGCGCACAGGCTTGATAATATGCCCCAAAGTTCGCCTAAAAATGACACTTTCATTTGACAAGTTCAGTGATAGCATTTGGTGCGTTTAACAGGAAAGGGTACTCATGTAACTGTTACAGCAATTTTTTTAAACACAGGGTTAGTGTTCCTATGTCACCTAAGATAACATTTTGCGCTCCTGTGTGTCTATACAAAAGAAGAAAGTGAGGACATCAAGTGCAAATTGACCGCTGTCACAGTTTTAGAATGACAAATGTCATAAATAGTTGAAGAACCCAAGCATCGATATTTGCTAATTTTAGAAATGGATGTTTGTCAAGGGAACGTTAAAGGAAAGTGTTTACGATTTTGGCTGGAAATGTAACAGCAGCATTTGTTGGGATCTATACAGTGATGATCAGTGGCGGCTCCTCTATAGGGGCGTTTGGGTGCCGTCCCCCTGCTTTCTCGCAGTGCGGGAAGGAAGAAACATAAATGGTAATAACTACCATTTGTTTCTGCCTTCTCGCACGGTGAGAAAGCAGAAGTTCCTGGTTGGGGGTGGGTGGTCCTGCTCGAGAGCAGGGGGGAGTGGCTTGCCCACTTTTGTTCATACTGACTGTTTGGGCAGCCTGAGGCCTCCCAAACAGTCAGTATGAACAAAAGTAGACAAGCCACTCCCACCTGCCCTCGAGCAACACCGCCCACTCTCCCTGTTCTTTATACATGAAGAAAATGACCCGGGTGGGGCGCGGCCTCACCAATCACAGGCCTGTGGTGGAGGGAGGGAGGCTGCCTGCAGCCTTCCTGATGACGAGTACTGCAGGAAACTCAGGACGGCGGGAGTCGGGAGTCTCGAGACTTAAAAAGTGGGACAGTAACTTTGACTTTTATTTTATATTTTTTTCCCTTAAACCCCTCCTGCCTCCCCCCCATCGCCTCCGCGGCGCAACAACACCATTTCCAGCCCCCCCTCACCCGCCCGCAATGCTGGCTGTGACTGGAAACCAACCATCTCTGCATGCACCCACCCGCCCCACCAGTGCCCGGTGAGTCTGCAGGAAGGTCACCAGAAACGAGTCTGTGTGTTCAAAGGTCAGTGCTTCGTTGTGAGTAGGCAGACAGTGTATGTTTTAACCGAAATGCGAATGGGTTATACACAGAGGTTTCTAATGCCAGCTATTGTGTGTGTTGTAGTTTAGGGGTTGTGATGGTTCATGCAGATATAATCTACAGCTCACTAAAATGTAAACGAGGTTGCATGCAATAAAACAAGTGCATTGCAAGCATGGGTGGAATTCTGTACTCCACATGCAAGAAACCCTATTAACAGATACATGCAAAAGCATGCTACACAGAAAATCTATACGCAGCAAGCATACAAGAAATGTGCGCATATCAATTTGCAAAACATCCAGTCGAAAGGACATTACACGATTCGTGCAATAAAACCAACACTCATATGATGCAGATTTGAGTCGGGCTGCGTTTGCTAGGCGTGTGCTAGGTCGTCTGTACATAAAAGTATGTGAGACTGCATGCACATGTAAGTGAGTGTCATGCAGACACTTTCACAGAGTGTTTTCGAAGCTACGTGTGGTTACGTGCATGCGAAAAAATAAGGTGTGCACTCAAGTGCTGCCTC